>NC_072488.1:1830000-2130000 GCF_027574615.1 Eptesicus fuscus | reverse complement strand
AGGAGCTCACAGAGACAGGAGCTCAGAGAGAGGAGCTCACAGAGAGAGGAGCTCACAGAGACAGGAGCTCACAGAGACAGGAGCTCACAGAGACAGGAGCTCACAGAGACAGCAGCTCAGAGAGAGGAGCTCACAGAGAGAGGAGCTCACAGAGACAGGAGCTCACAGAGACAGGAGCTCACAGAGACAGGAGCTCACAGAGACAGGAGCTCACAGAGACAGGAGCTCACAGAGACAGGAGCTCACAGAGACAGGAGCTCACAGAGACAGGAGCTCAGAGACAGGAGCTCACAGAGACAGGAGCTCACAGAGACAGGAGCTCACAGAGACAGGAGCTCACAGAGACAGGAGCTCAGAGAGAGGAGCTCACAGAGACAGGAGCTCAGAGACAGGAGCTCATAGAGACAGGAGCTCACAGAGACAGGAGCTCACAGAGACAGGAGCTCAGAGACAGGAGCTCACAGAGACAGGAGCTCACAGAGACAGGAGCTCACAGAGACAGGAGCTCACAGAGACAGGAGCTCAGAGAGAGGAGCTCACAGAGACAGGAGCTCAGAGACAGGAGCTCACAGAGACAGGAGCTCACAGAGACAGGAGCTCAGAGAGAGGAGCTCACAGAGACAGGAGCTCAGAGACAGGAGCTCACAGAGACAGGAGCTCACAGAGACAGGAGCTCACAGAGACAGGAGCTCACAGAGACAGGAGCTCACAGAGACAGGAGCTCAGAGAGAGGAGCTCACAGAGACAGGAGCTCACAGAGACAGGAGCTCAGAGAGAGAGAGACAGGAGCTCACAGAGACAGGAGCTCACAGAGACAGGAGCTCAGAGAGACAGGAGCTCACAGAGACAAGAGCTCAGAGAGAGGAGCTCACAGAGACAGGAGCTCACAGAGACAGGAGCTCAGAGAGAGAGAGACAGGAGCTCACAGAGACAGGAGCTCACAGAGACAGGAGCTCACAGAGACAGGAGCTCACAGAGACAGGAGCTCACAGAGACAGGAGCTCAGAGAGAGGAGCTCACAGAGACAGGAGCTCAGAGACAGGAGCTCACAGAGACAGGAGCTCACAGAGACAGGAGCTCAGAGAGAGGAGCTCACAGAGACAGGAGCTCAGAGACAGGAGCTCACAGAGACAGGAGCTCACAGAGACAGGAGCTCACAGAGACAGGAGCTCACAGAGACAGGAGCTCACAGAGACAGGAGCTCACAGAGACAGGAGCTCAGAGAGAGGAGCTCACAGAGACAGGAGCTCACAGAGACAGGAGCTCAGAGAGAGAGAGACAGGAGCTCACAGAGACAGGAGCTCACAGAGACAGGAGCTCAGAGAGACAGGAGCTCACAGAGACAAGAGCTCACAGAGACAGGAGCTCACAGAGACAGTAGCTCAGAGAGAGGAGCTCACAGAGACAGGAGCTCACAGAGACAGTAGCTCAGAGACAGGAGCTCACAGAGACAGGAGCTCACAGAGACAGGAGCTCAGAGAGACAGGAGCTCAGAGAGACAGGAGCTCACAGAGACAGGAGCTCACAGAGACAGGAGCTCACAGAGACAGGAGCTCAGAGAGAGGAGCTCACAGAGACAGGAGCTCAGAGACAGGAGCTCACAGAGACAGGAGCTCACAGAGACAGGAGCTCACAGAGACAGGAGCTCACAGAGACAGGAGCTCACAGAGACAGGAGCTCACAGAGAGAGGAGCTCACAGAGACAGGAGCTCACAGAGACAGGAGCTCAGAGAGAGGAGCTCACAGAGAGAGGAGCTCACAGAGACAGGAGCTCACAGAGACAGGAGCTCAGAGAGAGGAGCTCACAGAGAGAGGAGCTCACAGAGACAGGAGCTCACAGAGACAGGAGCTCAGAGAGAGGAGCTCACAGAGAGAGGAGCTCACAGAGACAGGAGCTCACAGAGACAGGAGCTCAGAGAGAGGAGCTCACAGAGAGAGGAGCTCACAGAGACAGGAGCTCACAGAGACAGGAGCTCAGAGAGAGGAGCTCACAGAGAGAGGAGCTCACAGAGACAGCAGCTCACAGAGACAGCAGCTCAGAGAGAGGAGCTCACAGAGAGAGGAGCTCACAGAGACAGGAGCTCACAGAGACAGGAGCTCACAGAGACAGCAGCTCAGAGAGAGGAGCTCACAGAGAGAGGAGCTCACAGAGACAGGAGCTCACAGAGACAGGAGCTCACAGAGACAGCAGCTCAGAGAGAGGAGCTCACAGAGACAGGAGCTCACAGAGACAGGAGCTCACAGAGACAGCAGCTCACAGAGACAGGAGCTCAGAGAGACAGGAGCTCACAGAGACAGGAGCTCAGAGAGAGGAGCTCACAGAGAGAGGAGCTCACAGAGACAGGAGCTCACAGAGACAGGAGCTCACAGAGACAGGAGCTCACAGAGACAGCAGCTCAGAGAGAGGAGCTCACAGAGAGAGGAGCTCACAGAGACAGGAGCTCACAGAGACAGGAGCTCACAGAGACAGGAGCTCACAGAGACAGCAGCTCAGAGAGAGGAGCTCACAGAGAGAGGAGCTCACAGAGACAGGAGCTCACAGAGACAGGAGCTCACAGAGACAGGAGCTCACAGAGACAGCAGCTCACAGAGACAGGAGCTCAGAGAGACAGGAGCTCACAGAGACAGGAGCTCACAGAGACAGGAGCTCAGAGACAGGAGCTCACAGAGACAGGAGCTCACAGAGACAGGAGCTCACAGAGACAGGAGCTCACAGAGACAGGAGCTCAGAGAGAGGAGCTCACAGAGACAGGAGCTCAGAGACAGGAGCTCATAGAGACAGGAGCTCACAGAGACAGGAGCTCACAGAGACAGGAGCTCAGAGACAGGAGCTCACAGAGACAGGAGCTCACAGAGACAGGAGCTCACAGAGACAGGAGCTCACAGAGACAGGAGCTCAGAGAGAGGAGCTCACAGAGACAGGAGCTCAGAGACAGGAGCTCACAGAGACAGGAGCTCACAGAGACAGGAGCTCAGAGAGAGGAGCTCACAGAGACAGGAGCTCAGAGACAGGAGCTCACAGAGACAGGAGCTCACAGAGACAGGAGCTCAGAGAGAGGAGCTCACAGAGACAGGAGCTCAGAGACAGGAGCTCACAGAGACAGGAGCTCAGAGAGAGGAGCTCACAGAGACAGGAGCTCACAGAGACAGGAGCTCAGAGAGAGAGAGACAGGAGCTCACAGAGACAGGAGCTCACAGAGACAGGAGCTCAGAGAGACAGGAGCTCACAGAGACAGGAGCTCACAGAGACAGGAGCTCAGAGAGAGAGAGACAGGAGCTCACAGAGACAGGAGCTCACAGAGACAGGAGCTCACAGAGACAGGAGCTCACAGAGACAGGAGCTCACAGAGACAGGAGCTCAGAGAGAGGAGCTCACAGAGACAGGAGCTCAGAGAGAGGAGCTCACAGAGACAGGAGCTCACAGAGACAGGAGCTCAGAGAGAGAGAGACAGGAGCTCACAGAGACAGGAGCTCACAGAGACAGGAGCTCACAGAGACAGGAGCTCACAGAGACAGGAGCTCACAGAGACAGGAGCTCACAGAGACAGGAGCTCAGAGAGAGGAGCTCACAGAGACAGGAGCTCAGAGAGAGGAGCTCACAGAGACAGGAGCTCACAGAGACAGGAGCTCAGAGAGAGAGAGACAGGAGCTCACAGAGACAGGAGCTCACAGAGACAGGAGCTCACAGAGACAGGAGCTCACAGAGACAGGAGCTCACAGAGACAGGAGCTCAGAGAGAGGAGCTCACAGAGACAGGAGCTCAGAGACAGGAGCTCACAGAGACAGGAGCTCACAGAGACAGGAGCTCACAGAGACAGGAGCTCACAGAGACAGGAGCTCACAGAGACAGGAGCTCACAGAGACAGGAGCTCACAGAGACAGGAGCTCACAGAGACAGGAGCTCACAGAGACAGGAGCTCAGAGAGAGGAGCTCACAGAGACAGGAGCTCACAGAGACAGGAGCTCACAGAGACAGGAGCTCACAGAGACAGGAGCTCACAGAGACAGCAGCTCAGAGAGAGGAGCTCACAGAGAGAGGAGCTCACAGAGACAGGAGCTCACAGAGACAGGAGCTCACAGAGACAGGAGCTCACAGAGACAGCAGCTCAGAGAGAGGAGCTCACAGAGAGAGGAGCTCACAGAGACAGGAGCTCACAGAGACAGGAGCTCACAGAGACAGGAGCTCACAGAGACAGCAGCTCACAGAGACAGGAGCTCAGAGAGACAGGAGCTCACAGAGACAGGAGCTCACAGAGACAGGAGCTCAGAGACAGGAGCTCACAGAGACAGGAGCTCACAGAGACAGGAGCTCAGAGAGAGAGAGACAGGAGCTCACAGAGACAGGAGCTCACAGAGACAGGAGCTCAGAGAGACAGGAGCTCACAGAGACAGGAGCTCACAGAGACAGGAGCTCACAGAGACAGGAGCTCACAGAGACAGCAGCTCACAGAGACAGGAGCTCAGAGAGACAGGAGCTCACAGAGACAGGAGCTCACAGAGACAGGAGCTCAGAGACAGGAGCTCACAGAGACAGGAGCTCACAGAGACAGGAGCTCAGAGAGAGGAGCTCACAGAGACAGGAGCTCAGAGACAGGAGCTCAGAGACAGGAGCTCAGAGACAGGAGCTCACAGAGACAGGAGCTCACAGAGACAGGAGCTCACAGAGACAGGAGCTCACAGAGACAGGAGCTCACAGAGAGGAGCTCACAGAGACAGGAGCTCAGAGAGACAGGAGCTCAGAGAGACAGGAGCTCACAGAGACAGGAGCTCAGAGACAGGAGCTCACAGAGACAGGAGCTCACAGAGACAGGAGCTCACAGAGACAGGAGCTCAGAGAGAGGAGCTCACAGAGACAGGAGCTCAGAGACAGGAGCTCAGAGACAGGAGCTCAGAGACAGGAGCTCACAGAGACAGGAGCTCACAGAGACAGGAGCTCACAGAGACAGGAGCTCACAGAGACAGGAGCTCAGAGAGAGGAGCTCACAGAGACAGGAGCTCAGAGACAGGAGCTCAGAGACAGGAGCTCACAGAGACAGGAGCTCACAGAGACAGGAGCTCACAGAGACAGGAGCTCACAGAGACAGGAGCTCAGAGAGAGGAGCTCACAGAGACAGGAGCTCAGAGACAGGAGCTCACAGAGACAGGAGCTCACAGAGACAGGAGCTCAGAGAGAGGAGCTCACAGAGACAGGAGCTCAGAGACAGGAGCTCACAGAGACAGGAGCTCAGAGAGAGGAGCTCACAGAGACAGGAGCTCACAGAGACAGGAGCTCAGAGAGAGAGAGACAGGAGCTCACAGAGACAGGAGCTCACAGAGACAGGAGCTCAGAGAGACAGGAGCTCACAGAGACAAGAGCTCAGAGAGAGGAGCTCACAGAGACAGGAGCTCACAGAGACAGGAGCTCAGAGAGAGAGAGACAGGAGCTCACAGAGACAGGAGCTCACAGAGACAGGAGCTCACAGAGACAGGAGCTCACAGAGACAGGAGCTCACAGAGACAGGAGCTCAGAGAGAGGAGCTCACAGAGACAGGAGCTCAGAGACAGGAGCTCACAGAGACAGGAGCTCACAGAGACAGGAGCTCAGAGAGAGGAGCTCACAGAGACAGGAGCTCAGAGACAGGAGCTCACAGAGACAGGAGCTCACAGAGACAGGAGCTCACAGAGACAGGAGCTCACAGAGACAGGAGCTCACAGAGACAGGAGCTCACAGAGACAGGAGCTCACAGAGACAGGAGCTCACAGAGACAGGAGCTCAGAGAGAGGAGCTCACAGAGACAGGAGCTCACAGAGACAGGAGCTCAGAGAGAGAGAGACAGGAGCTCACAGAGACAGGAGCTCACAGAGACAGGAGCTCAGAGAGACAGGAGCTCACAGAGACAAGAGCTCACAGAGACAGGAGCTCACAGAGACAGTAGCTCAGAGAGAGGAGCTCACAGAGACAGGAGCTCACAGAGACAGTAGCTCAGAGACAGGAGCTCACAGAGACAGGAGCTCAGAGAGACAGGAGCTCACAGAGACAGGAGCTCAGAGAGACAGGAGCTCACAGAGACAGGAGCTCAGAGAGACAGGAGCTCACAGAGACAGGAGCTCACAGAGACAGGAGCTCAGAGAGACAGGAGCTCACAGAGACAGTAGCTCAGAGACAGGAGCTCACAGAGACAGTAGCTCAGAGACAGGAGCTCACAGAGACAGGAGCTCACAGAGACAGGAGCTCACAGAGACAGGAGCTCAGAGAGACAGGAGCTCAGAGAGACAGGAGCTCACAGAGACAGGAGCTCACAGAGACAGGAGCTCAGAGAGAGGAGCTCACAGAGACAGGAGCTCACAGAGACAGTAGCTCAGAGACAGGAGCTCACAGAGACAGGAGCTCACAGAGACAGGAGCTCACAGAGACAGGAGCTCACAGAGACAGGAGCTCAGAGAGAGGAGCTCACAGAGAGAGGAGCTCACAGAGACAGGAGCTCACAGAGACAGGAGCTCACAGAGACAGGAGCTCAGAGAGAGAGAGAGACAGGAGCTCACAGAGACAGGAGCTCACAGAGACAGGAGCTCAGAGAGACAGCAGCTCACAGAGACAGGAGCTCACAGAGAGAGGAGCTCACAGAGACAGGAGCTCACAGAGACAGGAGCTCACAGAGACAGGAGCTCACAGAGACAGGAGCTCACAGAGACAGGAGCTCACAGAGACAGGAGCTCACAGAGAGAGGAGCTCACAGAGACAGGAGCTCACAGAGACAGGAGCTCACAGAGACAGGAGCTCACAGAGACAGGAGCTCACAGAGATAGGAGCTCACAGAGACAGGAGCTCAGAGAGACAGGAGCTCACAGAGACAGGAGCTCACAGAGACAGCAGCTCAGAGAGAGGAGCTCACAGAGAGAGGAGCTCACAGAGACAGGAGCTCACAGAGACAGGAGCTCAGAGAGAGGAGCTCACAGAGAGAGGAGCTCACAGAGACAGGAGCTCACAGAGACAGGAGCTCAGAGAGAGGAGCTCACAGAGAGAGGAGCTCACAGAGACAGGAGCTCACAGAGACAGGAGCTCACAGAGACAGCAGCTCAGAGAGAGGAGCTCACAGAGAGAGGAGCTCACAGAGACAGGAGCTCACAGAGACAGGAGCTCACAGAGACAGGAGCTCACAGAGACAGCAGCTCAGAGAGAGGAGCTCACAGAGAGAGGAGCTCACAGAGACAGGAGCTCACAGAGACAGGAGCTCACAGAGACAGGAGCTCACAGAGACAGGAGCTCACAGAGACAGCAGCTCAGAGAGACAGGAGCTCACAGAGACAGGAGCTCACAGAGACAGGAGCTCAGAGACAGGAGCTCACAGAGACAGGAGCTCACAGAGACAGGAGCTCACAGAGACAGGAGCTCACAGAGACAGGAGCTCAGAGAGAGGAGCTCACAGAGACAGGAGCTCAGAGACAGGAGCTCATAGAGACAGGAGCTCACAGAGACAGGAGCTCACAGAGACAGGAGCTCAGAGACAGGAGCTCACAGAGACAGGAGCTCACAGAGACAGGAGCTCACAGAGACAGGAGCTCACAGAGACAGGAGCTCACAGAGACAGGAGCTCACAGAGACAGGAGCTCAGAGACAGGAGCTCACAGAGACAGGAGCTCAGAGAGACAGGAGCTCACAGAGACAGGAGCTCACAGAGACAGGAGCTCAGAGACAGGAGCTCACAGAGACAGGAGCTCAGAGAGACAGGAGCTCACAGAGACAGGAGCTCACAGAGACAGGAGCTCAGAGACAGGAGCTCACAGAGACAGGAGCTCAGAGAGACAGGAGCTCACAGAGACAGGAGCTCACAGAGACAGGAGCTCAGAGACAGGAGCTCACAGAGACAGGAGCTCAGAGAGACAGGAGCTCACAGAGACAGGAGCTCACAGAGACAGGAGCTCAGAGACAGGAGCTCACAGAGACAGGAGCTCACAGAGACAGGAGCTCAGAGAGAGGAGCTCACAGAGACAGGAGCTCAGAGACAGGAGCTCACAGAGACAGGAGCTCACAGAGACAGGAGCTCACAGAGACAGGAGCTCACAGAGACAGGAGCTCACAGAGACAGGAGCTCACAGAGACAGCAGCTCAGAGAGAGGAGCTCACAGAGAGAGGAGCTCACAGAGACAGGAGCTCACAGAGACAGGAGCTCAGAGAGAGGAGCTCACAGAGAGAGGAGCTCACAGAGACAGGAGCTCACAGAGACAGGAGCTCAGAGAGAGGAGCTCACAGAGAGAGGAGCTCACAGAGACAGGAGCTCACAGAGACAGGAGCTCACAGAGACAGCAGCTCAGAGAGAGGAGCTCACAGAGACAGGAGCTCAGAGAGAGGAGCTCACAGAGAGAGGAGCTCACAGAGACAGGAGCTCACAGAGACAGGAGCTCAGAGAGAGGAGCTCACAGAGAGAGGAGCTCACAGAGACAGGAGCTCACAGAGACAGGAGCTCACAGAGACAGCAGCTCAGAGACAGGAGCTCACAGAGACAGGAGCTCACAGAGACAGGAGCTCACAGAGACAGCAGCTCACAGAGACAGGAGCTCAGAGAGACAGGAGCTCACAGAGACAGGAGCTCAGAGAGAGGAGCTCACAGAGAGAGGAGCTCACAGAGACAGGAGCTCACAGAGACAGGAGCTCACAGAGACAGGAGCTCACAGAGACAGCAGCTCAGAGAGAGGAGCTCACAGAGAGAGGAGCTCACAGAGACAGGAGCTCACAGAGACAGGAGCTCACAGAGACAGGAGCTCACAGAGACAGCAGCTCACAGAGACAGGAGCTCAGAGAGACAGGAGCTCACAGAGACAGGAGCTCACAGAGACAGGAGCTCACAGAGACCGGAGCTCACAGAGACAGGAGCTCACAGAGACAGGAGCTCAGAGAGACAGGAGCTCACAGAGACAAGAGCTCAGAGAGAGGAGCTCACAGAGAGAGGAGCTCAGAGAGACAGGAGCTCAGAGAGACAGGAGCTCACAGAGACAGGAGCTCAGAGAGAGGAGCTCACAGAGAGAGGAGCTCACAGAGACAGGAGCTCACAGAGACAGGAGCTCACAGAGACAGGAGCTCACAGAGACAGCAGCTCAGAGAGAGGAGCTCACAGAGAGAGGAGCTCACAGAGACAGGAGCTCACAGAGACAGGAGCTCACAGAGACAGGAGCTCACAGAGACAGGAGCTCACAGAGACAGGAGCTCACAGAGACAGGAGCTCACAGAGACAGGAGCTCACAGAGACAGGAGCTCAGAGACAGGAGCTCACAGAGACAGGAGCTCACAGAGACAGGAGCTCACAGAGACAGGAGCTCACAGAGACAGGAGCTCAGAGAGAGGAGCTCACAGAGACAGGAGCTCAGAGACAGGAGCTCATAGAGACAGGAGCTCACAGAGACAGGAGCTCACAGAGACAGGAGCTCAGAGACAGGAGCTCACAGAGACAGGAGCTCACAGAGACAGGAGCTCACAGAGACAGGAGCTCACAGAGACAGGAGCTCAGAGAGAGGAGCTCACAGAGACAGGAGCTCAGAGACAGGAGCTCACAGAGACAGGAGCTCACAGAGACAGGAGCTCAGAGAGAGGAGCTCACAGAGACAGGAGCTCAGAGACAGGAGCTCACAGAGACAGGAGCTCACAGAGACAGGAGCTCACAGAGACAGGAGCTCACAGAGACAGGAGCTCACAGAGACAGGAGCTCAGAGAGAGGAGCTCACAGAGACAGGAGCTCACAGAGACAGGAGCTCAGAGAGAGAGAGACAGGAGCTCACAGAGACAGGAGCTCACAGAGACAGGAGCTCAGAGAGACAGGAGCTCACAGAGACAAGAGCTCAGAGAGAGGAGCTCACAGAGACAGGAGCTCACAGAGACAGGAGCTCAGAGAGAGAGAGACAGGAGCTCACAGAGACAGGAGCTCACAGAGACAGGAGCTCACAGAGACAGGAGCTCACAGAGACAGGAGCTCACAGAGACAGGAGCTCAGAGAGAGGAGCTCACAGAGACAGGAGCTCAGAGACAGGAGCTCACAGAGACAGGAGCTCACAGAGACAGGAGCTCAGAGAGAGGAGCTCACAGAGACAGGAGCTCAGAGACAGGAGCTCACAGAGACAGGAGCTCACAGAGACAGGAGCTCACAGAGACAGGAGCTCACAGAGACAGGAGCTCACAGAGACAGGAGCTCACAGAGACAGGAGCTCAGAGAGAGGAGCTCACAGAGACAGGAGCTCACAGAGACAGGAGCTCAGAGAGAGAGAGACAGGAGCTCACAGAGACAGGAGCTCACAGAGACAGGAGCTCAGAGAGACAGGAGCTCACAGAGACAAGAGCTCACAGAGACAGGAGCTCACAGAGACAGTAGCTCAGAGAGAGGAGCTCACAGAGACAGGAGCTCACAGAGACAGTAGCTCAGAGACAGGAGCTCACAGAGACAGGAGCTCACAGAGACAGGAGCTCAGAGAGACAGGAGCTCAGAGAGACAGGAGCTCACAGAGACAGGAGCTCACAGAGACAGGAGCTCACAGAGACAGGAGCTCAGAGAGAGGAGCTCACAGAGACAGGAGCTCAGAGACAGGAGCTCACAGAGACAGGAGCTCACAGAGACAGGAGCTCACAGAGACAGGAGCTCACAGAGACAGGAGCTCACAGAGACAGGAGCTCACAGAGAGAGGAGCTCACAGAGACAGGAGCTCACAGAGACAGGAGCTCAGAGAGAGGAGCTCACAGAGAGAGGAGCTCACAGAGACAGGAGCTCACAGAGACAGGAGCTCAGAGAGAGGAGCTCACAGAGAGAGGAGCTCACAGAGACAGGAGCTCACAGAGACAGGAGCTCAGAGAGAGGAGCTCACAGAGAGAGGAGCTCACAGAGACAGGAGCTCACAGAGACAGGAGCTCAGAGAGAGGAGCTCACAGAGAGAGGAGCTCACAGAGACAGGAGCTCACAGAGACAGGAGCTCAGAGAGAGGAGCTCACAGAGAGAGGAGCTCACAGAGACAGCAGCTCACAGAGACAGCAGCTCAGAGAGAGGAGCTCACAGAGAGAGGAGCTCACAGAGACAGGAGCTCACAGAGACAGGAGCTCACAGAGACAGCAGCTCAGAGAGAGGAGCTCACAGAGAGAGGAGCTCACAGAGACAGGAGCTCACAGAGACAGGAGCTCACAGAGACAGCAGCTCAGAGAGAGGAGCTCACAGAGACAGGAGCTCACAGAGACAGGAGCTCACAGAGACAGCAGCTCACAGAGACAGGAGCTCAGAGAGACAGGAGCTCACAGAGACAGGAGCTCAGAGAGAGGAGCTCACAGAGAGAGGAGCTCACAGAGACAGGAGCTCACAGAGACAGGAGCTCACAGAGACAGGAGCTCACAGAGACAGCAGCTCAGAGAGAGGAGCTCACAGAGAGAGGAGCTCACAGAGACAGGAGCTCACAGAGACAGGAGCTCACAGAGACAGGAGCTCACAGAGACAGCAGCTCAGAGAGAGGAGCTCACAGAGAGAGGAGCTCACAGAGACAGGAGCTCACAGAGACAGGAGCTCACAGAGACAGGAGCTCACAGAGACAGCAGCTCACAGAGACAGGAGCTCAGAGAGACAGGAGCTCACAGAGACAGGAGCTCACAGAGACAGGAGCTCAGAGACAGGAGCTCACAGAGACAGGAGCTCACAGAGACAGGAGCTCACAGAGACAGGAGCTCACAGAGACAGGAGCTCAGAGAGAGGAGCTCACAGAGACAGGAGCTCAGAGACAGGAGCTCATAGAGACAGGAGCTCACAGAGACAGGAGCTCACAGAGACAGGAGCTCAGAGACAGGAGCTCACAGAGACAGGAGCTCACAGAGACAGGAGCTCACAGAGACAGGAGCTCACAGAGACAGGAGCTCAGAGAGAGGAGCTCACAGAGACAGGAGCTCAGAGACAGGAGCTCACAGAGACAGGAGCTCACAGAGACAGGAGCTCAGAGAGAGGAGCTCACAGAGACAGGAGCTCAGAGACAGGAGCTCACAGAGACAGGAGCTCACAGAGACAGGAGCTCAGAGAGAGGAGCTCACAGAGACAGGAGCTCAGAGACAGGAGCTCACAGAGACAGGAGCTCAGAGAGAGGAGCTCACAGAGACAGGAGCTCACAGAGACAGGAGCTCAGAGAGAGAGAGACAGGAGCTCACAGAGACAGGAGCTCACAGAGACAGGAGCTCAGAGAGACAGGAGCTCACAGAGACAGGAGCTCACAGAGACAGGAGCTCAGAGAGAGAGAGACAGGAGCTCACAGAGACAGGAGCTCACAGAGACAGGAGCTCACAGAGACAGGAGCTCACAGAGACAGGAGCTCACAGAGACAGGAGCTCAGAGAGAGGAGCTCACAGAGACAGGAGCTCAGAGAGAGGAGCTCACAGAGACAGGAGCTCACAGAGACAGGAGCTCAGAGAGAGAGAGACAGGAGCTCACAGAGACAGGAGCTCACAGAGACAGGAGCTCACAGAGACAGGAGCTCACAGAGACAGGAGCTCACAGAGACAGGAGCTCACAGAGACAGGAGCTCAGAGAGAGGAGCTCACAGAGACAGGAGCTCAGAGAGAGGAGCTCACAGAGACAGGAGCTCACAGAGACAGGAGCTCAGAGAGAGAGAGACAGGAGCTCACAGAGACAGGAGCTCACAGAGACAGGAGCTCACAGAGACAGGAGCTCACAGAGACAGGAGCTCACAGAGACAGGAGCTCAGAGAGAGGAGCTCACAGAGACAGGAGCTCAGAGACAGGAGCTCACAGAGACAGGAGCTCACAGAGACAGGAGCTCACAGAGACAGGAGCTCACAGAGACAGGAGCTCACAGAGACAGGAGCTCACAGAGACAGGAGCTCACAGAGACAGGAGCTCACAGAGACAGGAGCTCACAGAGACAGGAGCTCACAGAGACAGGAGCTCAGAGAGAGGAGCTCACAGAGACAGGAGCTCACAGAGACAGGAGCTCACAGAGACAGGAGCTCACAGAGACAGGAGCTCACAGAGACAGCAGCTCAGAGAGAGGAGCTCACAGAGAGAGGAGCTCACAGAGACAGGAGCTCACAGAGACAGGAGCTCACAGAGACAGGAGCTCACAGAGACAGCAGCTCAGAGAGAGGAGCTCACAGAGAGAGGAGCTCACAGAGACAGGAGCTCACAGAGACAGGAGCTCACAGAGACAGGAGCTCACAGAGACAGCAGCTCACAGAGACAGGAGCTCAGAGAGACAGGAGCTCACAGAGACAGGAGCTCACAGAGACAGGAGCTCAGAGACAGGAGCTCACAGAGACAGGAGCTCACAGAGACAGGAGCTCAGAGAGAGAGAGACAGGAGCTCACAGAGACAGGAGCTCACAGAGACAGGAGCTCAGAGAGACAGGAGCTCACAGAGACAGGAGCTCACAGAGACAGGAGCTCACAGAGACAGGAGCTCACAGAGACAGCAGCTCACAGAGACAGGAGCTCAGAGAGACAGGAGATCACAGAGACAGGAGCTCACAGAGACAGGAGCTCAGAGACAGGAGCTCACAGAGACAGGAGCTCACAGAGACAGGAGCTCAGAGAGAGGAGCTCACAGAGACAGGAGCTCAGAGACAGGAGCTCAGAGACAGGAGCTCAGAGACAGGAGCTCACAGAGACAGGAGCTCACAGAGACAGGAGCTCACAGAGACAGGAGCTCACAGAGACAGGAGCTCAGAGAGACAGGAGCTCACAGAGACAGGAGCTCATAGAGACAGGAGCTCACAGAGACAGGAGCTCACAGAGACAGGAGCTCAGAGACAGGAGCTCACAGAGACAGGAGCTCACAGAGACAGGAGCTCACAGAGACAGGAGCTCACAGAGACAGGAGCTCAGAGAGAGGAGCTCACAGAGACAGGAGCTCAGAGACAGGAGCTCAGAGACAGGAGCTCAGAGACAGGAGCTCACAGAGACAGGAGCTCACAGAGACAGGAGCTCACAGAGACAGGAGCTCACAGAGACAGGAGCTCAGAGAGAGGAGCTCACAGAGACAGGAGCTCAGAGACAGGAGCTCAGAGACAGGAGCTCACAGAGACAGGAGCTCACAGAGACAGGAGCTCACAGAGACAGGAGCTCACAGAGACAGGAGCTCAGAGAGAGGAGCTCACAGAGACAGGAGCTCAGAGACAGGAGCTCACAGAGACAGGAGCTCACAGAGACAGGAGCTCAGAGAGAGGAGCTCACAGAGACAGGAGCTCAGAGACAGGAGCTCACAGAGACAGGAGCTCAGAGAGAGGAGCTCACAGAGACAGGAGCTCACAGAGACAGGAGCTCAGAGAGAGAGAGACAGGAGCTCACAGAGACAGGAGCTCACAGAGACAGGAGCTCAGAGAGACAGGAGCTCACAGAGACAAGAGCTCAGAGAGAGGAGCTCACAGAGACAGGAGCTCACAGAGACAGGAGCTCAGAGAGAGAGAGACAGGAGCTCACAGAGACAGGAGCTCACAGAGACAGGAGCTCACAGAGACAGGAGCTCACAGAGACAGGAGCTCACAGAGACAGGAGCTCAGAGAGAGGAGCTCACAGAGACAGGAGCTCAGAGACAGGAGCTCACAGAGACAGGAGCTCACAGAGACAGGAGCTCAGAGAGAGGAGCTCACAGAGACAGGAGCTCAGAGACAGGAGCTCACAGAGACAGGAGCTCACAGAGACAGGAGCTCACAGAGACAGGAGCTCACAGAGACAGGAGCTCACAGAGACAGGAGCTCACAGAGACAGGAGCTCACAGAGACAGGAGCTCACAGAGACAGGAGCTCAGAGAGAGGAGCTCACAGAGACAGGAGCTCACAGAGACAGGAGCTCAGAGAGAGAGAGACAGGAGCTCACAGAGACAGGAGCTCACAGAGACAGGAGCTCAGAGAGACAGGAGCTCACAGAGACAAGAGCTCACAGAGACAGGAGCTCACAGAGACAGTAGCTCAGAGAGAGGAGCTCACAGAGACAGGAGCTCACAGAGACAGTAGCTCAGAGACAGGAGCTCACAGAGACAGGAGCTCAGAGAGACAGGAGCTCACAGAGACAGGAGCTCAGAGAGACAGGAGCTCACAGAGACAGGAGCTCAGAGAGACAGGAGCTCACAGAGACAGGAGCTCACAGAGACAGGAGCTCAGAGAGACAGGAGCTCACAGAGACAGTAGCTCAGAGACAGGAGCTCACAGAGACAGTAGCTCAGAGACAGGAGCTCACAGAGACAGGAGCTCACAGAGACAGGAGCTCACAGAGACAGGAGCTCAGAGAGACAGGAGCTCAGAGAGACAGGAGCTCACAGAGACAGGAGCTCACAGAGACAGGAGCTCAGAGAGAGGAGCTCACAGAGACAGGAGCTCACAGAGACAGTAGCTCAGAGACAGGAGCTCACAGAGACAGGAGCTCACAGAGACAGGAGCTCACAGAGACAGGAGCTCACAGAGACAGGAGCTCAGAGAGAGGAGCTCACAGAGAGAGGAGCTCACAGAGACAGGAGCTCACAGAGTCAGGAGCTCACAGAGACAGGAGCTCAGAGAGAGAGAGAGACAGGAGCTCACAGAGACAGGAGCTCACAGAGACAGGAGCTCACAGAGACAGGAGCTCACAGAGACAGGAGCTCACAGAGAGAGGAGCTCACAGAGACAGGAGCTCACAGAGACAGGAGCTCACAGAGACAGGAGCTCAGAGAGACAGGAGCTCACAGAGACAGGAGCTCACAGAGACAGGAGCTCAGAGAGAGAGAGAGACAGGAGCTCACAGAGACAGGAGCTCACAGAGACAGGAGCTCACAGAGACAGGAGCTCACAGAGAGAGGAGCTCACAGAGACAGGAGCTCACAGAGACAGGAGCTCACAGAGACAGGAGCTCAGAGAGACAGGAGCTCACAGAGACAGGAGCTCACAGAGACAGGAGCTCACAGAGACAGTAGCTCAGAGAGAGGAGCTCACAGAGACAGGAGCTCACAGAGACAGGAGCTCACAGAGACAGGAGCTCACAGAGACAGGAGCTCAGAGAGACAGGAGCTCACAGAGACAGGAGCTCAGAGAGACAGGAGCTCACAGAGACAGGAGCTCAGAGAGAGACAGGAGCTCACAGAGACAGGAGCTGCCAGACTTCCACTGGCCAGCCGCCCAACTTCTGTCCCCATTTCCCTGAAAAAGCGCTACACTGTGGCCGTTTCTGAGATGAGAGAAAGTCCTATTTGTCACACTGATTGAGCAACTCGTCGTAAAGCACTGAGAACCCTTCTTGGGAGACCAACAACAGAAGCGCCTCTGAGGGTCCCAGAAGGCGCCTCCGCTTTCGTGTCGGACGGAATGAAGGCCAGATTCGTAAGGTGTGAGAGCTGAGGAGCCGGCGGCGGGGAACGAGCGGGCCGGCACCAGCGACACGGACTCGGACCTCGGAAAGCAGAGCAGCGGAGGGCAGGAGGGGTCTGCACAGAGAGGAGCAGGAAGAGCCTAGACGAGAAGCAGCGCCCTCAGCCGTGAGCAAGGACAGACCCGGGACCAGGACGGGGTGAGGTCACAGGGGGCTGCATGTGGCTGAAAAGTCCAAAGTCTGAAAATTAATGACGCAAAACACACACAGAATATTCTCTTCTCGTGCAGGATTTTTACATGATCCATCACAGCCCTGAGATTAAAAACTGGGGATGATAAAAACAAAACAAAACAACAGAAACCGGGGATGAGAACAGTGTATAACTCCCCCGTCCATGTCCCTGGGCACCGGCTACGATACGCCGCTTATGACCACTCCTGTGTGCCAGGGGCTGGGCGCAGGACACGGCCACTCCCGCCTCCACGCAGGCCTCCGCTCCAACAAGCAGGCACCCGGAGGGGCGTTTAGGGGACTTACAGAGGCAGCCACCGCCATGAAGGCCGAGGGACCCGGAAGAGCCGCTTCTCACCGCCTGTGTGCCTCTCACACCGCACAGCGCTTACACCCAAGGCCTGGAACAGCACCGGACTCGGCCTGCACACCTGACATGCTACCCAGGACCCAGACAGCATGCTGCCTTACATGTGACCGACATGAACACACACAGGCAGCAGCGATGCCAGAAGCTGGAATGTGGTGTTGTCTCAAACCACGCCCAGCGCTGCAACCTGGAGAACAGGCACCTGCTGCACGAGCCTGCGCCTGGTGCGGCCGCTGCTGCATACAGTGACTGGGCAATCCGTGACGGGCCCTGCGGCTCCGTTTCTAGGCCGGCCACCGACACAGCAGCTTCCTCCCAGAGCCTGACTGGAACCCAACGTGGCAGGAGCAGGAGCAAGTCCTTTCTCCTGGCAGCTGCCTGCAGTTTCTACCGTCTGACACGGAAAACTTCCGTCCGTGCTAACTCGTGCTGACGCCTCTAACACAGCAAAATTCAACGTGTGACCGTGGACAGCCTGTTGTGGTCTGAGTAAAGACACACCGAAACTGAGAAGGCATTTGGGAAGCAATTAGATAGGATACTTCTAAGTCTGCTGAGTCAGTAATTAAAAATGGGGCTTGCAGCTTGTGTAACTTTGTTTCATTTCCCAGCAATTCATCTGAATTGTTCTTATCATTTACAGAAGTCTAAGTTCACGGGGATTAGAAATAAAATGGTCCGTCACCAAAGGCAGTGTGAGACAGGGCTCTCAGAGCGCGGCACGGCCTACACACCAGGAGGCTGAGGGGCCACCAAGGACGGGGCACAGCCCGGCGTGGCCCTGGTGTCCCCGACCCTATCAGACATACCCGACAAAACGCCATTCTCCCACCTGGCCGGTGTGCCTCTGTGCTTTAGCTGTGACCCATGAACCAGGAGGTCACAGTGCGATTCCTGGTCAGGGCACATGCCTGGGGCTGCCGGTTAGATCCCCAGTAGGGGGCGTGCAGGAGGCAGCCAATCGATGATTCTCTCTCGTTGATGTTTCTCTCTCTCTCCCTCTCCCTTCCTCTCTCTGAAATAAATAAAAACATTTTTAGAAAAGTAATTTTCCATAAGAACAAGATTCTTCTCCTCCCTCCATGATGTGTCCCTGCACGGGACACAGTGAGTGCCTGCCCCACTTCTATTCCCTGCACAGCAGTCCGTGACACTGGGCTGGGACACGGGCAAGCCCTGCCCTTCCCCGCGGCCGGGTCCCGCCGCGGCCCACCTTGTCGCAGAAGACCTTGATCTGGCAGTAGGCCCGGTGCACCGGCTTGTTGCTGCGGTTGTTGTAGCTGTAGGTGTCGATCTGGATGTTCAGCGGCAAGCCCTTCACGCCCTTCTGCGAGGAGAAGTCCGTGCTCAGGCAGTTCACAGAGATGAACACCTGCAAGGGAAGGCCCGTGAGCCACGGCCCACGGCAACCGCGGCTCAGCCCGCCAGAGCCCACGTCCCGGAAACGACCCGGCTGTGCTAAATGAGCGCGGCTTCTCACCGAAAAGAAGTTCTTAAAAAGGGTTTATTTCAGAACCGCCTTTGGTCAGAGCAACGGCAGACTCTCACGGGAAAGGCAGCGGGAGCGCTGACCGCTGTCGGAACACGTATGTAACGTCGCACAGGGACGAGCTGTCACCTTGGTGTCACTTTAGGAGTCACCAGCAGCACCGGTTCCCCCGCAGCGGCCTGACCGCTCCATACACACGCGCTGGGACCTGCCTGCGTCTGTCCGCTGAGGACAGCCCGCCGTGCCCGACGCCCGAATGTTCTGGGATTTGTGACGTCAGGGGTGACATCCTGAAAGTGGCACTGAGAGAGTCCCAGGCAAAGCTTCTCCGGCCAATGAACACGCTCCCATTTCCTCCTCTTTTTGTGACTCTGGGTTCTAGCGTCCCACACGTGGTCACCACGTTTTCTGAGCTCCTTTCGAGGAGACTTAGAATTCACTGCTGATGCGTGAGCACCACGCGGTGGATGTCACTGGAATGACAGTTTTTAAAAACCAGGCGCATTCCACAGACCAAACCTGGGCTGTGTTCCTCCCAGTCCACGGCCACAGCCCCTCGGCCCGAGCACCCAAGACCAGATCTACACGGGACTGTGGGCGCCTGGCTGCACCCAGGCCAGACAGGGAGCCGTGTGAGCTAGGAAAGGGGAGAACCTACCGGAACGGGAGGTAAGAGAGGGGCGTGGGGAGAGGGCAGAGAGAAAGGAAAATCACAGCCCCGTGCCTGAGCATGCGCTCTGGAGAGTACACACACTGCCGAGGCAGAGCTTCCATCCTCCCTCTGGTCTACACACGGCTCCTCAGGAGGACGAGACCGAACAGCCGAAAAGCTGAGCGCTTGTCCAAGCTGACAGGTTAGCCACCTCCATCCCGTCCCCCACCAGCTCTCCGCGCCATTCCCACAGCACCTTGGGGAGCGGGCTCCGCCTCCCCTCCCTGTGCCCGTCCTGCTCCCCCGTCCTGCTCCCCTCGGGGCCCCATGGGGCTCTGCCTCTCCCCACGTCAATCCCACCTGCACCCAGGCCTGTGCCACGGGCCACAGCAGGGACAGCCCTCCCTGAGCACGGATGTGTCAGACCGGGGCTGGCACGTCACACACGGGGTCTCCTTCCTTCCTCCCCACAGCCCGGAGAGGCAGGCCTGTCCTCGTCTACAAGGAAAGGGAGAGATTTTTAAATTGTCCCCCAGGTAGAGGGCATGGGGCTGGGGCTCATATTCAGGACGTCCCCCTCTACACCCTGCCTCTGTCCCAAACCAACTGTGTGTGTGTGTGTAAGTGTGAGTGTGTGTGTGTGAGTGTGTGTATGTGTGTGTATGTGTGTGAGAGAGTGTGTGTGTATGTGAGTGTGTGTGTGTGTGTGTGTGAGTGTGTGTGTGTGTGTGAGTGAGAGTGTGTGTGTGTGTGTGTATGTGAGTGTGTGTGTATGTGTATGTGAGTGTGAGTGTGTGTGTGTGAGTGTGAGTGTGTGTGTGTGTGTGAGTGTGAGTGAGAGTGTGTGTGTGGGTGGGTGTGTGTGAGTGTGTATGTGAGAGTGTGTGTGTGTGTGTGAGTGTGTGTGTGAGTGTGTGTGTGTGTGTGAGTGTGTGTGTGTGTGTGAGTGTGAGTGAGTGTGTGTGTGTGGGTGTGTGTGTGTGAGTGTGTATGTGAGTGTGTGTGTGTGTGAGTGTGTGTGTGTGTGTGTGTGTGTGTGAGTGTGTGTGTGTGAATCCTCACCAGAGGGTATTTTTTCCATTGCTTTTCAGAGAGAGTGGAGGGAGGGAGGAGGAAAAGAGGGGAAGGGAGAGAAACATTGACGTGAGAGACACATCGACTGGTTGCCTCCTGCATGTGCCCCAACCAGGGCCGGGGACTGAACCTGCAGCCCCTTGGGCCAGCACACTGGCCAGGACCCAAATCAACTTTTTATCCCGATCCCCTGGCTTTTCTTCACCACCTGAAACGCCTGCCATTGCCCCACGTCACGCCCTAGGTCCCCGACGGGACTGTCCACGCGTGGTGGGCCGGGCCACATCCTCTGCCGTGTGCCTCTGAGCACAGTGCTGACCTAGGACGCCCTGGCTTGCCCACTGTGGCTTTCCTTTCCATTCAACTCGTTTTTAGAAAACAAGCGAACTGATTTAACTTATAAATACCTAAATCCAGACATACAGGCAGGAAGTGGTACACATGAATTTCAAACCCATTACTGAAACTTAGTGCTCCGACTGAATTTTTGGGAAACGCTTCATATACGATCCATAAATTCAAGGTAAGGCGGTAGTCTATGGAACAGAGGAGAGAGACAACGCAGACAGACACCGCAGACAGAACGGCAGACAGAAAGACAGTCTCGGAACCAGTGGAGCACAGAAAGGAACCCCCCACCGTATCTTCACCTCACAACCAGGGGACCCTGCCTTTTTCCTGTCCCCGACCCAGGGCTCACTCCCTAACGCAACGTGTTCTTCCCCTGTGTGCTCAGGATCCCCACTTCCCACAGGGGACCTCCTGAGAAGACATTGGTGTCATTCACCCCTCGGGGGACCAGGGTCCGTTCCAGGGAGACGCTCAGCATGCAGGCGCCTTGACTTAGGATGGGGACGAGCCCCGGTCAGGAGCACCCAAAACAGACGAGAGGGCGAGCGAGGGAACGCAGGCATGCTCTCCTTTGGTCCTGGGGCGGCAGCAGCAGACGGGGGGCTGTTCCCAGGCGGTACCCCTGCACACCGGCTCTGCCCAGAGCAGCCCCGAAGGAGCAGGGCAACAGGCCACGTCACCAAGTCTGGGCAAAACAAATATCCGGACCATTCTCACCACGTAGAGCGATGCTCTCTATAATGTGATTCCGGAAACCCTAGCATCTCCCACAGAGGGTGGGAAAGAGGCAGAAAGTATGCTGGAGCCCTGGCCGGAGAGGGAGGGGAGGGGGAGGGGGGCTCAGCTGGTAGGAGCGGCGTCCTGATGCGCCAAGGTCGCCGGTGTGACCTCTGGTGAGGGCACATGAAGCAGCAGCCAGTGGATGCGTGAGTGGAACAACAAATGGACATCTCTCTCTCGCCCCTTCCTCTCTAAAAACCAATCAGTAAAAACTTCTTAAAAGGCATTATGACACATTCAACTCCTTGTCTATGAAACACACGTGTTGCCTTCTCTCTCCCTCCTCCCCCTCCCCCTCCCCCTCCTGAGGGAGGCTGAATGACACAGCGCCTCCTCTCCAGAAGGATGCAGAGACCTCTAAGCCCTCAAAGGTGATGCCCTTCCTGTTTTCATCCTCTCTCGCCACGGACTTTGAGGAAAAGTCTGACTTTATTAAAATAATCGTAACGTAAGTCTCAAAAGATGAGCCCCTCCCGTTCCCGCCCGCATCACCTGGAGCGCAGAAGGAGCCGCTCCGCAGGGTCCCGCCTAAGACCGTCCCCGTGCCTGACCCAGAGCTCCCGCACTTCCCACTTCCCAAAGGAATGCATTTGTCTTCAAACCTCAGCCCGCAAATGAGAGGACAACAAGGAAATGAAGGGTTACATGATCCAAGGGTTACGTTGTATGGGTCTTTTCAGTCCCCAGGCTCACAAGCACAGAGCCAACAAGAACGAAGACCCGATGCTTTTTCCGGAGGCACATGGCAGCCACACGTGCTGTGCACACCGCTGGCTGCTCTGCACACGCCTCCTCCTCGAAGGGGAGCACGGAGGGGGAGGAAGACGCGAGAAAACAGTGTGTTCACGACACAGGTCGCCAGAAAAGCGAAAGCAACTGAGAACCAGTGCGATCGATCGCCCCTCAGCTCCCTGCTACAGACCAAGGCCGAACCGGGGCCACGTGCCGACTGTCCGCGGACACAGCAGTCTGATCCGGGAGCTTTAGCAGGTCAACTCCACTTGTGGGGAAATCACGGAAGTGTTGTTCACCATCTCACTCATGGAAAGAGAGCATGAACAAAGCACTTGGGAGCCCGGGCTGGCTGCTCAGTGGTTAGAGCGGCGGCCTGTGGACAGAGGAGTCTCAGGTTCAATTCCTGATCAAGGGCATGTAAGCTCGGCTGCAGTTTCCCCAGCCCTGGTAAGGGTGCATGCGTGAGGCAACTAACTGAGATGTCTTTCTCACATCAATGTTTCTCTCCCCTCCCCCCCCCCCCCCCCCCCCTCTCTCCCACTCCCTGGAAATCATTGGGAAAAATATCCTCAGGCGAGGATTAAAAACAAACAAAAACACAGCACTTGGAATTTGTCAGTCAAGTTACCAAAATTACAAGTAGTTGAGTCAGAAGCTAAGTGATGACCCTGACTCACTCATGTGCACAGCCTAGGTTATTGTTCATGAACTCACTGGAAGGCTGTTCCTTTAAAAATGTATCAGGACAGTAACAGCGTGCCATGTCCACGTACAAGAGAAGAAGCCAACTTCCAAAGAATACAGCCTTCATTTGTTTCCCATCGCGAGGTTAAGGTAGAATTCTGCATGTTTTCATAACATTGCTCCTATAATACTGAAAATGACTTCTTTTCACTTTCATAATATGGTTTTTTCAATAAGTGGAATAAAATTATTTCAAAATGTGACCCTTTAGCCTACCTGGTATGGCTCAGTGGTTGAGCGTCGACCTATGAACCAGGAGGTCACGGTCTATCCCCAGTCAGGGCACAGGCCCGGGTTGCGGGCTTGATCCCCAGTGTGGGGCGTGCAGGAGGCAGCCGGTCCATGATTCTCTCTCATCATGGATGTTTCTGTCTCTCTCTCCCTCTCCCTTCCTCTCTGAAATCAATAAAATATATTTTTTAAAAATGTGAACCTTTAGACCCTCTAAGAATATGAACCACCCTTATGACAGTTTGGGTAAATTTCCTTTTTGATGGAGTTTTTCCTGAAGGGACGAAGTGTTCTTCCTCAGGGACCTGGTTTAAAACTAAAATAGAGGAAGAGAGTGCTTCGCTCCTAAGAGTGGCAGCCCCTGAGCTCCCACTGCAGGTGAAGGGCCCCACTCCCCCACGCCGCGGTCGGGGGAAGGGACCGATGAGCGCCCGGACACGCCACCGGTGCATCACCTGTCACTGTCACCCTGCCGTCCCTGATGGCAGCGGCTATGTTACTTTACTTCTTACATTTCTTCCAGTGTTCAGTACATTTCCCCCAATGCCGAGGACCAAATGGTGCTGAATTAAATGCTGGTAATAAGAGACAGGAAAAGGATGGCTATAAAAAGTCTACATATTGCCCTGACCTGTTTGGCTCAGTGGATAGGGCGTCGGCCTGCAGACTCAAGGGCCCCAGGTTCGATTCCGGTCAAGGGCATGTACCTTGGTTGCGGGCATGTTCCCAATAGGAGGTGTGCAGGAGGCAGCTGATTGATGTTTCTCTCTCATCGATGTTTCTAGCTCTCTATCCCTCTCCCTTCCTCTCTGTAAAAATCAATAAAATGTATATTTTTTAAAAAGTCTACGTATTATCTCCAAGTATTTTTTAAATATGTTTTTAATGATTTTTAGAGCGAGAAGGAGGGAGAGGAATAGGAGAAACATAGACGAAAGAGAAACATCACTAATCGGCTGTACGCCCCCTACTGGGGGATCGAGCCAGTACCCAGGCACGTGCCCAGACGGGGGACCAAACCTCTTCAGAGCCTTTGCTATGGCCTGTATCCTCACACAGAGAGTGAATCTCTTCCGAGGACAGACTTTACGTTTGAATCATTTTTTATTCTCAGTGAG
The DNA here is from genome assembly GCF_027574615.1 of Eptesicus fuscus. Taxonomy (NCBI): domain Eukaryota; kingdom Metazoa; phylum Chordata; class Mammalia; order Chiroptera; family Vespertilionidae; genus Eptesicus; species Eptesicus fuscus. The sequence continues at coordinate 2,105,947 of NC_072488.1, read as the reverse complement.
AAGTGCAGTGAACAATCTGCTGAATGAATATATAGTTAAGGAAGTCAACTCCTTGCAACATGACTGAAGCCAGTCCTTCCACATAGTTGCAACAGATTAATTTCCTTGCATACCATTTCCTATAAAGATGTTAGAAATTAGTTAAATGGATCAATAACGACAGAAAGACACACACACCGACGACGGAGACAAAGCCAGGCCCCGTGTCTCCCGCTCTAAGCTCAGTGCTCTCGAACCCACACAAAAGCCGTCAGTGAAGCAGGGAAATGGGAAGGAGCCCCCCGCACCCCCCCCCCAGCTGTGACCGGGAGGGTGTGTCTGACCGGAGGCAGGAAGGGAAAGGTCCTATATTTCAAATGGAGGAGGGAGTGTCTGTCACGTTCCTGTCTAACTTCACTGAAGTCACAGGTCCAGGTGACAGCGAGACCTCACAGAGATGAAGGAGGCGTCACGGTACAGGCCCAGGGCCTGGGAGTCAGCATTTTAACCATTTGGCATTAAATTCGACTTGGTGACATGCAGATATAATAGCCATAATCTCACCCCCAGAATGTAACTGATCTACGGTGAAAGTAGAAACCCTAGAACAAATTTTAATTTACGTCTTCTGCATCAGTCAAAAAGGTCACTTAACCACTTCTGAGCAGCTCTTCTCAGTCAGAAACCTCCTGAGGAATGAAAAACATGAGGTCGGTAACAGTTTCTTCTCCCCCAAATCCACCACCATGAGGTAAACAATAGGAAATCACCAGTTTCCAATGTTATATGAAGTGATAATGTCAACGGCAGCCAATGGGAAGGAGCTTTTTTAATGTTATTTTTATTATTATTATTGGTTTCAGAGAGGAAGGGAGAGGGGGAGAGAGAGAAACATCCATGATGAGAGAGAATCATTGATTGGCTGCTTCCTGCACGCCCCACACTGGGGATCAAGCCTGCAACCTGGGCCTGTGCCCTGACCGGGGATCGAACCATGACCTCCTGGTTCAGAGGTCGACGCTCAGCCCCTGAGCCGTGCCGGCCGGGTGGTGGGACACAGTTTAAGAACTCAAGATCCAACTCTTGGCTGCAGTCTCCCGGGACAGGAGCAGTGAGTGTGCACTGCACCGCACACACCAAATCCTCATCAGTATTCCTCCCCCGCCCCCACCACAAAGTCACCCCCCATCACATCAGTTCTGTAGGAGCCGTGTGCTTACTCCGCCTCACGGGCCTGATTCATGAATTAAGCCCCACAGATACCAAGGCTGAGTCAGACACTCAGGAGGAGGATCCAGTTTCGCACTAACTCATCAGACAATCCGAGGGGTCACACCTCCCGCGGCTCCGATGGCAGGAGGTGATTAAGAAACCCCACCGCACCCCTCGCTGGTTTGGCTCCGTGGACAGAGCGTCGGCCTGCAGACTGACGGGGTTCGATTCCAATCAAGGGCACAGGCCCGGGTTGCGGGCTCAATCCCCAGTAGGGGGCGTGCAGGAGGCAGCCAGTCGATGTTTCTCTCTCTCTTCCTCTCTGAAATCAGAGAAAATCTATCAGAAAGGGAACAGCAGCCCCACCGAGAGAGATGTCAGCATGGACTAACGCCTTCAGGTGTGCGACTAGTACTTGTGCCACTTCCCACAGGACCCAGTGACTGGCCACAAAGGGAAGATAAGGAACTGGCGGGGGGGGGGGGGGGGGGGGGGGCGCGGAGGCGGAGAGGGTGTGGGAAAGGCAGAGCACTAACTCGAAATCTTCTCACATCGCCGTGGGGCGTTTCCCTGAAGAAGAAACCAGGATGGAGTCATGGCCCTAGCTGTTGCCACAGCGCCGCCTGCCCACACGGCCCCGCCCTCCCCGCCCTCCCCGCCCCGTTTTCTGGTTTCTGCACAGGCGGCACAGCCAGGGAGGCACGGCGAGAGGGCGGCGAGGAGGGGCAGACACTGACTGGCTGGCGCGGAGGCCCTGCGGCGGCCCTCCCTGGCACACCCGGTGAGCAGCCTGGTGAACTTAAGGACACTTGGCAGACGCAGGGATTGGCACCTGTTGGCCCCAATAAGTATAATGTTTGCTCTGAAATACGCAGACCTGGTGCAGGTGTGACACGGCCGGCACAGACCACATTCCAGCACCCCAGCCCCGAAGGGACGGGGAGCACCTGGGTCACCCGGGGACTCGCAGGCACGCCGACTTCCCATCAAAACGTCCACGTACAAGAGGTTTTCCACTCTAAAGACGCGAAGGAAAGGCCCCGAAATGGGTGGTGGAGGGAGAGTTCGCTTACATTTCTACTGAAGGGTCTGCGGTCGCGCGCACAGGGGAGGTGCGGGATGCAGGAGACCTGCCGTCCGCCCGCACAGCCCGGCACCTCCGTTCCGGGGACCTTCAGTTTTTACGGAAACTGTCAGGCCGGAGGCAGAGCTCTGGGTGTAGCTCACAAGCAGCAAAACTGGTTGAGATGACAGATTCAGACAGCCACTCGGAGGGCATTTCCAGGAAGGAGGAGGAGGAGGAGGGTAACGTGACGAGCTGTCCGGGACGGCGCTCCACAGAGGAGCTATTGTCTGACAGTGGCAGGTGGAGGAAGGAGAAAAATCTCACACAAAAAAATGAAAAGAGAATCCAAGTGACAGCGCAGGTCGTGGCTGAATGGACAGGGCGCCTCCCCCGTTTCACAAGACGCAGGTTTCACTCCCGCCCAGGCCTGCTTCCTGCCCGGCTGCCCGGCCCACCAGCCGCCCTCGCCCTCGGGCTGAGCGGAGACAAATGGGCGCTATTGTTGCCTCGAGCCTGAGGCTCCCGGATTCGCACATTTATTTTACGTCTGGTCTGGACGAACCTCCTGTGCAGACAGGCGAGTATGTTCTCAGTGAAGTGCTTTAACACCAACGTCTAACAAATCCTGCTAAGAGAGTTTCGAGGAGAAACTTTCAATCAGAGCTGGAGGAGATTCTCAATTTCCAAGTAGAGCATACATTCCATCCGGCTGAGGAGAGGCCTCCTCCACAAATTTCCCATCAAGAAAAGTGACTGCCATTTCCAACACGGACCTAACTTATTCCTAGAAGGAATATGACTATTGTTCGGGCACCAAGTTAGTCTTATTCTTCACGTTGATAAATATGTTTTCTCAGACTGCCACAGGGAAACCCAGGAGTGGAATGAATGTCATTCCGGAAGCCTCCAGCGCCACCCCGAGCGTCCGTCCGAGGGGTCAAGGACGGGATCCGGGCCGTCCAGCTCATCAAGGAGCCGCGCCTGCCTCGCCGTGACCCGTCCCTCCTCCTGGGTTTAGAGGAACAGAGCTCCCTGACGTCTCTTCCACCTGGGCAGGGAGTGCACGCTGCTGTGTAAATCCCTGCCCCCACTTCACGGCAACTACAAGATGCCTGACTCACCGCCTCCCTCCCCCTCGCCGTCCCTGGGAGCTTCAGGCTGGAGACCACCAGACCGGCCCCTGCCTCACGCACCGGACAGGCCACGCCGCGTCCACGGGCGCTTGGCGGATGCCTCCCCGACGGAATCCTGTAAAGGCAGGCGATGCGCCAGGTCCAAGCCAACCGAGACCTCCGCTCACAATGAACCCCAGACGGTACGAGCAGACGAGACAGCAAACTGCTGTTCAGCTCGCAACCTGCATCCCACACGCACACACAGGACATCAGTTCCAGTCGGCAACCGACCCACCAACCGAATGAGCCCTGGGAGCCCCAGCCACCCCGCAGCGACCCACCCCGCGGCGACCCACCCCGCGGCGACCCACCCCGCAGCGACCCATCCCGCAAAGGCTCCATCCAGACCCCGCCCGCCAGTGGCGAAGCTTCTGGGGCCCAGAGGCTCCGAACCCTATTCTAGTCCCTTTTCTTCTGAAACAAGCGCCTTGGGGACACCTAAGACCTGGGGCTCAGGGACCAGCCTTCTGAGTGGCTGGCGGGCGGGAGTCCCTTCCCAGAGCTGACAGAGCAGAATGAAAGGGAGGAGAGTGCTCTCTGACGGGCTGGCCCTCTGGGGACAGACGCTCTGGTTTTGTCGCATCTCTGCCTGCCCCTCCCCTCGCCAGGGCCAAGCACCACGCGGAAGGCAGAGAGCTGGAGGAGCCAGGACACAGAGCGGGAACTGGCTGTCAGCCGCCCGTCTGCCACCAAGCCCGGCCCCGGACAGAGCTCCCTGCTGAGGGCCGGGCAGGAAGGGCAAGCGGCTCCTCTGGGCTGCGGAGAAGACCCCATCTAGCTCCTCGGAGGGGCGGACGGAGGGGCGAACGGAGGGACGGATGGAGGGACAGATGGAGGGACAGATGGAGGGGCGGGTGGAGGGACAGATGGAGGAACGGATGGTGGGACGGATGGTGGGACGGGTGGAGGGACGGGTGGAGGGACGGATGGAGGGATGGATGGTGGGACGGATGGAGGGACGGATGGAGGGACGGATGGTGGGACGGATGGAGGGACGGATGGTGGGATGGATGGAGGGGCAGGTGGAGGGGCGGGTGGAGGGGCGGGTGGAGGGACGGATGGAGGGATGGATGGAGGGACGGGTGGAGGGACGGATGGAGGGACGGATGGAGGGACGGATGGTGGGACGGATGGAGGGACGGATGGTGGGACTGATGGAGGGGCGGATGGAGGGGCGGGTGGAGGGGCGGGTGGAGGGACGGATGGAGGGATGGATGGAGGGAGGGATGGAGGGGCGGGTGGAGGGACAGATGGAGGGACGGATGGAGAGACGGATGGTGGGACGGATGGTGGGATGGATGGCGCGGGAGCCCAGGAGCGTCAATGTTGGGACAGGCCGTGTGAATGGCAGCTGCATGGGGTCTGGCCTGAGGCCTGAGACGTCTCTATGGGAAAGCCATGGGGTAGTTCATACCCCGGGTCAGCACATCTTTGAAACGTCTGCTTAACCCTGCGGAGGTCACGGAGGTCACGCTGCACGTGGGTCAGAGAGACTGAGCCTTGCTGTGAGCCGTGACCACACAGCTGGTGGACTGTGACCAAGCATGTTCCAGTGCCGCCCGGTGGGGTGACAGGGCTCCCTCCGACGTGGCTGCCCAGGTCTCACTCGATTCCACACAACCGTGCTTTGGTCTCTAATTCCCACTCCTCTGAAGTTCAACGCCACTCGTCCAACCACCACGGAAAGTGCCCTCTCGGTAGCAGGGTGCCCTCCCCGAGGGGTTTCCCGGTGCCCCTCAGCGCCGCTCCCCTGGTGAGGAGCCTGCGCTTCACAAATGCTCCCGTCAGACCCGTCTCTCCCTTCACGGCCCAGGTCCCGCCGCTCTGGGCGGCCGCATTCCGATGACCACGCAGCCGCACGCTCCCTCCTGGAGCCCCAGCGCTTCTGTGGGCGCAGAGCAGGGGCACTGCCCGCTAAGTGTGAGCACAGACGAGGCCTTACACAGCGCCCGCACTAACAGCCAGCCAAAGGGGTTCGTGCCCTCTCCGTGACTGGTTTTCCTCTATTTAGCTTAAATTCTTGTAATGTTTTTATTGATCTCGGAGAGAAGGGAGAGGGAGAGAGAAACACATCAGAGAGAATCATGGACCAGCTGCCTCCTGCACGCCCTGCACTGGGGATCAAGTCCACAACCCGGGCCTGTGCCCTGAGCGGGAATCGAGCCGTGGCCTCCTGGGTCAGAGGTCGACGCTCCCCCCTGAGCCCCACCGGCCGGGCTCCTCTATTTACTTCCGATCTCGAGGCTTTGGGGAGGCCCTCACTTCATATCGATACCAAACTCAACCCCGTTGTGAGCTCTGAGATGTGAGTCCCCGGCCCAGGGTTTACTCATGCTTAGTTCCCTTTAAACGCAAGTGGGAGGGGGAGGGGAATGCCACCCATCTCCAATAAACCCTCGTGGTTGTGGGGGGAGACACTGGAGTTGAGAATCAACAAACGGATCCTAAATTAGAACAAGAAAGCGGATGCTTTCAGAAATAAAGTAAAAAACCCTACAGGATTCTGCATGCCCATGTGCCTCCTCTAGGTGCCCTAAGGCACCAATTACTCTAAGTGTAAAGACAGCAGACATCAGCCTGACCAGGGAAAGCAGGAGCCGCAGCCTTCACTGACAGGAGCCTGACACCAGCTTCAAAAGCAGCGCCTCATTAAGAAACGGCACCACCATGGAAGTCAGCGCCGGGGGTCTGGACGGAAATGGAACGAGGTGAGCCACGCCAATTAACAGTGCGTTTAAGGGCACTTAGGGCACGCCCCCGACACTGCTTCTCTTCCACACAAACAGAGGCTTTCCAAATGCACGGAGCCATCATCCCCACCCGTCAGCTTCCAGGCCTCCTCCCCGACCGACACAGCAAACAGACAGCACCCACCCCGCCTGTCGCCGGCCGCTCTGCCAGGACCTCAAAACTCTGACAAGTGGGTCGCCCCGACCACACGCCCACAGGACGGGGGCCGCCCCGAGCCTCTTTACTTTCCTGGGCGGCCAAAGGGGAGAAGCTGGGGAACCAGAGGACTAACTCAAGGTCACAAGGCAGTCAGAACCGTGACCTCGGGACCGGCGCTTCCTCAGCTCCACCTGTTTCTCAGTTGGCCCCTACATGCCGATTTCTCTAGTTTTCGGTGAGAACAGAAGTACCCCCGAGGGCATGGGGCCAACCCTCTTACAAAGGCTGTTGGAGCCAGCACAGAATCCTATTACAGTTAATTTCAAAATTACTGCAACAACCATTACAGAAGACGGAAAGCTTACTTTTCCTCCCCGGAGCTCCTCTGCAGGGAATTCACTGCCTCACCGAGCACCGGGCTCTGGACTGAGCAGCCTGGGGACGCGTGTGCAGGACCGAGGGGGTCCCAGCAGCACCTCGGCGCTTCCTGACAGACGGCGACCGCTCGCATCCGCAGCCGTAAAGACACACTCTGCCTTCCACACGACGCCGCAGGAGGGAAGGAGGGCGATTACACACAACTGCACGAGCTTCTCGAGAATCCAGCCGTGCGAGTTTTAGAAGCCATCCTGGGCGGTGAAAAGCAAAACCCTGCAGTAGTTTAGCACCTACTACAGTGTGCTTAACCCAACGAAAAGAAATAAAGCCCAGAACTCTAACCGTTTAGTGAGAGAGGAAGTCCTACTGCAAGGGGAAGGCAGGAATGACTAAGAAAACGCTGACTTTTTCTTAAAAGGCACTACAAACTCCAGTCATCCACATGACCCTCTGAACTGGGGCACTTCTCCGCCTGTGATCACGCCTAGGTGACTCTTAAACGACCATCTTCAAAGGCGACAACGTGAACCACCACTGCCACTGAGACTTGTATTAGGGCCTTCCTGAAGACGCGCCACCCGCTTCAGACTGGGCGCCGCGCCCTCCCGGCCCTGAAGGAGGGAGGAGACGCGTGCTGTCCGCTGGCAATCGAGGGAACGCAGCGCAGTGAAGGGGAGGCGGTCGCAACCCCTCCCTCCCATCTCCGCGCTGACCACTCCGCTGGCACACACACCGCACCCCGTGTTGAAGGGGGTTGACGAGAACTGCGTGGTGTGGAGGAAGGAGAAGATAGGAAGGGGAGGAGGGTAGTTTCATAGCATCTGGGAAAGAGCTGTACTTTCAGGAAACGTGAAATCATGGGAGAAAATGAAACCCCAGCGGGCGCAGGTCCCGGGAAGAAAGCGCAGGGCTGGCGAAATAACAGCTGTTCTTCCCCCAAGCCCCGCCCCGTTTCCGTGCACGTCACGACTTACGGCTCTAGCTCTCTCCTTGGCCGAGCTAGTCCCCCTATTCCTTAGCAAAGACACGAAAACGTGCGGGCCCTGGCCGGGTGGCTCGGCTGCTTGGAGCATCGTCCCGATAGGCCAAGGCTGCAGGTTCAATCCCTGGTCAGGGCACTTACAAGAATCAACCCATAAATGCGTAAATAAGTGAAACAACAAATCGATGTTTCTCTCTTTCTCTAAAAATCAATATATTTTTTAAAAAGAAATGAAAACACGCAGAACTGTAAAAACATCAGTTGTCAAATCTCTAAGCCCCTCCCACCCCACTGTCCGGCGGGCGGGTGGCACAGGGGTCCTGGCGCATCGCCTACCTTCGCCTCGTCGTTGATGTCCCAGGTGAAGGAAATGGCGTTGTACGCGATCTCCTCGATGTTGCTGATGGTGTTGAAGCTTTCCTTGTAGTCGGCTACGAGTGACAAACAGAAAGGGCGTTTGTGATCTCTCAGTCCAACAGCACGCGATCGCAGACCACGGTGAGATCCAATGTTTCACGTGATCACCTCGGTCACTTAAATTAACACTTTGTTGAGTTGACAGAAGTTTAAAAAACGAAGAAAGGTAGTTTCTGTAACGGAGGCGAGCTCAGAGACCTTTAGCTTTACCTCACTACGTAAAAGGAGGCTCGATGGGCCTAAAAACGGGTAAACCACTGTCCCCAGGTCACAAACCCACTCCGAGCGCCACGAGGAGGACTCGGTTCTTTCCATTCCTTGGGGAGAGACCATGAACATCACCAGGGGCCAAGAACAGGGGTCGCACTAAGATTAGGGGCCGGCTTACGATACAGACGAGAGCTCTACATGGAAACGTGGCACACGGCAGGAACGGGGTTTCGCAAAGCGACTGTACTATGGACGTGGCGCCGCGGCTCTGCCGGGCGATGCTCTCCGGGTCTGTGCACAGACAGGCGAGCCCGGCGGGCAGGCGGGGAGCCTGCAGGGAGCTGCACGCCGGCAGTGCTGCCTCTCACTTGGGCACTGCCTCTCCCTCTCCCTTACTATCACCTCCAGGTGGTCGGATGCCCGCCACGCCGTGCCCTCCGGACACCTGCAGACCGGAAAGCGGGCAACCTGTGTGAGCTGCTCTCAGCGCCTGGCCCAGCGCCACAGGGAAAGCTGCGGGGCACAGGCCCCCAAGAAGGAAGCCACGTGAAGAGCACGGGTTCCAGGAGGCCGAGGACAGTTCTGGAAAGGGTCAGTCACTGGCACACACATTCCCACGCGTTCGGCAGGAAGCTGGTCACTGCCAACAATAACTGAGGGGGGAGCTGGCCGCTGCGCCCCGGGAACCAGCGCGGCTCCGAGCTACGTACCGATGTCAATGCACCTTTGTTTGGCCGTGTGCTGCCGGGAGTGCCAGTACTTCCAGTGCCTGAGCTGGTCCTCCCTGCTCTTGTCCTCGGCAAACACCACCATGATCACGCTCTAGGAGAGAGAACTCATTTCAGCGGGAGGGCGATGCGGGGAGCATCGCGGGGACAGCGCCTTCAGCGTTGGGTCCACAGGAGAGGCTCCGTGCTGCCGTTTGAGATCTGGACCTGCCCCAGACCTGGCCCCGGGGACTCACCCGCACTTTGCTGATGGGGTGGTGGATCCCCTCGTTGCTGCTCACTTCCTTCAGGGTGACGGGGTAGAACTGGCCTTTGTTCAGGTAGGTCATGGTGCTGTCTCCCGGCTTCTGGCGCAGCGATTTGGAGGCTTCCAGCGTGTACTCGAAGTTGTTCCTGAAGAAGAGAAGCCGCCGGTCTGGGACCGCTCCCTCGGAAGCGTCCTCCGTGCTCTCACTCAGTCTCGAAGCGCGGCGGTGTGGATGTATGGAACAGCAGGCCCCCCGGACACGTCCTATGACCACGTCCTATGGCCCAGAGCAGCGGCCGCTTTCCCCATGATAAACCTAATCTGAGCAACACAGAAAGCCTCGAGTTTCACCCACGTGGGACTACAGAGGCCGTGGAAATTCCACGGAGTGATGCTAACAGGGAGAAGCTGAGAGGCTGAGAATATTCCAGATGCTCACACGGGGAAAGGTCTCTGGGAGGAAGCCTCAGAGCGGGCCATCGGGCTGATCTTCGTCAGCAGAGGCTCAGCCGGTGGCCGGCAGCGACCCGGCTGCGTTCGCTTTGCTCCGCACAGCGCGCGCTGGCTGTTCCTGCTGTGGCTGAAGGTCCCTAGACGGGCACGCCACGGTCTCTGCATCTCCCGTGACCTTCGAGCCACATCCCCAGAGCCCCCTGCAGCTGTCTCATCACCTGTCTAGGCCTGGGCTTGGCAAATTACACCCGTTTCTATGAATGAAGTGAATCTTTTTTGTAAGTAAGATGTAAACTGTACGGAAGACAGCCACGCCCTGGGGTTCGAGTCACCGGCAGTTGCTTTTGCGCTGCGGCAGCAGAGCCGGGCCTTGCGACATGGCCACACGGGAGGCCTGGAGCGCTCACTATCTGATCCGCAGGTCAGCCCGCCCCTGGCCTAGGCCCGGGAGCCATGTGAGTCTGTGCCTCCTGCCCTTGAGGCAGGCCTTTACAGGAAGTCTCAATTCCCATCAAATCCTAGACTTTACTATTTTTTAAAAATCCCAGACTTTTAAATACTAAACTTTTAATGTCAAAATACACACACGTAGCCCTGACTGGTTTGGCTCAGTGGACAGAGCGTCGGCCTGTGGACTGAAGAGTCCCAGGTTCGATTCCGGTCAGGGGCATGTACCTTGGTTGCGGGCACATCCCCAGTAGGGGGCGTGCAGGAGGCAGCTGATCGATGTTTCTCTCTCATCGATGTTTCTAGCTCTCTATCCCTCTCCCTTCCTCTCTGTAAAAAAATCAATAAAATATATTTTTAAAAAATACACACACGTAAAAAATACATAAAGCAAAATTATAAAATGAAATTTTAAACTCTTTCAGAAAAATCTGAAGGTGTTGCTACATGTTCATACTAACTTGGGAAATAAATACTCACGTTCCGAGTGTGAGATACCCTGTGGGGAGGTTTAAAGAGGTCAGCAGGTCAGGAAAAAGAGCGAGGCTAACTGGAAAGGGGAAGCCTTTGGCCCCTGGCGTCATTCCCTCGTTCTCAGGAATGAGGCCTCTGGAAACAGACTCGGGCACCTCGGCTCTCAATGAAGCGCTCCCTCTCCTCGCAGCTCCACGGACCACCCACCGTCAGTCCCAGGGGAAAGCCCGGAGGAGAAGCACGACACCGAGGGGGGGCTGGCCGCAGCTCGGGGCCCCACGGAAGCGCAGCCCCGTCCACAGCAGAGAAAGGCCTCCTGCCCGGAACCGCAGCGAGGCCCCGGAGAAAGCCCGCGAAAGCCACCTCTGATTTTCCAAGATCAAGTGATCACAAAAGAAACGTCACCAAAGCCCCAAGTCAAATCAAATGAAAAGACAACTATTACCCGGAAACACTGTCAAAAACATAGTCCTCTGAGTTCATGCCGGGCATCCGCAGACTGAGGTCCGAGGGGAAGAAAACCTGCAACACCAAGGTGATGGGCCACAGCTGTCACCGGTTCCCGGCTGCCCGAGGCCAGCGCTGGGACAGCTAAGAGCCCGTGGCTTACAGCAACCCACCACGCGTTCCACATTCGTTTGAAAATCAAGTTTTACCTCTACGAAAACTTAAAAGAGAAAATTAAAAAGGAAAACATCCATTGTATATGCCACCCAATTAAGTGAAAACCATTTAGTAAGTAACCCACCAAGTGCTTCGCTGATTCCCACACATCCTATTCTGTTCAAGTTCAAGAGCCTGCAACCAACGTCTCATGACTCTTAGGAGTCAGCACCATCGTGGCACCCGTTCAGACAGGTGTCAAGTTCACACAGGGCTGGGTGGGCCTTCTCAGGAGTGTTCTCCTCCACTCCCATCTCCCTGAGCAGAGACACCCCACCCCCAGGCCCTGCCCCACCATAAAATCCCGTTTCCAACACCTTCAGTGCCTAACTTTTACCTGAGCGCATGCTCATCACCCTCCACCCTCTGCAGCATTTGCAGTTCATTTGTAAACTTCACACAACACACTTGCCATCGAGATCCACCTGCCTCGCTGACGATACTGCCAACCAGCAACACCAAAACACAAACACGAAAATAAACCGTTTTACACGGAGACCCGCTGCAGGGAGCCGCTTTGGGCCTAGGACAAAAGCCGAAAACACACTAGGGGTCTGTCTGTTGTTGATGAAATACTGCGTGTGGGGTTTCTCTTTCTCCTTCTCCAGCAAATCACGTAGCTGAAATCGTAATTGTTAACTCAGCTGCTGGTAAGATTAGCCAGTGCCCCTGATGATAATGTCTGGTTTTATAGGTTTAGTTTACAAATTACAGCCAGGGGCCTTTTCTCTTAAAAAAAAACACAAAAAAACAGCCCCAAACACTTTTGTTCCTAATCCATGCGCTTCAGGCGGAGTTTCAGGCTTACATAACCAGGAAGAGGTGGAACCGATACTCAGACCAACGCGGCCACCTCGGGAAGAGCGGTACCTCCTGCACGCCCTCCTTGAAGGTCTCGGAGAAAGTCGAGTCTGGCGTCCGCCTCTGAGCATTTGGGGGCTGAGCCGCAGAGCTGAACTGGTCCGCGCTGAGGTTCCGGTCGAAAACCACCACCCGCTCAGTGGGCTCGGGATGGTACACGGCTGGAGGGATCCCCACCGCGAAGCCATGCGGCTGGGCTTCCGTCTTGATGGAGTGGGTAGGCATCGTTGCTATGGAGACGGTGACTGTTGTGTCTGGAACTGTTAGGTGGCCCCTCTTATCGATGCCCAGTTGGTTGCCGTGGGGAAGGACGATGTTAAAGGGCACGTTTTTCAGAACCTGCACCCTGTTTTCTCCGGCAGAAACGAGGGGCTGCTCAGTCACACTTGGCATGCTGTTTCTGTGAAAGCAAAACCTGCTTCACTGCTAATGCAGTACTTGGACAACTTTTATCACTTATTTACTTATTAATTCATTCAGTCATTTAAAATCCTCACCTGAGGATATGTTTGTTTTTTTGTTTTTAAATATATTTTTATTGACTTCAGAGAAAAAGGGAGAAGACTAGAGAGATAGAAATATCAATGATGAGAGAGTCATTGATTGGCTGCCTCCTGCACCCTCCTACTGGGGATCTAGCCTGCAACCCAGGCACGTGCCCTGACCGGGAATCAAACTCTGACCTCCTGGTTCTTGGGTCAATGCTCAATCACTGAGCCACAATGGCCAGGTAGGTACGTTTTTATTGATTTGAGAGACAGAGAGGAAGCGAGGGAGAGAAAAAACAACACACTGATGTAAGAGAGAAACATCGACTGGTTGCCTCGCATACACCCACTGATGTTTCTCTTCCTCTCTCTGAAATAAAAAATGTTTTTCAAAAAAGTTGAAGAAGATAAGAGTGGATTAAACAAGAGGGATTATGTTGTAACTGTTCCAACAATGGTACGTGTGGGTTTATAGTATTTCTCTACTTTTCCTGTTTGAAAATTCCCATAATAAAAAGTAAAAATAAAAGCCATAAGCCCTTTGCCAAGGGGTAATTATGAAGACTAAACAGCAACATGGAACATACTAAGTAGAAGAACGCTTACTACCAACCCCTCCCTATCTGTGACTACGACCACGACCACATAAAATACGCATGCAGACCCAGAGAGTAAACACAGTGGGTTCTGAGTGGCCATGCTTTCTCTAAAAATGTTCTATTCCTTTATTACTAACTAGAGGCCTGGTGCACAAAAGTTCGTGCACTTGGGGGGTCCCTCAGCCTGGCCTGCACCCTCTCGCAGTCCGGGAGCCCTCAGGGATGTCCAACTGACAGCTTAGGCCCGCTCTCTGTGGGGAGCGGGCCTAAGCCACAGTCTGGCCTCCCTTTGTGGGAGGCAACCGGGCGAGCCAATTAGGGGACAGCACTGGCTAGGGAGCATCCGGCCCCATCGCCATCACCCTGCCACTGCCACTGCCACCGGCCTCCCTCGGTGGGAGGCGACTGGGTGGGGACAGGGTGGGCTGATCAGGGAATGGCGTCAGCCAGTGAGTGGCCGGCCCTGCCCCACCCTCCATAACCCCACCGCCGCCGCTGGTCACCGCCGCCCCTCCCCCGCCATCGCCGTCTCCGCCCTCGGCATGCTAGCACATGCCTTGGCTGGCCTGGCTCCACCTGCTTGCCAGCCCCGCCCCCCACTGACCGGTTGTTCCACCATTCGGCCGATTTGCATATTACGCTGTTATTATATAGAATAGAACACAGGGCAGTTTTTAATGCTTTAAAATTTTAACCTTTCTCTGCTGTGGACGGGGCTGCGTGCTTCTGTGGGCGCCCCGAGGATATTTTTCTATTGATTTTAAGAGAGACACACAGAGAGAAACATCGATGTGAGAGAGACACATCAATTGGTTGCCTCCCACACATGCCCCAACCAGGGCTGGGAATGGAGCCTGCAACCGAGGTACATGCCTTTGACCAGAACTGAACCAGGGACCCTTCAGTCCACAGGCAGACCCTCTACCCACTGAGTAAAACACTGGCTAGGGCAAACACAGGGCAATTTTAAAGGTACATTTAAAGACTTTTTATGGCTATAGCATCAAGCCTTAATTTCGTTTTCTGCAAGTTTTAACCTAAAATATCTTTTTTAGATAACTTCAAGAGGAGTTTGGAATACAGTCGAATTTACTTTATTAAGTTTTGCTTGGGCAGTTGTTCAAGATCGTTGGTGCTCCGTTTTCCTAATGGACGCCCCCCCCCCGCCCCATTACTGCTGTAAGCCACATCCCTCCTAGAGAACATCCAAGACAAATAAGCAGGCACTTACGTTAGCACCAAACACGCCTGTGGAGGCGGAGAGAAGGCCCCACCTCCACAGGACCGGTCACTTCCAGAGCGACGGGACCACACGGGGCGAGGGGCCAGCCGTCAGAACCGAGCTCAGACGGTCAGCACCCGCGCCCGTCTCTCCCACTGGCACCTGTTCACGTGAACAGATGCGCCCCTCGCTGTCAGACACCGGCGTTTCTCAGGGAACCGCCCGGTGCTCCCCAGCAGACGTCAATTACCTTTTGCTGTGGTCGGCCTCGGGGTGCTCCGCGTCGGCCTTGGCTGTGGATGACCGCCTCTCTCTCGGAACCTGAGGGAGTGACACACGTGACAACAGTTCAGTCCTTACTCCGCCAAGTGCAGGCACAGCCCCCCGACCCCAGGCTCCAGGCACAGGAGGAACGAGCAGCGCCTGCCCTCCAGAGCTGCAGCCGCTCAGCGGGTGGATGTGCAAAAGCCAACTCTTAGCTGCCGAACAAACTCGGTCACACACTGACCGCCCGAGTGCGGGTTCACCTCCTGGGCGGAACACCGCTGGCCTGGTTCATCCACTGATCGACATGACGTGACGGGCAGGAGCCACTGGAACACACTGGGCTCTCTCGCCGTGCTCGCTGCTCTTCGCTCTACTCCTCCTTTCAGATCGAAGGTCAAGTCAAAGGGATCAGCCACCTTAGCAGGCCTCCCGAGAGCCAAAGGCTGGCTCCGAGTGGCCAGTGTCTTCAGATACTTTGGATTATCACGGTCCATCACCCACAGGACACATCAAACCCAGTCTGCTCTGTTCCTTTTGTTGTTGTTGTTGTTAACCCTCCCCCGAGGGTATTATCCAGTGATTTTCAGGGAGAGTGGGAGAGAGAGGGAGAGACCTAGAGAAACGTCGATGTGAGAGAAACACATCGATGGGTTGCCTCCTGCATGCGCCCTGACCAGGGCCCGGGCCGGGGAGGAGCCTGCAACCGAGGTACATGCTCTTGACCGGAATCAAACCCTGGCCCCTTTGGTCCACAGGCTGACGCTCTATCCACTGAGCCACACCGGCCAGGGCTATTCTTTTTTTGATTCTGCTCTTCTTTGCGTGGGCGGTGAAAGCGGGCAAACATTCCTGGAAGTACTGCAGACACAATCCCACTGAGCCTTCCTCCCAATGTGCACTCCAAAGTGGCTAAGCTGTTTGAAACTTATTTTAGCCTTGAAGGAAAAAATGTATTGTTTCCTGTGTTAACAATGTGCTTTTAAAGCTTTACCGAAGTTGTGATGTAAGAATGACTGATGGTTACACTTAAAAAAATGAAACAGATAAGTCAGTTCATTTAAAAACAAACAAACAGCCCTGACCGGTGTGGCTCAGTGGATAGAGCGTCGGCCTGCGGACTGAAGGGTCCCAGGTTCAATTCCGGTCAGGGGCATGTACCTTGGTTGCGGGCGCATCCCCAGTGGGAGGTGTGCAGGAGGCAGCTGATCGATGTTTCTCTCTCTCTCCCTCTCCCTTCCTCTCTGTAAAAAATCAATAAAATATATTGTTTAAGAAATGAAAACAAACAAACAAAGAGCCCTACCCGTCACGAGCAGCATGACATAGAGCACTACGAAGATGGTCTTCCTTAACGCGCAGACACGAAAGCTTATCTCCTCCTCAGACATAAAATACGCTTAGGGCCCTTCATTTAAAACACACACACACAGGCACACACACACGCACACACAGGCACACACACACACACAGGCACACACGCACACACACACACACACGCGCGCACACACACACACACACACACGCACACACAGGCACACACACACAGGCACACACACACACACACACACACACACACACGACCTCTGCCACTAGTATCCTGGCATCAGTCTTCCCGGCACTCTCAGAAGTTTCAGTTATAAACATGTAAGTTCAAACTTCCTAATTAGCACCTAGGAACTTGTGGCTTTACACTGACTGAGGCCGTGAACCAGCCGCCCAAAGAACAGACTGCAGAATAAGCTCCACTTCAAGGGCGCCGTTAGAGGCTGCGCTGCCAGAGGGTTTCTCCCGGCGTCATTAGTTACTCCACAGTCCCCGTCCGCAGGCAAAGAAGAGAACGCTGACCTCGCCCTGAGGCACAACACGCTGACCCCATGCCCGCCTACCAAAAGGTCATTAGATCTCTGTGGAGGGCCCACGCCATCTTCTTGGCTTTCCCGCTGCATCTCTTGTGTTGGGGGAAGGGAACAGGGCAGAAGGTACCAGAAGGCAGGCCACTGTCAGTCCCGGTGGAAGCATTAAGGAGCGAGTGCCCTGTGTTTTTAAGCTTTCCATGGGTTTGGAAGTTTTCAAAACCAAACGATGGCAGATATGAAGTGTCACAGGCAGCCGCCCGAGTATCCGCTGTTGGTCGGAAAGCAGCACTGCCAAGTGAACCGGCACGCACAGCGCACCCCACCGAGACAGCACGGCCCACCGAAGGGGATCGATCGCTTTGGCACAAACCAGCCCAGGCCTGATCCTGGCTACAGCACTCACGCGGGTGTGACCTGAGAGCGTCCGCTTTCTCCTCTGCAAACCGGGGGTAATGCCACATACGCTGCCGGGATTCTGGAGGCATCGGAGCAACACACACAGTGTGAACACGTCTGGCAGAGCCCAGGTGATCCGGGAGAGGCAGCTAGAACTGCTAGGACAGGAGGGTGACACAAAGCAGTGGTGTCGCCCGGCTGGGCGTGGCTCAGGGGCTGAACATCAACCTAGGAACCAGGAGGCCATAGTTCGCACAGGGCACAGGCCCAGGTGGCAGGCTGGATCCCCAGTGTGGAGCGTGCAGGAGGCAGCCGATCCATGATTCTCTCTCATCATTGATGTTCCTCTCTCCCTCTTCCTCTCTGAGATCAATACAAATATATTTGCCAAAACCGGTTTGGCTCAGTGGATAGAGCGTCGGCCTGCAGACTGAAAGGTCCCAGGTTCGATTCCGGTCAGGGCATGTACCTTGGTTGCGGGCACATTCCCCAGTAGGGGGTGTGCAAGAGGCAGCTGATCGATGATTCTCTCTCATCGATGTTTCTAACTCTCTATCCCTCTCTCTTCCTCTCTGTAAAAAATCAATAAAATATATTAAAATAAAAAAATATATTTAAAAATAATAATAAATAAGTAAAATAAAACAGAACAGTGGTGTCAAGTATGTGAACACCGTGTGAAACTCCAGCAAGAGGACAGACTATTTAATTACAGACTATTTAATTAAGACTCATCCGAATCTCTAGAAACAGGAAACAAAATATATCCTGACCTGAGAACTAGGAAGTCCAAGACTAGAAAATGTACTTTGTTTTTCCTGAGTCCTACAACCAAACCAAATCCAATCAAAGGCTTATTCTATAACCTCATTTCGGGAAAAGGAAATCGCCCCGATGACGTCGGAATGAACCCTGCCGCCTGACAGCAGCGAGAACCGCCTCCAGTCAATGGTCGTCTCAGTGAGACCCCCACCTTCTTCCTTCACGCGGCCTCCCCTTCAGAGAGAGCGGGGCAGCTGGCCTCCCCTCCCGTCTGAAAAACAGCCCTTTGATTCTAGGATCGGCGATGCTCAGCTTTGAACCGGAGTAATTCAAAGCGCTCATTAAACTATTTATAGTCACCACACAAGCAACTCGCAGGACATCCTCCCAGCAAATGACTGTTTCGGATGCCGCTGAGCCAGGCGCACGGCGGGCTGAGGGGTGCGGGCGGGCGCACCGACCTTGTAGTAGTCATAGAGCAGGCCGAGCGCGGCCGCACTGTCCTCGTCGCCGTTGATGCTCATCATCGCCTTGGTCGCTGCCGTGAGCGGGTTCTCCAGGAAGGACTTCCAGGCTTCGTCCTCGCTGGTGTAGGAGCGCCGCGGGGGGTACAGAGCGTCATTCTGGAGAACCAACACCGGCCGTTTGCTTCAGGGAAATAAGAAAACACACACAGGTACAGATTTCCACTGCACGGCACCCTACGCTCATTTTTAAAGAGCCACACAACCACCCCATTGACGTCCCAATAAAAGAGCCCATTGTTCCGTCAATAACCCGATGGAGTAAGTTAAGACAAGACCAGAAGCCCGGCCTGGGCGTGGCTCAGTCGTTGAGCATCGACCTATGAACCAGGGGGTCCCGATTCGATTCCCATCAGGGCACATGCCTGGGTTGTGGGCTCAATTCCCAGTGTGGGACGTGCAGGAAGCAGCCGATCAATGACTCTCTCTCACTGATGTTTCTATCTCTATCTCTCTCTCCCTTTCTCTCAGAAATCAATTATATATATATATATATATGACAAGACCAGAAGACAGCCCACTCAGTTGCAGGCCGATGGGTCACCCAGGAAGAGAGAAGGCATGTGGGCAGCCAGGGAAGCTGCAGCCAGCCCACACGTGGAACCCAGGATGTAGGTACTGTTTGGCAGGGAAAAAAGATCCTCCAAGAAAATCCAGGCTATTCAAACACTTCATATAAGCAAAAACCAAGGACACCAAGCCAGGCCAAACAGTGTTGATTCTGTTCAGAAACGCAATCAGGCCGAACCCTCTTAAAGAGAACATGTACGGCTCAGGCCTCATGCTGCTACACGTTACTCCGCTCTCTCCTGCTGATGCCAGGCCTTAAAAACTCTCCTCCCGCCGAGCGAGAGGAGGAGGGGGCGGGAAGAAGAAGAAGGGATCCTCCGTGTAATCCTCCGGGGGATGTGAGAATGAATATTCTCCGGATTCCCGGCAGATTGAGA
Source organism: Eptesicus fuscus (assembly GCF_027574615.1). Taxonomy (NCBI): domain Eukaryota; kingdom Metazoa; phylum Chordata; class Mammalia; order Chiroptera; family Vespertilionidae; genus Eptesicus; species Eptesicus fuscus. Next base: position 2,086,705 of record NC_072488.1, on the reverse strand, counting down.
TGGAATGTGGCCAAAGGGGCTGTAAATCCATACGCAGGCATCATGTTCTGGCCTGGGAGTTCACTGTTTATCTTGGAGATAAACGCTCAAGAATCTACAACAATCAGCGAAGCCACTGAACAGAAAGATTTTTAAGAAAACAGGAGGGAAATCTGGTTTTAAAAATCTTTACACCAGCTTTCCACTCGGGGCGAGACCTGTTTCATTTTAACACTGTAGTTGGGTGGGAAGATAATCCAGAGAAAACCAACGTGGGTCTTAGTCAACTCTTACAGAAGATTTGATTTCAGAGATTAAAGCAAACATGACTGATTTAAAAAACTTGAAATGCAAACAGCCTCAGTTTGGCATTATTTAATAAGTCAATAAAGAGAAAAAGTAGAACACTCACGCCGGCCAAACATAGTATGTTGTTTTGTTTAAGAGACAAAAAAAGTTAAATGTTCAGAACAACTCTGAGGGATCACTATTCTAACAGGCAAACTTCAGTTCTCATTGCAACACACAAACGAAACGCGCAAACTGCCTAAAGGTGACCCACCTCCTCGGAAAGTGAACGCTGAGAGGCTGATTATCTTCTCAAGTAATCAACAAAGGTTAGGGCTTGGCAACCACCCAGGCCCTTTAAAAACAGATACAGGTTTTTAGAACAGGAAAACACCTTTGAAAGGGGGGCGGGGGGGGGGGCGGGTTTGAGGGGAATCCGACAATTTAATTTATCCTCAGTCAAAATTAAGTCTTATTTCAAAGCCAGTGTTTTTCCTCACGTCAGGGCTTAAAGGCACAGGCGCTTACACTTGGCAGAAAAAGAAGGCTTGAGGTGGGGTGCTATTTTAACACAAAACGAACACCAGGGGCTGTTTGGATGAAAAGAAAGCAGCATAGGAGGGGGGGGGGCATTCCCTGGGCCCCCAGGAGCCGGGCACACCGGCCGCGGGACCAGGGTGCCGGGGATGAGGGCTGGTGTTCCGGCTAAGCTATCATTAATTGTGCTAATAGCTACTTCCAACAGATTGTGACAGACAGCACTTGGCTCATCCCATTCCCATAAAGCTCGTTTTTCGGCTTCCCTTCTCCCACGCCTGGCCCGCCTGGGTGGAAGCATCAGAAAACCGAGTCGTTCTTGCGAATCCTCTCGATTGCGATCACCCAGACGGGGTCTCACGTTCCCACAATGTGCCCGAGGCCAAAAGGCCGGCTTGGGGGAAATGTGCCTTAGGAAACGTATACGGTAAGAAATAACCAGGAACCCGGCCGCCTCTGTCCACTTTCTCACCGGACTCGCCATTGCCAGTCCTCAGGGCCCACCCCGGCCCTGGGGGAGTCCTCTCCTCCGTCATCTGGCAGAGACTTCCGATGTGTGACTTCGAGGGGTCACTCAGAAAAACCAGAATACCCAAGTGCCTATTCGACAGCCAAAGATCAGGATATATTCCGCACTTAAATATCGAACCTACTCACCCAGAAAAACAGCGCCCTTACACACACTGGTTTGGTTTGGTGCGGTTCTTTTAAATATATATATATTTTAATTTTGGAACAATTTTACGTTTACAGAAAAGCTGCCAGGAGAACACAGGACGATCCCTCCCCCGGTGTCCCCTACACGGAGCCGCTGATGTCGCCACCTTACGTTTTCAAAACACGCCTTTAATCCCAAACTCCGAGGGGCGCGTCCGGCCGGGGCTTCCAAGCGCTTCCCCCGATGGCGAAGGCTCCGGGCGCGGGGACCCGCAGCGGGGAGGACACCACCGCGCGGGCGGCGCATCTCCCGCTCCCCGTCCTCACTCCCGGGAGGGGAGGCGGCGGGGCCCGCGGCGGCCCTGCCCCGGCTTCTCCCGGCGGCCAGTCTCCCCGGCCGGCGCCCCGACCCGCAGCGGCGGGGTCACCCGGAGCCTCCACCTGTGCAGCCGCGGGCGGGCGGGCGGGCGCGTCGCCAGAGCTCCACGGGCTCCACGGGGCAGAGGCGACCGAGGGCGACCCGCTGGGGACGCGGGACGCGGGGCAGGGGGCGGGCGTTCGGGCCGCAGCCCTCGAGGCCGGGCGCCCGGAGTCTCCTCCGCGCACCGGGCCACCGGGGAGCAGAGATGGGGGCGCGCCAGTGGGTGGTCCCCCCGGACGAGGACGCTGAGGCGGGGGAGGGGAGGGGACCCCACGGAGTCCAGTCTCCAAGGCCAGGGTCCCCCCCCAGGGGGCTTCGGTGAACAATGGCGCCGAGGGGCTGAGAAGAAAGCAGGCGACCGGCCGCGCGCCCCCCGCTCGCCCCGCGCCGCGCCCGCCCGTCCCCGCGCCCGCCGGCCTCGCTCCGCCGGGCCTCGCGGCAGGTGCGGCGGCGGCGGGCGGCCGCGGCGCTCACTCACTTGTCGTACTCCTGTGTCATCGCGCTCCTCGCCGCGCCGGGCCGCCGAACTGGACTTTCGGGTTGGGACGGTACACCCGAGCCGGGGGGAGGCGGCGGCGGGTCCGGAGCGGCAGCCCCGACGGGTTGGGTTCGCTTTTCTCGCTCTGAGCGGGTCCGCGCGGGCTGCGCGCACTGGGAGCCCGGGCCCGGCCGCCCATTGGCTGGCGCCGGCGGCTCGGGGCGGGGCCTCGGGGGCCGGGGCGGCCGGCGGCGCCTCCTGATTGGCCGGCGCGCGGGGCGCCCGGACGGGGGCGACGGGGCCCAGTCGCGAGGGGGTGGCGCGCCGGTGCCTCCCGCCCGTCCCGCCTCGCGCGCACCTGCCGCCCCCCGGCGGCCTCCGCGCGCCCACCCCGGGCGGCCGGGCGCTGTGTCGCCGCTCGGCCCCGCCGTCGCGCCCTCGGCCGCCCCCCTGGGGGCCGGGCCGGGCCTTGGCGCCGCCTTCCCGGGCGCGGGGCGCTCTGCCTTCGCCGCCCGCCCGCCCACGCCCTCCGCCGCCGGGTGCCGGAGCCTCGCCGCCGGGTGCCGCACCCACCCCGGCGCCCCGCAGCCCGCCGCCCCTGAAGCGCCGCGACCTCCTCCTGCCGTCACCTCCCGGTTCGCGCCCACTCGCTCAGGAGGCCTCTGGCTGGGCGCCCGCGGAGCGCCCACGTTGCCCCCCTCGCCTGCCCGCCGCCCGTGCCCGGCTCCCCAGCCCCCGGCTCACCCCTCGCACCTGTCCCCCACGTGACGGCCCCTGGACACCGACGGCCTCCCAACCGGGTTCCCCTCGGTGGAGGCCGGGTGGTCCCTGCGGTGTGGCCTCCCTGAGCCGCCCGGTCCCGTGCCTGCCCTTCCCCCTGGGCCCCCCTCACTGCTGGACCCGCCAGTCTCCCACTTCCATCCCCTGCCTACCTCCCCCTGAGCCCGCGGGGTCCCCCTGCCTGCGCCCCTCCCTCCAGTGCTCCTTCCTCGGGCTCCGTCCGTCCATCCATCCGTCTGTCCTGCCCTCTCGCCTCCAGCAGCCCTGGGCAGTCTCTCCCTCACCTCCTGCCCCCATTCGTTCCCACCTACCCCGGCCCAGCTGTCCGTCCGGAGGGTGAGGCCTGCCCATTCACCAACAGACATTGTGAGGCCCGCTGCCAGGCACTGAGCGAGATGCTGGGGTGCCAGCGAATGGACGAAACCCGTGCCTTCCTCAGCACCCCCCCCCCCAAACAGACCCTAAAGTGATAATAATAAGACGATCAGATGGTGTGTTAGCAAGTGGCCGTTCATACCGCAGAGCAGGCCGCTGAGGAGCAGGGGTGGAGTCCGCTTAGGCTTGAGGGGGAGAGGCCTTCCAGGAGGTGGGGGAGGAGGGCCCAGGGGGAGGCACAGCTTTGCAGAAGGTGGGGGGCACGAACAGCAGGGCACCAGCACGGCTGCAGGGGGCAGAGCAGCGGGACAAAGGGCAGGTAGGCCTCTGTATGGACTTGGGTTTTTGCTGAGAGGTGGGGCCCATTGGAGGGTTTGGATTCAGGCAGGGGTGTGGTCTCATGTCTTTTTCTTTTTATGTATTTTTATTGATAAGAGAGGAAGGGAGAGGAGAGAGAGAGAGAAACATCAATGATGAGAGAGAATCCTGGGTCGGCTGCCTCCTGCACGCCCCATATTGGGGATGGAGCTCGGAACTTGGGCACCTGCTCCTGACTGGAATCGAACCCAGGACCCTTCAGTCTGCAGGCCGACGCTCTATCCACTGAGCCCAACCAGCTAGGGCTCACTCTTCTCTTTAAATAACCTGGCTGCTGGGCGGTGGGGGACAAAGGTGGGAGCAGGGAAACCCCCAGCCCCGGGTGTGAAGGGAGGGGTGGGTGAGAGAGGTCAGGTTCCGGTCTAGCTGAGGGCAGCACCAGCAGACACCCTGAAATTGGGAGTGGGGTGTGAGGAAGACAAGGGAGTCCGGGACCACAACCAGGGGTTCTGCTGGAAGCAGGGGGGTGGGGGGGAGGGGTGCTTGGCAGTGGGCGAGATGGGGAAGGCTGCAGGCGTGGGTCTCGGGAGGTCGGGGTTCCCTTTGTGCATGAGCTCAGCAGACAGTGGGCTGTGATCTGGAGGCCAGGGAGGCGTCAGCGCAGAGACGGTGCTGGAAGCCTGCGACGGGTGGGGAGAAAGCAGGGCCAGCACCTCCAACGCAGGCTGGAGAGGGGCCAGCAAGGCGGAGGAGGTGGAGGGGAGGATGAGGTGAGGGGGGACCCGGCGGGAGGAGGTGGAGGAGGAGAGGGGACCCAGCGGAGGAGGAGAGGGGGGAATCGCGCTGCAGGAGGAAAATGGGAGCCGAGAGAAGAAGTGACACAGGAGGCGGTGTGGCCGGCAGGTCACATGCTGCCAGGGGTCAAGTCAGATGAGCCTTTAGCCACACGGAGGCCACGGCCTTGATTCAGCTCCAGCCGCCGCCCATCTGCTCCCGGCAGCTTCCTGTCCCGGTGCTGGGCCCTGGGGACACGGACACCTCTGACGGTGCCCTCCTGCCTTTGCAGTTTCTGTCCCTCAGCCTGGACCCGCCACCGGAGCATGGAGCCTGTTCTTCCTTATTCACTGCTTTTGGTTTAAATAAATTACATTTTAAAGGATCTGTTTTCAGGAACACATTCAGTTCATTCCCTTCCCCATCTGTCCCCGACACATGTTTCTAAATGTATGTCCCAGTCAGAAGACACGTCCGGCGAGCTCAGGCCCCCGGCCGCCGCCATTCCTTCTCTTCCCTCCCACCCCACTCCTGCGTTCCCACCAGGCCCACCTCCATGCCTTCTCCTCCGGGACCCTTGCCATCCCCTGGGAGTGCCCCCCCCCCCCCCAGTGCCCAGCCGGCCACTCTTCCCCAGGCGCTGCCTTTTGCTAACTCAGCTCTGCCTGAGTCTGAGCAGGTGCCTTGAAGTCCATCAGACCTGGACTCGAATCTCAGACCCGCCTGCTTTTACGTTAAGCCAGTGGTCGGCAAACTCATCCGTCAACAGAGCCAAATACCAACAGCACAACGATTGAAATTTCTTTGGAGAGCCACATTTTTTAAACTTAAACTTCTTCTAACGCCACTTCTTCCAAATAGACTCGCCCAGGCCGTGGTATTTGATGGAAGAGCCACACTCAAGGGTCCAGAGAGCTGCATGTGGCTCGCGAGCCGCAGTTTGCCGACCACTGCGTTAAGCCATCTGCCTCTCTGCCAGGCCTGTGCTCATCTGCACGAGGAAACCCGTGCCCGCTCCGTGGCGCTGACAGAAGGCAACGGCCGCACAGTGCCGGGCACACCGCACTCCACCGTGGCCGTCTCTGCGGAGACGAGGGGGCGGGAGCCCTGGCCAGTTCCTCCGAGGGCTTGTGGGGTGGCCCGTGACCGAACCCTCACTGACCAGCCCCGTGCACACAGGGCCTCGCCCCGAGGAAACAGCGGCCTTGGAGGGCCCTGACGTGGCTGCGGCACAACGGCGGCCTGCACGCCTGACACCGACGGCCCGGCCCGCCCCGCTCGCCAGAGCCGGTGTCTCGCCGTCTGTCAGCGCCCGCTGTGAGCCGAGAGCCGTCCACTCGGGAGAGACGGGCGTGGAGGGGAGGGTGGCGTCCCCGCCCTCCTCGCAGCTCTGTGACTCAAGAAGCCACTTAACGTCTGAGCCCCGTCTCCTCAGCGGGGACTGTGGGGTCACGACCCCTCTCACCCACAGTGCCGCTGGTTTGGTTCCGTGAAGGGCCTCAGACAATGCCAGACGACTGGGACCCCATCAGTGCGACAGGTTTCACTGCCCTGCGTTTTCTTACAACGAGGGACAGAAACTGCGTCTCCACAGAGAAATCGCTCACAACCTGGACAGGCATAAGAGTGTTATAGAGCCGTGGTCGGCAAACTGCGGCTCGCGAGCCACATGCGGCTCTCTGGACCCTTGAGTGTGGCTCTTCCACAAAATACCACGGCCTGGGCGAGTCTATGTTGAAGAAGTGGCGTTAGAAGAAGCTTAAGTTTAAAAAATGTGGCTCTCAAAAGGAATTTCAATCGTTGTCCTGTTGATATTTGGCTCTGTTGACTGATGAGTTTGCCGACCACTGCTATAGAGGCCCGATCATTGTTATTCAGGAAGGTAATGACACTAGTCTTCCTTCGGCAGAGTTCAGTGGGCAAAGTGCTCGCGTGCCTGAGCTCAGTGGATTCTTAACAGCCCTTTGGGCCCGGCCGGCGTGGCTCCGTGGCTGAGCGGTGCCCTAGGAACCAGGAGGTCACGGTTTGATTCCCAGTCAGGGCACAGGCCCGGGTTGTGGGCTCCATCCCCAGTGTGGGGTGTGCAGGAGGCAGCCGGTCCATGATTCTCTCTCATCATTGATGTTTCTATCTCCCTCTCCGAAATCAATAAAAATATGTTTTAAAAATAAAATAATGTCCATTTAAAGTGGCTGAGTTGTTGCCCCACTTTGTAGGTGGGAAACCAGAGAGAGGGTTAAGTCCCGCCCCAAACCTGCATTTCATGGTCGCGGTCCCTCCCCAGCTGGGTTCCTTGGCTTGAAATTCACGTGCTCTGGGACTCACTTCTGCCCGTTCGCAGTGACTCCTGTTGGTGAGCACCGTGAAGAGAAAAGCTGGCCGCTGGGCTCGAGGCAGGGACAAATCTGGAGAGTTTTGCGGCAGCGAGAAAGCGGGAGAGAAGTGGCTTTTCCGCGTGGGCTTGCTTTCCGTGGAGGGCGGGGACTGGTTGTCTGGTCTGGAACGCTCGTGGGCACGGGTGCAGCTGGGCATCCTTCTGTCCTTTTACTAAAAGCTCCTCAAGGCATCCCCACACCCCAAGGGACTACTCCGGGCCACACGGTGGGATCCGCAGGTGGAGACACTAACTCTGAGCCTGGAAATCATATATACATATTGATTTCAGAGAGGAAGGGTGAGGGAGAGAGTTCATAGTTCGACGCTCAACCCCTGAGCCACGCTGGCCAGGCTGGAACTCTGTTAACATGTAGACAGAGGACCAGGCAAAGCACACAAAATGCCTCTTAGTACGTGCCCGGTCCTTCTTAGTACGTGCCCGGTCCTTGTAAAGCAGAGCGCACGTCCAGGCTCTCCCTGACCGGGCGCAGGGCTGGCCTGCACACTTTCCCAGGGGCTGCGGGGGGAAGTGGACGTGAACAGCCCCGTGGTTACGGAGACCTGTGGGAAATGTTGCCCATACTGTTTATCTTGGTGAATTCTGTTTCTCGCCTAAGCTCTCCCATTTCTTGGCCTCCGAATCTCCCGCCCAGCCCTCGGGGGCACACGACTGAATCGCGGTCCAGCGCTCACGCTGTCTGACCTGGAGGCCCAGGACAGCGGCACGCACGTTGCCAAGGCCTGGGGCGGGGTGCGCTCGCTCGGGTGCTTTGGAAAGAAGGCTTCTGCCCGGGCCGAGGTGGGGAGCGGAGGGGAGGGCGCTCCAGCAGGGTCCCGGGAGGTGGGCTCTCCTGAGAAGGGGGAGGCCATCTCCAACAGAGAACACAGCACGGGCCAAGGCCCTGAGGTTGTGACATTCCCACTTGTTCAGGAGCCCCGTGCCTGAGATTGAGGGAGCAGGGCAAGGGAGGCGACACTCTAATGGACCCCCCACCCCCACCCCACCCCACCCCACCCGGCCCGCCAAGCCATCGGCTGTAGGCAGCCAGGAGCCACGGGAGGGAGGGCTTGGGGCCTCACGGTGTTAGCAGATCTATTGGGGAACCACCTGGGAGAGGAATGACAGGGTCTCAGGAAGGAGAGGGCTCTTGCAGCCCACAGGAGCGGCATGCTGGGGGCCTGCGCTGGGCAGGGACGTCTTCGGAGGCCTGGAGAGCCGCCCGCCAGGTGCCTGGCGGTGGAACCCTCGGGTGAGTGACGGGTGAGCTGCTGGGGTGACAGGGAGGGAGGGGCTGGCGGTGGGTGATTAGGCCACGGCGCTGCGATGAGAGACAGGGTGCGTAGAGGACAAACAGGTTTGGGGTGGAGGTTTGGGGGGGCGGGTGAGGATATACTCCAGCCACAGGTGCTCATGTTTCCTCCTTTGCAGTGAGTGGCACTGGGGTCCTTCCATTGGAGCCTGGCATGGCCGGGGCTGAGGTCTCCGCGGCTGGGAACCCGATGCTGGAGCGGCTGCCGGGACAGACCGGCTGCTCCTTGTCTGTGAAATGACAGAGACCACGTCGCAGGGTCACTCGGGGGGAAAAGAGGCGAGGTGTCCGCTGCTCAGAACAGCGCCGACGTAAGCACCGCACGGATATTTGGGGAGCCCGAGGGGGCGCAGGGGCAAACGCCATGCCCACTTCCCCCTCCAGTGTGAAAGCACTCCAGTTTGACCCACAACCAGCATTCGGAAGGCAGACACCTGAGCTCATGCAGTCAGTCAGTTCGTCACTGCCCAGCAGTAACTCCTGAGGAGGAAGCCTTCTGTAACTTCCCTTTTATCGCCATCGCTACAATCGAAGACACTGGCTGCACGTCGGTTGGATGGCGGCCCCCAGTCTCAGGCTTGCTGCGAGTTGGGAGAACGGGGCACAAATGTAGGTGGTCGGTCGGCCCCAGGAAATGGGAGGGGGTGCTGAGGAATGGGCACGCTGCGGGGAGAAGCCGGCAGCCCCTCCCGCTGTGCCTGAGGCTGGGAGCGGGGTGCCGGGGGGTCTGAGGCCACCACACCCACTCTGACCGTCAAGCCTGAGTGACGAGGGGGCCCGGCACAGTGTCACGGAGCACCCCGACGCTGACGCAGGGCCTGGAGGGACTGGGTAGATGGTGAGGAGTGGACGGGTGGGCACGGGCACTGCCTGTGGCAGGACTGGCAGCCCAGGGCAGTGGGAGGAGGCCGGGCCCAGGCCCCGGGGGAGGGGGACTGCCCAGGGGACAGGGCTGAGCAGAGGACTTTCCCGGGGAGACTTTCCTTCTGGTGTGAGTGTCTAAGGAGGGAAAGGTAAACAGAAATAAACATGGTTTACAATATTTCCTGAACCTCTAATGTGGTGAAAAAATATTTTTTTTCTCCTACTTTTCACCTTGAGAGTTTTAAAATTTAGCCCTAACCGGTTTGGCTCGGTGGATAGAGCGTCGGCCTGCGGACTCAAGGGTCCCAGGTTCGATTCCGGTCAAGGGCATGTACCTTGGTTGCGGGCACATCCCCAGTAGGGAGTGTACAGGAGGCAGCTGATCGATGTTTCTCTCTCATCGATGTTTCTAACTCTCTATTCCTCTCCCTCTCCATTCCTCTCTGTAAAAAATCAATAAAATACATATTTAAAAAATAAAATTCAGAGACCACCTTTTCCATTGTAGGTATCGTTTACCTTAATCTGAATTAATGTGGACAGCAATGGTGACAAAAGATAATTACATTTAAGTGATGTTTTAACTTAAACATTCCTTTGGGAATACCTGGGAGTCGCCCAGTTCAATACGAACACCCACCACACGGGCACGGATTGCTCCAGGAGACAGCGCTGCGAGGGCAGCGGGCTGCGTCTGTAAAGGAACCTTCCGCGGCGCCTCAGCCCCGCGCAGGGCCGGCAAGCCTGGCACCGGCATCGCTTTACCCTGAACGCTTCGCAGGGCACAACGGCAACGGGAGCGGACTTCCCGGAGAACATGCCGAGGCTGACCGCTGCGTGACGTCCTCAGCTCTCGGGAGCGCAGGGGCGTTCTGAATGGAGGTCCCGCTGCGACCCAGGACCCCCCTCTACTGCCTGCGGGGCACCCAGGGGCCACACACTCCGCAGCCACCCTGGGCCTCCCTCAGGGCTCCCGGGGCCGGGAAGGGGCTCCTCCGTCCTCTGAGCAAAGCACCCTCTGTGGGGAGATGCGCAGGGCGGGTTATACTGATTCTTCTCCTTCTTCTCCGTGGCTTTGTGCCATGGAAGAAAAGACACCCACAGATAACGAAGACCTGTGGACACCCCAGCCCTGGGCTCGCCTCCTTTCCTTGGGCGTGAAAGGCCCAACTTTGTGGCAATGACAGGCCTGCCGCCCCTCCAGGGAGATAAGGCGCTGCCAGCCATCATTACATCCCGTAATCATGCTGGCTGACCCGATGGGCCGGGAGCCAGAGCGGAGGGAGGACACACGCCCTGTGCGGTTAAGTCTAACACAGAACCTCGAACTGCCTAAAGAAACCCACTTTTTTTCTTCTTCAAGGATTAAGAGGGAAAAAACCCATACACACAACAAAACTATGTTCAAAATGTATGAGATGCCCCAGTAGGTTAATGAGGTTTGGGGGCCAATGTTCTGTATTCTCATGGGAACAGACTTTCACTGTACATTCACTGATTTAATTTTTAAATTAAAAAATTTTAAAGCTTTTGTTTTAACCTACTGTGCCTCAACCTTTCATTGCTACAGCTGTAGATAGATTTCTCCAGCTATATTCAATGAGAAGACATGTAAAATGTTCAGTACAGGACAGGTGCGTAGTAACGGCTTCACATGACGTTCGGATGATCCACATTTGATACGAAGCCCACGAACACCATGAGACTTAACTCAGCTCCTGCACATCCCGCTGTTGGCATGGCTGTGAGCACAGACGGACAGGAGGCCTGGAACAGGTAGACTCTCCCCCCGAAGGGTCTGTATCCCACCTGCAGCCCAGACGCCTCCGGTCTCCCACGGACGATCGCGACTGGGTCTGAGACCGGGAAATCGCACCTCAGGGGTAAAATTATGTTTCACTGCAGTGGCATGGAATTTAATTTAAAAAGATAAATAAGATTTGTCCATAAAAGGGATTCCACCCAAATCAGCAAAGATCACGAGTCCAGTGGCGAACGCGCCTGAGCCGCCTGAAGGACCCGGCGCCGGGGAGCGTCTCTCGCAGAGCGAGGCTGCCTTCCCGCCACGTCCCTTGTCCGGCTTGGTGCTTCCTTGTTCAGAAGGCGGTCTGTTCCCGTCTCCTGCGCAGCCCGGCACTCCGCTGGGGCTTTAGGATTATTGATCCATTCGGAGATCATTCCTTCAAATGCTACCACTCTTTCCAGTTTCCCGCTGGCTTTCGGCTGCCGTCATATGATCAATCTTGCCTTTTGCCTCTGGTTTCAGGCTTAGGAGGTCCTTCCCTGTCCCCAGACCACCGGAGCCTTCAGGCCTGCTTTCCTCTGACGCTTATAAACGACGAGAATGTTTGATCTTTGATCCATCTGGGGTTTACTTTGGGACATAAAGAATAAGGAAGTGATCTAGTTTAAAAGGCAAATTTAGCTCTAAAATACAATGAATAGAAATATCTGGATACCATTTATGTAACATTGCTTTTTAATTTTCTCAAAAAATATTTATAATTAAAAAAATAAACTCAGAGCTCACTTATACACACTTTATAAGCACAATCGACACATATATGAACTATATGTATGCATGTCTATGTATGGATATATAGGCAAAAAATTCTATTTTTCATACTTCTTGGACTGTTATATTAAAATTAAAATATTTTAATATTTTAATTTTAATATAAAATATTTTCCCTAGGAAGGGTCTATTTTGCTTTTCTCATTTTCTCACTTTCCTGGATCTTGAAGGTTTCGTTTTTGCTTTACTGTATTTTGTCTTAAAAAGTCTCTTTTCAATTAAGCTCACTTCTTCGTGGAGGAAGTAGGTCTTGACTCTCAGCAGGAAGGAGAAGAGATTTATTACAAACTGGTAGCTCAGTGAGAAGTTGGACTCTTCATAGGTTGTCACATGCTTACAATAGCTAGAAGGAAGCAGAGGAGACGTCATCTGCAACGGCCACCTGGAAATGCCGCATCTGCCCCGGGACATCTCCCAAATAACTGAACAAGTACATATGTTTCGGCTTAAAATAGTCAGCTGAGTTGAAAGGAAACTTAGAACAATGTGGTAAAACTCCTATGTTTTACAAAGGGAAGAGCTTTGGCCCTGCCCCTGGCCACCATGGCAGGGACGCACAGGGGACTGGAGCCAGCTCTTCCAGCCCCTGGTCCAGGGCTCGGCCACTCCTTCCCAGGATCCCCCACTTCTTACCATGATCAAGGCAAACAAAGCAGAAGGCAGTGGTTCTGGACCATTTTTTAAAACAAATAAAAATTTTTTAAAACAAATAAAAGAGCCGAAACCGGTTTGGCTCAGTGGATAGAGCGTCGGTCTGCGGACTGAAAGGTCCCAGGTTCGATTCCGGTCAAGGGCATGTACCTTGGTTGCGGGCACATCCCCAGTGGGGGGTGTGCAGGAGGCAGCTGGTCGATGTTTCTCTCTCATCGATGTTTCTAGCTCTCTATCCCTCTCCCTTCCTCTCTGTGAAAAATCAATAAAATATATTAAAACAAATAAAAGAAAGCTAATATTCCCTACCCGCACCCAAAATAAGACACCAGACTTGATGAGGCAGCCTCCAATCCTGTGCCTGTCACAGGAGCAGTCCCCACAGCAACGCCACTTATTCTACAGTAGCAGATCCTGCATCTAACACAGCCTCTAACTACCACCAAATCTCTACTCAAATCGAAATCTCTCACTGCCCCGAGGCAGGTAATACGGGGACACGGGACTGTGACTCCATCTATATGGTGCGGGAAGTTGTGCAGAACTCATGACCTCATTACTCAGCCAGTAGATTGCACGGGGACAGCAGGAGATAAAGGAGGAATTTACAGACTAACCACTTACGGGAATCTCAGCCACATGCAAGGTATGGATCTTGGATTCTGAGCTATTTAAAAAAAATACACGACAATCGGGAAAATCTAAAAAGTGACTGCATGTTTGATAATATGAAGGAATTATTATTAGTTTATTTTATGTCTGGTTAATGGTATTATGGCTTTGCTTTAAATATATATATATTTTTAGCCCGGCTGGCCTGGCTCAGTAGTTGAACATCGATCTATGAATCAGGAGTCACAGTTCAATTTCCGGTCAGGGCACATGCTTGGGTTGTGGGCTTGATCCCCAGTGTGGGGCATGCAGAAGGCAGCCGATCCATGATTCTCTCTCATCATTGATGTTTCTCTCTTTCCCTCTCCCTTCCTCTCTGAAATCAATAGAAATATATTTATAATACACACACACACACACACACACACACACACACACACACATATTTAAATCCTCAGCCAAGGACATGGTTTTTTAAAAAAATATATATTATATATTATATATAAAATATATATAAATATATATTTGTATTGATTTCAAAGAGGAAAGGAGAGGGAGAGAGAGAGAGAAACATCAGTGATGAGAGAGAATCATTGATTGGCTGCCTCCTGAACGCCCCCCGCACTGGGAATTGAGCCTGCAACCCAGGCATGTTCCCCTGACTGGAATCAAACCTGGGATCCCTCAGTCCAAAGGCCAGTGCTCTGTCCACTGAGCTAAACCGGCTAGGGCTAAATATACTTTTATTGATTTCGGAGAGGAAGGGAGAGGGAAAGATAGAAATATCAGTGGTGAGAGAGAATCATTGATCAGCTGCCTCCTGCATGCCCCACACTGGGGATGGAGCCCTCAACTCAGGCATGTGTCCTGACTGGGAATTGAACCATGACCTCCTGGTTCATAGGTCTACACTCAACCACTGAGTCTTGCTGGCCGGGCTAGATGTGACTTTTTTTTTAAATAGGGGAGAGTGCGAACGCAGTCCCCACCACCACAAATTATGCAGTCGAGTTTCCCACATTTGGGGAAATCGCAGGGTCAGCACATGCGGAGTGCAATGGATGAGCCTCGCCCTGGGAAAACCACCTTCTGATCATGGCATCTCCCCTGCCAGGTGAGTATATATGTGACTTTTTTAATTAGAAAAGAATACTCCCTCAGGGCAAACCAGAGACTGTGTCACGTTTCCCACCCTCCGCCTGAGGGCCGCCCACCTTCTGCAGAACCTCTGTGTGCTCAGCCAGTAGAGTGAGTTCAGGGTCGTCAGCGACCGGCCTTTCCGGGACAGGACGCCCTGGAGGCTGTGCCCGTGGAAGCAGACCGGGCCGGGGACCTCTCCCGTCCAGCGGAACTGAAAACTGGAAGGGCTTTTTTTTGCAGCCGTTGGTACTGAGTCAACCAGTGTGCTGAATTGTTTTTGTAGATTCACCACCATCTCTGGAAATGGAGGGGAAAGGGAAGGAATAAAAGAACTCTAATGTTAATTCCAAAAAAATCTGTAGTTCACTCGATAGCAATGCGCCAATGTTGGTTTCTTAGTGTGACAAATGCATCATCAGTGACATTGGGGAAACTGAGAGTGGGTGAGGGTGCAGGGGGACTTCCTACAAAAGGCTGAGAATGTCAATGTTATCACATACATTTCACCACATTTATGAACAAGACAACCTGAAGGCAGTTCTCCACAGAGAGTTCCGGAAGCCAGAGGATGTGTTTAGATTTGGCAGGAGCCTCCGCTATTTGGGGAAGTAGCTTCCTGGGGGATTTCCTGCGGGGGGGGGGGGGGGCGCGGTGGCCGTGGGGTCCTGCGGGGGGCGCTGTGGCCGTGGGGTCCTGCGGGGGGCGCTGTGCCCTGGGGTCCTGCGGGGGGCGATGTGGCCGTGGGGTCCTGCGGGGGGCGCTGTGGCCGTGGGGTCCTGTGGGGGGCGATGTGGCCGTGGGGTCCTGCGGGGGGCGATGTGGCCGTGGGGTCCTGCGGGGGGCGCTGTGGCCTGGGGTCCTGCAAGGGGCGATGTGGCCGTGGGGTCCTGCGGGGGGCGATGTGACCCTGGGGTCCTGCGGGGGGCGATGTGGCCGTGGGGTCCTGCGGGGGGCGATGTGACCCTGGGGTCCTGCGGGGGGCGCTGTGGCCTGGGGTCCTGCGGGGGGCGCTGTGGCCGTGGGGTCCTGTGGGGGGCGATGTGCCCTGGGGTCCTGCGGGGGGCGATGTGGCCGTGGGGTCCTGCGGGGGGCGATGTGACCCTGGGGTCCTGCGGGGGGCGCTGTGGCCTGGGGTCCTGCGGGGGGCGCTGTGGCCGTGGGGTCCTGTGGGGGGCGATGTGCCCTGGGGTCCTGCGGGGGGCGATGTGGCCGTGGGGTCCTGCGGGGGGCGCTGTGCCCTGGGGTGCTGCGGGGGGCGCTGTGGCCCTGGGGTCCTGCGGGGGGCGATGTGGCCGTGGGGTCCTGCGGGGGGCGCTGTGGCCGTGGGGTCCTGTGGGGGGCGATGTGCCCTGGGGTCCTGCGGGGGGCGATGTGGCCGTGGGGTCCTGCGGGAGGCGCTGTGCCCTGGGGTGCTGCGGGGGGCGCTGTGGCCGTGGGGTCCTGCGGGGGGCGATGTGGCCGTGGGGTCCTGCGGGGGGCGCTGTGGCCGTGGGGTCCTGCGGGGGGCGCTGTGGCCCTGGGGTCCTGCGGGGGGCGATGTGGCCGTGGGGTCCTGCGGGGGGCGATGTGGCCGTGGGGTCCCAAAAAGAATGTCGAGCGCGCCCACTTTCCCAGCCAGGCCCTGAGCTCCCCCCACCGCGCTGCTGCTTGGGATTAATGAGAGAAAAGGCAACTCACCCCTCCGTTTGTACACCACTGATCTGTCGATGGGCGAGTGGTAGAGTGGCTTCTCGCTTTTCCACATGAACCTGTGCGAGGCACAAACACAGCTGGAGCAGGAGGAGAAACGGACCGCACCCCCATTTCAGCGCCAGGGCACAGACCCCGAAGCTCCCAATGGCACACCGGAGTGGAAGGGGTCCCTCGCCAGAAGTGCCCGCCGCCTATCCCATGGAGCAAAGCCGCCGAAGAAACAACGGACTCTCCTGGCCTTCGCCCAGCTGACCCTGTGCTGAGGGTGAAGTTAGTGGTTCTGGTTCTGATGCCCAGAGGCGCCTGGAGGTCACGCCTCTCCTGGTGAGGAGGAGGGAGAGGGGGAGGGGAGGGGGAGGAGGAGGGAAAGGAGGAGGGGGAGGGGGAAGGGTCTGGGTTCCAGCACGACAGTCCTACCAGCCCCTGCACTGATCACCCTCCGCACCTAGGGAGCCAGCCAGGGCGGTGCCGCTATAAAGTGGAGGTACCGCATTGCTCCCCCAAATACACTCAGCGTCCCCTCCAGAGCAGAGACCAAGGGCGGTGGGCCCTCCCAGGTGGGTGGCCAGCCCAGGCAGGAGCAACAGGCTCCGTTTCAAGTTCTTTCCTAAAGGGGACGGTTTTCCTGACTTACAGCAGAGGACCTGCCTCCTGCGCGCCCAGGCCACGTCCTCACTCTGCCGGTGTGGCCACAGGCAGGGCACTGGCCCGGGGGCGGCACGGCACGTGGGAAGGACTCGGTAAGTATTTGGTGAAGAATGACTGGACCAATAAGTGAACAAACCACGGGATTGCACGTCTCCAAGGCTGCCCCCCTTCACAGGTGAGGGCTGCCGTGAGGAGAAGTCAAGGCCATGCCGCAACCCCGCACCGCTGTTAGCAGCAGTTCCCACCCAGTGCTGACAAGGGTCTGGCTAGTAGACACTCAAGAAATATCTGGATTTTCTACCAAAAGAAGCTGGTAAGGAGCAGAAAGTCAGAAACCGAAGGTGCGTGCAGGAGCAAACTCGGTCCCAGGGCTCGGAGGCCACGGGTAAGTGACCTGCCCGGCACAGAGCGGGGCTGGCCCCCAGGCAGGCGCCCAGGCAGCGGGCCCCCTTCCCCACAGGGACCCTCGTCGGGACGAGAGTTCGAAGCCAGGGAGACAGGCTGAAGTAGAGACCCCGCTCTTCCCTCGGCTGTGTGTGTTGGAGGGTCTCTATTTCAGGAGGACATGCCAATGAAAGAAAAGTTATTAGAAAACAGCAGCTAATATTTCCAGAACAGAGCGTCCCAACACCGACGAGTCCATACGGTGACACTCATCTCTCACAGGAGAGGTGACGGGCTTGGGGAGGAGGAGGCGGATCTCAGACTGGCCGAGATGACGTACTTTGCCCTGGCTTCCTCCCATTTTTGCTTTTTCTCATCAAAGGATTTCTTCATAACTTGGTACCATTTTCTGAACTCAAAACAAGGCTTATCTGAAAAAGAAAAAAAAATCCATGATAATCAAATTAGTCACATTATAATAACATACATTATTCACCTGGATCTTCATTCGCTGACGTAACTAAACAGCTATACAATAGCTCTTGGAAATCACAGATGGAGCCAATTTTCTGGACTCTATTCAAGTCCTGGCAACAGTCACTCCTCGTCTGAGTCTCTACTGATGTCACAGCCCAACCAGGTGACGCGGAAACTGCCTTTGTGTGTCCGTCTCTCCTAGATCGGACCACCACCTCCTGAGAACACAGACGTATTCTGTTTCCTCTGCCCACCAGGCCGCTTCCTCCCAGCCCAGCGCCCAGCGCCCAGCCCAGCGCCCCGCACCCAGTGCCCCGCCTAGCACACAGCTCCACGTGTCTGAGGCCACATGAGGAAGGGGCTGATGGCCAACACATGTGTGAACTAGCACGACAGCAGCTGAATCCAGACTTCCGGTTTCACCAGCTCCCACTCCATTCTTCCTACTCCGATTCCAAACCCAGAGCTTCTGGGGAGGCGGGAAAGCGGGCCGCACCGCACGGCTGGCCTGTGCTCCAGAAGTCAAGGTTAGCGCTGTCGGAGCTGCCTGGAGCCCAGCCCCCATCGCTCCCTATTCACTCTGTGTGGGGGATGGGCAGAGCAGGGGGGGTGAAGTGAAAGGAAAGGCAGAAAGAGGATCCGAGTGAGGGAGCTAGAGGAAGGCAGGCTGGCAAGAGGAGGAAGCGGGCTGTGTAAGTCTAGCTTTTCCGTGTTCTCTAACGAGATCGTCTCCCGCCATGTCTATTAAAATTCTTTTAACTGGCCTAGAGGGTCATCACTCCATCCAGCAGAGCCTGAGGCCACACAGCCACCGAGGAGCGGCAACCAGCAAACAGCTGCAGACAGAGGGACATGGCATCGATCAGCAGAACACCAGGCCGTGTGACCTAAGAAGCCACAGCTCCTCGAAGGGCAAGTTCACTGGTGACGCGTAGGGATGGTGGGCAGCGGAGCAGAAGAATGGAGACGACCCTGCCCGCTGACAGCTCAGGTTCAGGGTCAGAGGAGGTCACAGGTCTGAGTGCTCTGCCTGCTCCACAGCGAGAGCGGCCCTGCAGCCGGGAGGGCGCCAGGAGCGGCCTGTCCACCCTGCACTCTG
Organism: Eptesicus fuscus; assembly: GCF_027574615.1. NCBI lineage: Eukaryota > Metazoa > Chordata > Mammalia > Chiroptera > Vespertilionidae > Eptesicus > Eptesicus fuscus. The sequence goes on along the minus strand of NC_072488.1, from coordinate 2,068,270 downwards.
CAGGGCCAACGTGAGGCCGTCGCTGAGCCAAGTACTTGCATCGCTCTGGAAATCACACACACCAAGGACCAGGCACATGGAGTCTAAGAGTCAAGCTCGTCGAGAGTAGAAACGTGGTGCGGGGCTGGGGGTGGGGAGTCGGACGGTGTGGTCACAGGTACGAACTTTCAGCTCTAAGACGAACAAGGTCTGAGGATCGATAGCAAAGCGGTGACTGCAGTTGGTAACGCTGTATAGTAGAGTTGAAATTTGCTAAGAAAGTGAAACTTAAATGTTTTCACACACACCCCAAAGTTACATACGTGCGGGCACGAGTGTGCCAGCTGACTGGACGGCAGGAAGCCTTTGACATGGACATGCATCGAAGCACAAAGGGACACTTCCAATGTCTTACATGTCAGTTATCCCTCAGTGAACGGAGAATTCAGAAAGGACAACGCACATGAACCCTAGCGAGGACGCTGAGAAACTGGAATTGCGTGTGAGAGTTCACGTATTTGTCACATGTTCCTGAGTCTCTTCGGCCAGTCACCATGGAGGCAGCTCAGACACGTAACAGTAGGAAGGAGATGGCCCGCCCTGTAGCCGCCCCCATCGGCCTGTCCGCCTGTGGCGTATGCAGCACCTACTGTAGGTCACACAGGCTCCAGGTGCTTGACAAACCGGACACTCTATCAGGGACAGACACGCTCAGTCCGCTGGCTGCAGTCAATGCGCTGCGCCTCTAGTGGACGTTGGGACGGGAGTGGCTGGGCAGGAGCGATGCGTCCTGACTTGGAAAAGGTGATGGGGAGCAGGTGAGGAGAGAAGGTGTTAGGTGCACCTTGAAGAGTGCAGATGGACTTGCCGGGGCTGGGGGGCTGGAGGATTGGGGGACCTAGGGGGCTGGGAGAGAAGGGCACTTCAGGTAGGAGAATGAGTGTGAGCAAAGGCTGAAGGCATCGGAACAGACGCACAGTCACAACACTGCCCGGAGGTTCACGGCCTAGCGTGGCTGGTGAGCAGACGCCGGGAACAGAAGCGCAAGCTGGCCTTTGCACACAGTAGGAGCTATAATCAGACAACCATGTGAAAAAGAGTCCCGGGACAAGGCACCATTTATCCACATGCATCGGTACAAGTATATTTCCAAAGGTTCTTCCCTGCATTTGTTGATCTTTAAACCCACTATTGATCTCTGAATTGGATTGACAAAAAAAGTAAGTACCTTCTTTGTTCTCTTCGTTATATGTCTCAGCAATCGCAGACAAAGACCTGGAGACAGCAACAAACAAGTCAACTGATGTGGAAATCACTCATCTGAAGAGGGGAATTTTGAATTCTGCGGAAAGACAAGTGCAAGCAGTCCTTGGCACGAACGGACGGCGGAGCCCTCGCTGACGGGAGGGGACCCCACACGGGCTGCCTCTCGGCGGCCTCCGGGAGGGGCTCCTTTCACAGCTCCTGGCTTCCCGAAGGCCGAGACGCACAGGCCGGGAGCCCACAGGCCTGCAGAGGAAGGGGAGCGGGCCCTCTGGGACGGGTGAAGGTGAAAACGCAGGAGCCAGCCCTAACCGGTTTGGCTCAGTGGATAGAGCGTCGGCCTGCGGACTGAAAGGTCCCAGGTTCGATTCCAGTCAAGGGCATGTACATTGGTTGTGGGCACATCCCCGGTAGTGGGGTGTGCAGGAGGCAGCTGATCGATGTTTCTCTCTCATCGATGTTTCTAACTCTCTATCCCTCTTCCTTCCTCTCTATCAAAAATCAATAAAATATATTTAAAAAACAAACAAACAAACAAACAAAAAACACGCAGGAGCCGGTGGAACATGAGAAATGTGTATCTACCCAAAAACTAGAAACCAAACGCGCTAAAAACACACAGGTACGAACTCAGGATGGCGCCTGACCACCAGCCGAGTCCCCGCGGCGTGAGGAGGGCGTGCTGCTGCCAGTCACCGCCCAGAACCACCGAGCACGCATGGCCTCCCTCCCTCTGAACGAGCGGAACACGCCGCCCCCGGGCCAGCGGCGCTCACCACTCCGCACGGTCATCCAGCAGGAAGAGCAGCTTCAGCACCACCACGATGACGGCCGCCGCCTGCACGTCGTACTTCACGGCCCTCGCCTGCTTGGCGATGGGATCGAACGTCAGGAAGTCGGCCTCGCCGAGGCCGGCCATCTGCACCACCTGGCAGGTGAGATCGTACATCTCGTCTGTGGAAGCAAGAGCAGTGACAGGAAATAACAAGAAACTGGCATGTATGTCCGGACGGCGAGCTTTCTCTTCAAACACGGGGCTGCCCCGCCGCGTGGCTCGGTGGCTGAGCGCTGACCTGTGGCCAGGAGGTCACGGTTTGATTCCCGGTCAGGGCGCGGCTTGGGTTATAGAGGCATAGTCTCTTCTCACATAATTTAGAAATGGGAACCATATTATTATTATTATATTATTATTATTATAAAGAGTGACATTTCTTAAAAACTATTTATTTTAAATTAATATCTTGAACTGCTTTTCTTACGCCAAAAGTAGAGGGTAATACAAAAGCCAGTGGGCCCTGGCCAGCATGGCTCAGGGGGGAGCGTCAGCCTGTGGGCCGAAGGGTCTCGGGTCTGATTCCAGGTCAAGGGCACATGCCCGATGGCAGGTTCAGTGCCCAGCCCCGGGTTGGGGTGCATGCAGGAGGCAACCATTTGACGTCTCTCTCACATCAATGTTTCGCTCTCTCTCTCTCTCTCTCTCTCTCTCTCTCTCTCATCCTCCCCTCCTCCTTTCCACTCTCTGAAAACCAATGGAAAACAAATATCCTTGGGTGAAGATTAAAAAAGAAAACGGAAGAAATGATGAGAAGGGAAGAGTAGGGAAACTGAGGTGTGCGGGCTCTGACCCGGAGCGCAATGTGGCGGACACTGGCTCTGGGACGTGAAGACGGGGTGGCAGTGGAGTCCTGGCGCCTCGCGAGCGCTCTCTGGTATCGAGGCTCTGCCCGCGGGAGCACGGGAGACACTCAAGCTCCCACAAAACGCACACACGACGGTGGGAGCTGCCAGCAACTCCCGGCAGCAGGCGCCCCGCCGGCACGAGGAGCAAGACCAGAAGGCGGGCTGGAGCTCATGCAGAGCCGCACAGCCGGGGCGGACTCAGCCGGGGGTGGTCGCTGGGGGACACCCCCCTGCTGCGGCGGGGACCACGCGGCCACACGGGCGGGCTCTGGGGAGGGCACTGGCGGGCAGCGCGCTGACGACTGCGCCCAGCTTTCTGTGAACCCGCCTGAGGGCCGCCAACATCCTCGAGTCTCCCTACAATCTTATGGGCGGCGTGCAAACCAAGGTCACAGTTCAGACTGCAACCCGAGGTGCGGGGATAGCACATGTTAACTTGCAGGTCATCTGTTTGTGGTTCCCCCCCACTAGGAAGTAACACCACCTCAATAAGGACATTCACAACACACAGGAAGGCAGAAGGAAGGAGGACGCACAGCCATGACTTAGAAATAGCACTTAATAGTTGGCACATTTACCCTAATATTTTTATGAATACTTTCATTTTATGTAGCTGTGGTGATGTTATATATAATTTTGTAATTTGGGTCATTTCACTTTTTTATTGTATCACAAACATTTATTGTAACACAAAAAGCTTAAATTATTTTTGTTCCTTTAAAAATATTTTTAAATTACAGACTTAATGTTTATATTTGTATATGTTACTAATTATATTTAAATTATAATTAAAATACTGTACACAGTTTCACATGCTGCTTTTCTCATATATCTCTTTTCTTTTTCTTTTAAAAATATATTCAGTCACAATTTCGAGAGCCTAAGCCAGTGACGGGCAACCTTTTGAGCTTGGTGTGTCAGACTTCGCCAAAAAACTGAGCGTAACTCGGGTAGTGTGTCACTTTGAGGAAAAAACATTATTTCGCAAATGTTTCATCCTCGGCATGCGGCCGCCTCAGAATTGAACCTGGGACCTTTCAGTGCTGACACGCGTGTCACAGGTTCGCCATCACTGGTCTAAGCAATAGCATAGTCACCCCGTGTTCACATTTTCTCCTGAAAACGGAAGTCCTGAACGTCTCACATTTCTAGCTCAGCCAGCAATTCAAGCCCCGACTCCGCGGGGCCGCCTGGGCCGCACACGGTGAGCCGTCCATGCGGCTCGACGTCCTGGCGTCGCTGCCTCCACGAGCTCACGGCTCCGGCCGCTGTGACCGCCGTTTGTTTCAGGGACTGGAAGCAGCATTAGGTTTCCAAACCACAGACACGTCCTCTAATCAAAATGAGCTTCTGGGGTTTTTAACAATTAGAGTTCATCATGTGCTAATCCTGCTTCCTGCCAACGAAGAAGGGCTGCGTGGGGCACCGGCCACGGGTCCCGCGCCGGAAGCACCTGCCCGTCCCCTGCAGCAGCCCCCTGGCTGTCAGACCCTGCGCTCAGCACTGCCCGCACCCGCGGAGCACGTCCCCCTGAGCAGCCCGCCGCTCGTCAGGGGTCCGAGATGCCTTCGAAGGGCTGTGAAGTGAAGCTTCGTGTTGCAACGGCCCTGCCAGGCGGCTCCGCTGGTCTGGGACCTGCGAGGACGCGCCATGGTGCTCCCCAGGGTTCTAGAAGCTTCCTCACCACAGACACCCTTTCTTACCGGGAAGGTTGACTTCCATCAGGTACTTCCGACACAGGACGTTGGGGTGGAGGTAGCAGTCTTCCGTGATGGCCGGGAAGCGGGGCAGGTCCAGGAAGGTGGCGACTTCGATCATCTTCCGATAGATGTCCTCGTAGCTGGGCCACGACTGAAACAAAGCCGGCAGCAGTGGCCGCGGCGTGAGCGAGCGTTCTGGGGTTTCTGACCTAGAGTGACCTGTCCTCCCCGAGGAGCCTGGGAATGTGGAGAGAAGCGAGAGGCGCACGCACACAGCCTAGCACCCCGCCCAGAGTTAGACAGTCAGCACGCCAAGTGAAAGGGGCCCCAGATCCCATTTGGCTCACCAGACTCTTGCTGGTGACGTGGGGAAAGCCTGACTTCCTGCCAATCACAGAAGAATCGGCACAGACCGCGCTGCGGGGTCTCCACGTGGCCACACCCGCTCTAACGCAGGCCCCGCCGCGCCAACGTCCAGTTCACAGCGCACACGTGGAGTTCACGTCACCCCGCTCACGCGCTTCCCCGGGACTCACACAGATGCTGTCCCATGTTCACAGCAGCCTTGTTCGCAACAGCCGAAAGGCGACAACGAAGTGGCCAGGAATGACTGTCCGCACGACAGCCTGTGCGTCGGCCTTAAACAGGAGCCAGACCGACGGCCGCACGCGGGAGCCTCCCACTGGGCGGACGGGAAGCTGTGCCGGTGGATGGCGGTGACGGCGCAACGTAAATGCATTTGATGCTACTGAGCTGCACACTTCAAAATGGCTTAAAAGGCAAATGCTAGGTCATGTATATTCTACCACAATTTTAAGAAAGTATAAAAAGGAAGCTAAACATCACCTAAAGGAAAATAATAAACTGAAGATGTAAAAAATGCAACATACGTAAATCCTACAAACATCTTAGCAACAGAGACATGCATGTGGGGGTCACACACACAGCATCAAGTGTAGCGAGTGCCTTTCCCACGGGAAAAACACGCTGAGCACACGGCAGCACCCGCCCGCGCCGGGCCTCCTGCTCAGGGCCCTGCCCAGTGGCGGTGCTGGTTTCACTGGGCGCTCGGGACAGGGCCGGCGGCGGTCTAGTGCCTCAGACGAGGGCAGCCCCGCCACTCTGTCCCAGAGGCGTCCCCGGAGACCAGCCTGCCGCCTCCTGCCTCCGCTGTCACTGGAAGTGTGGCCCATTGTCCCTGCACATCTGCTCCATCCCAGCCGAGCCAGGCCGACCTGCGGGCGCCCTGCACGCTCAGCAAGCACCTCCCCTGGCAGAGGCCGCGCACCGCCCACGGCCTGTTCCAGAGGCTCAGACCACAGGGAGCCTCGCTTGCTTCTGTCCCCCTGGCCTTCCCAGGGAGGGGCGCCAGGCTCTAATTCTGACAAGATTCTGAAACATGGAAAACTATCGTGATAATTACAGTGAACACTGACTGACTGTTAGAGTGATCTTATTTTGACTTTTAGAAAGTGTATTGTGCACAGGCCACGGAAGGGAAGGCCTCATAGCAGCTGCTAGGTATTCGCACCATTTTCATTGGAATCTCCGATGGGTTACGAAGAATGAGGCCTGCCAGAATCCTGGGATAACAAGGTATAATGGCATCTGTTCTATACTGGACTCGGGTTATCTGCTAACTAGTCTAATTCTACCTCAAATATTTTGTGGAACAAGCTGGAAAAATAAAAGAGGCAGAGAGATAAGACTGGTCTGTACTGCTCAAAGCACCCTCCATCAGAACCCTTTGCAAGATGCTTGTTAAAAAGGCACATTCCGCCCTGGCTGGTGTTGGTTAGTGGTTAGAGTGTCCGCCCTCGGACCGAAGGGTCGTAGGTTCGATTCCTGGCCAAGGGCATGTACTTGGGTTGCAGGTTCAATCCCTGGCCCTGGTTGGGGCAGGTGTGGGGGGCAACCAATAGATGTGTCTCTCTCACATCATGTTTCTCTCTCTCTCCCTTCCCTCCCTTCCACTCTCTCTGAAAATTCAATAGAAAATCAAACACTCGTTCCTACACCCCACACCAGACTTCCTGCAGCACCGGACAGCGGGTCTAAGGATCGGGGCTTGGACAAGCTCTCCAGGACATTCTCACGCAAAATAAGCGAAGTGAAGCGAAGCGCACGCTTCCCCCCCTGTCCCTGCCGCCTAAGGAGCCCGCTCATGGCTGACCCACAAGCCTGACGCCAGAGCTGCACCACACATTCCAGGGGTGGGTGCGATGCTGTGGGAGGCCAGGAGGAAAGGAAAACACCAGCTGGTTTCTCCTCTGGGCCTGGCAGGAGGCGGTGTGGGGGCGCGGGACTGACAACACCTGCTGCCCTGACACTCACCTCAGCTCCTCCCGGAGACTCCGGCCTGTCCGAGGGGTACCCCTACCAGGCTCGCACAAACTACCCCAGGAGCTACGGTGGCCTACAGGGTGACGGGGGAGCAAATCCGGAGGCAAGTGAAGACTCAGATCTGGAAGTGACTGCCGGCCCGAAGGCTTTCCCCGTCAGCGGGGACCCAGTTTCACCTGGGCGAGAGCGCTCGGGGCGGAGTGAGTCATCCTGGCAGCGTGCCACGGTGGGGCCGGCTGAACCAGCGTGACATCTTTTCTTTCTACTCACTCAGAGAGATCAGAATGTTGTTGGTCAACATTCAAAATACTGGAGCAGTGCTGGGGGGGGACTCCCAGCCCCTCCCTCTGCGGAGCGGGAGGGGGAGCACAGGACGGCCTCCTGCGAGGCCGGGGAAAGACTGGCAGGGCCCCGGCAGAGTCCTGCCACAAACGACCTGTTTGGAACTGTCTGTGGGCTGAGAACATACAAGACTGAAGCACATCAGGCTGGAAAGACAGGAGCCGCGCCAGTGGCAGGAAATACTGCGTCTGTGACAGAGACCGCGCCGGGCCAGCCTCGGCGCCCGCGGTGACCGGTTATTTGGTGCCCGCACAGGCAGGCTGTGCCCGAAAGAGGCCAGATGTGCAGTTCTTTCCGCCAGAACCAAAAGGTTTTTGCTGGAAGAAAATGATGCTTCGAATCAGGACCATACTCCAGAAACCTGAGTCAAAAATAAAATAGCAGAGGAGGCAAAGGCAGATAAAGAAGGAGGTTGTCTTCAGATTAAGTCAGTAAAAAACCAAAAGACAGAAGGAAAGGCTATCTACCTGGAGCTGGGAATCACAAAGAAAATACCAAACTGAATTGGGACCTCTGCCCTCCCCCAGCTGCCCTCCCCAGCTTTGCCCTCCCCCAGCTGCCCTCCCCCAGCTCTGTCCTCCCCCAGCTCTGCCCTCCCCAGCTTTGCCCTCCCCCAGCTCTGCTCTCCGCGGGGAGGCAGGAGGCTGCGGGAAAGGAAGGGAAAACCCCCCAGCTCCGCACTCTGCACCCAGGCCCGGGTTTGAGGGAGCCTGCCAGCTTTGTTTTGCTGGGACAGAGGGGCCCACTTCAATGCTAACAGAGCAGCTTTGGAAAGAGCCGTTCTTCAGGATGAAGGTTTAAGGGTCTTTAAAGCTCTCTCTTTTTTTCTGCTTTGTTTTTTAAGGTGTGCTCGACTTTCTGGAATAACAAAAACAAACTACAACCAAACACAGAGGGAAAACAGTCCCAGGAGCCCACACACAAACTGCACTGGCTCCTCTCCGCCGTCGCCCGGAACAATCGCTCCTTTTGTCGCTGCTGGTGGAGGCCCAGCTGCAGGAAGCCAAGAGGTGGAGAGCGGAGGCAGGAGGCGGAGAAAAGGCTTCCTTTGTTAGCAAAGCGTTTCCACTGAAAAGTTTCGACACCCCGACACCCCGAGGAGGAGTGAGCCACCTCTGTGAGCGAAGGCACCGCGTGCGATGAGGAAGAGCTGCCTGTCACACAGTCATCTGAAGACGTGCCCCCCCCCCTTCTTCCTGAAAACCGAGGGGACAGGCAGGAGGGAGTGTGGACTCTAGCCAGCAGAGGCTGAAGACGCGTCTACAGGGTACATACAGCCCTGGCCGGTGTGGCTCAGTGGACAGAGCGTGGGCCTGCGGACCGTAGGTCCCGGGTTCCATTCCGGTCAAGGGCACGTACCTCGGTTGCAGGCTCCTCCCCAGCCTGAGCCCTGGTGGGGCCTCGTGCAGGAGGCAACCCATCGATGTTTCTCTGACATGGATATTTCTCTCTGTCTTTCCCTCTCTCGTCCGTTCTCTCTAAAAATCAGTGGGAACATATCCTCGGATGAGGATTAAAAAAAAAACAACAACAAAGGGTCCATACGGACAGTAAACATGACACTCTGGGCTTCCTGAGTGGTAAGACTCATTTCATAGACGTGAAAAGCACACGGTGTGTGTTCTGAGAGACCAGGAGGCTGTACCAGATTGTCCTCGCGTGCGTTAAAAACGAGCGCTTGGGAAAGCTTTCTATTGAATTTCACAAATATTTCAGCGGTTTCTTTTCCTTCGTGAGGCAATGCCCTGAGACAGGTCAGGACAAGCCGGAGTTTCTGTTACCCAACAGCAGGCTCTGTGATAACCCGACTGCGATGCCTGTCAGAGGTGAGCGCCTGCGGAGCCTCACCCTCGTACTCATTGTTGTCTGCAGCGAAGATGCGGCTGCGACGCTGATGCACCGGCACCTGCTAATCCGAACGTGAAGCAGGACTTCTGTCCCCCAGCACAGCCACTGGGGAAGGACAGCGCGCCGGCGCTGTGGAGGGAGGGTGTGCATTCCACACCATTGGGAGCCACCAAGCTCACCTCGCCTTTCAGCCGCTCGGATTATCTTAATGGCTGTAAACCTACCAGGGCGTCACAAAAACACTTTTCTATGTCGAAGTCTAGTCTCCTGGGCGCCTGTGGAAAGCACATTGCTTTCTGTGAAGTGCAGTCTTGGGCCTGGGGGTGAGTTTAGAAATGGTGTCGGCTGCACGGACAGACAAATCTTACGAACAAACACTAATGTACGAACTAACGGCCAAGGAAGACTTGCCAACAGCCCTGGCCGGTGTGGCTCAGTGGCTAGAGCGTCCGCCTGCGGACCAAAGGGTCCCGGGTTCCATTCTGGTCAAGGGCATGTACCTTGGTTGCAGGCTCCACCCTGGCCTGGGCCCTGGTCGGGGCGCATGCAGGAGGCAACCAATGGATGTATTTCTCTCACATGGATGTTTCCCTCTGTCTTTCTCTCTCTCTTTCACTCTCCCTAAAAATCAATGGAAAAATATCCTCGGGTGAGGATTAACATAAAAAAAATTTAAAAAAAGACTTGCCAATGGAATGGGAGACAAGAATTTGTTTGGCCCCAGGATCAGAGCGAGGGAAAACCCTCAGAGTCCTCCTCCTTTATTTTATTTTATTTTTATTGATTTCAGAGAGGAAGGGAGAGGGAAAGATAGAAATATCAGTGGTGAGAGAATCATTGATCAGCTGCCTCCTGCATGCCCCCTACTGGGGATGGAGCCTGCAACCTGGGCATGTGCCCTGACCGGAACAGAACCCAGGACCCCTCAGTCTACAGGCTGCCGCTCTATCCACTGAGCCACACCAGTAAGGGGGAGTCCTCCTTCGTGAGAGCCTCTGTTCTGACTATTCTGCTGATGCTGAGGACTTGTGTGAACCCACATCTGTGCACTGCGGAGATGAACAGCTGGGATCCAGAAGAGCAGAGAACCCCAAATAACTCCTACTTGGTCTCGCAGGGCTAGGGGTTATGTGTGCAGCCATGCACCTGTGTCATGCCTCAGTCTCCTGTGGACTAGCGCCAGCCTGGCCCCTGTCTCTGGCCCAGGAAGCAGAGGTGAGGGCAGACTGGGCTGAGCACGCCCGCTACTGGGAGGTGCTGGCCCAGAATCAGACTAGGTCACAGACAATCCCCACGAAGGCGCTGGTTCACTTAGCAAACACGGCGTCTGAGGCTCCTGAAAGAAGTATCATCAGGGTAGCTCACACGGACTTTTCTGACCGGAGCAATTCGCTACCGGGTTCAGTATATTGGTAAAGAGCACAAATTAACTTCCAGATTATTTACCTCACACCCTGGTTTTCATGAGTGATACTGACACACCCATATTTGCATTGTTAATATCCTCGCTTATAAGCAGAAATTATATCCCTTAGATATATATCACTTAAATATTAACAGAATGCTTTTTTGTCGATCAAATGCCACTACTTAATGGCCTCCCGATATATAATAAATACATCAGAAGCAGTCTGGAAGTTTCCTACTTAGGTGGGAAAGCTCCCCAAAGGATTAATTTACGATCTTCTAAAAATAAAGTATTTAAACTTATTCTGTTTTCTTTAGCTATTTCAAATCGTTTTGTCAATTAACACAGCCTGAGTCCTGACCACGTGTACAGAATTGCATTAGGTCTTATGGATAAGAAGTATTAAGTGTGGTCCCTACTGTCACAGAGTACTGGGGTGCAAGACCTATATACATACACCCATGCATTGCACACTGCCTTGACGCCTCTGGGTCAGAAATTCTATGTAGACAACATCCTCTAGCTGCCTTAAAATCTTAAAGAATACAAAAGAATAATGTAACATGCTGTAAGCCACATAATAAAATCAATACCCGTGGGATCAAATGTTAACAGTTGAATCTGGGCAAAGGACATATAGGTGTTCTTTGTACTTTTTTGTATTGTTTGTATTTTTGCAAGTTTTCTGTAAATCTAGTATTTTTCCAAAATAAAGTTTACTTAAAAACAGAAAAACTCTTCAAGATGTAAGTGAAAAAGGCCACGTGTGAGGTTACTGTTACCAAGGCACAACATGTAACTGGTCTCCCAGAAAAATCCAGGGAGGGCATTATTTCTTATTTCTTAAGCCTGTGCTTCCTACCAAAATGTCTGTAAGAAACTGCTCACCTGTTTTACCCAGTCCCCTCACTCAAGATTAACTTAAAAACAGCCAACAAAAGAAAGTATTACTAGGAAAAGAATTCTGTGTAAACAACAGCCCATAACCAATGACGTGGTCAGCTGGGGGAAATGTTTAAAGCAAAGAGTAGACTATTAACAGTATTCATGGATAGAGATTGCAATCTTTTAAAAAATCCAATAATAAATGAGCAATGAGATCCTTTTAGGCATTTAAGAAAAAAATCTGACTACTGACTCTACTTCTAAGTATCTAAAAATCAGCATCGGAACACTTCTGTTTCTGCCTAGGAAGAATTAAGTACTGACAGTCCGAGAACTGGAAGGAAACTTATAACAGTTCCCGGCACTGGCAACAGGAAGCACAGGGCCAATCTCAGAGCAAACACATGGGCAGTTGATTGCTGGGGCAGATTCCCAGCTGCAGCCAGGGAGGGAGGGGAGTCCAGTGGTCTGGCTGAACTGTGGAGACAACACGGTCTCTGTAAGCTTCGGTGGCTAATTCGCAGCAGATACCAGAGCTATACGTAATAAATCAACAATGGAGATCAAATGAAACCAACAAATCTTAATTCAAAAGAAAGAAGGAATGCCCGGCCAGTGTGGCTCAGTGGTTGAGCATCGACCTAGGAACCAAGAGGTCACGGGTTCAATTCCCCGTCGGGGGCACATGCCCGGGTTGCAGGTTCGATCCCCATTAGGGGGCGTGCAGGAGGCAGACGATCCATGATTCTCTGTCATCATGGATGTTTCTCTCTCCCTCCCTCTCCCTTCCTCTCTGAAATCAATGAAAATACATTAAAGAAAAAAAGAAAGAAGGAAAAGAGGGCGAAATAGGAATAAAGACTACACTGAATGGCCAGATTATTATGATCTCTGAACGCATAATAATCTGGCCACTCAGTGTATATCCTATATAATAAAAGAGTAATATGCAAATTGACCATCACTCCAACACAAGATGGCTGCCACAAGATGGCCAGCAGGGGAGGGCAGTTGGGAGGGACCAAGCCTGCAAGGGAGTGCAGTTGGGGGCGATCAAGCCTGCAGGGGAGGGCAGTTAGGGGTGACCAGGCCAGCAGAGGAGGGAAGTTGGGGGTGACCGGGCCTGCAGGGAAGGGCAGTTGCGGGGCGGGGGGGGGGGGGGACCCAGGCCTTCAGGGGAGAGCAGTTGGGGGGAACCAGGCCTGCAGGGAAGGGCAGTTGGGGGGCAACCCAGGCCTGCAGGGGAGAGCAGTTGGGGGGGGACCAGGCCTGCAGGGGAGGGCAGTTAGGGGTGATCAGGCCTGCAGGGGAGGACAGTTAGGGGCAATCAGGCTGGCAGGGGATCAGTTAGGCATCAATCAGGCTGGCAGGGGAGTGGTTAGGGGGTGATCAGGCTGGCAGGCAGAAGCAGTTAGGGGCAATCAGGAAGGCAGGCAGGCGAGCAGCTGGGAGCCAGCAGTCCTGGATTGTGAGAGGGATGTTCAACTAAACGGGCAGTCCGACATCCCTCAAGGGGTCCCAGACTGGAGAGGTTGCAGGCTGGGCTGAGGGACACCCCCCGCCCCCCAATGCATGAATTTTGTGCACCAGGCCTCTAGTATTATATAAACATTGATTTTTTAAAAAAAGTTGAAGTGGCTACATTACTATCAGACAGGGTAGATGTTAGAACAAGAAATATTACCAATATTACAAAACTTGTCCCCAATTTTAAAAACTTAAGAGGGGCAATAAACAGTTTAGGTTAGATCTGATACTGAGAACACAATATATCTGGCTGAAACCCAGAATCATCACCAGAAATACACGCGGCTATACCAGCTGCAGCACTACCACACCACCCGGGAAGGCATCGCACACCCTCACTGAGCACCGAGCAGGGCGTGGAGAGGTGCGCCACGCGGCCATTGCAGGACAGCCGCTGGATGCCGCACGCTGCGTGTCATGCTGCAGTCGTTTACGCATTTGGCAACAATGGGACCCATCACTATGTGAAAGGGCACAGAGAATACATTTTGAGAATCGTTACTTTTACAGACTGAAACTTGAGCGTCTATGTGAGTATATTAGAGTGAAACCACATTTCTTAATCCAAAATGCAATTCCTGGTTAGGTTCCAACCCCAAGCATAGAACCTGAGTCTAGGAAGCAATACCCTTCGCCAGAAGCTGGATTATGGTAATCAACATTAGAAGATGCCACAGGAGAAGGAAGTCATATCCATAGACCTCCTAGGCAGTGATGGCGAACCTCTGACACGCGTGTCAGCACTAAATATTTAGTTTTTGGTTTATTAAATACAATTATATATAACAATTATGCATTTATGTTATTTAAACTATAAATATCGTGAAATAATGTTTTTTCCTCAAAGTGACACACTACCCAAGTTATGCTCAGTTTTTTGGTGAAGTTTGACACACCAAGCTCAGAAGGTTGCCCGTCACTGTCCTAGAGCCTGCTTTGAGAAAATTTAGAAATGAGCACAAGGGTTTAATTTTCTTTATTAGACTTTTAAAATGAAAACTCTGTTTTCCAGAAATGACACATTTTTCTCCTCCAAGCAGCTTGGTTACCCTCTGTATCCTCACTGTAGAGAAAAAGCTTTTCCAGGCGAGCTATGCCTACATTTTGAATAAATTATCCCAAATAATCCTCACTAGCACGCTGATGAAGCAGAGGTATACTGATTCCCAACTCACATTTCTTGTTAGGACAGTTTCCTTATTGGAAAAATAGGAAAAGTAAACTAAATAATCTCTAAATTTCTCCCAGATCTAATACTCCATGACTATACTAAAATTTCTGGGGTCTATTCCTGAGAAGTGTAACATTTGTTAAAGACAACTAAGTGATAATTTTAGGCGCCAGAAAAGAGTACAAATAACCTCAACCAAGCAAAGATTATCAACGTACCAAATTGAATGGTGAATGGCTCCGAGAAATCAGGTTAAACCCCAATTAGGATGTAAGATAAAGAATACACTAGGGATTTAGAGGAGAGAGAAGGGGAGAGGGACGAGGGGGGAGGGAGCCAGAGGAAAGACAGATTTTAATTAACCAAAACTAAGCTGGTAATTCACGCAGAAAGGATAACTCGGTTCCACTGGTTCCTCTGGAAAGTGGAATAATTGTAGACACGCACCTGGAGTCACTGGACCAGGTGTCTTTTCCCCTGAGCAGAGCCCTGCAACAGGGCTCCGATGGCTGGCCATGAACAGTCTCTGGCAGTGAAGTTTAAATGACTAATCAGTGAGTTACAGACTATGAAATCCATTCTCTTAAGAAAAGCTTCCATGCGACAGTTCAGGGCAGCATCAGCGTGCCCAGACTTCTGTCGCCTTGAGCACGGCTGCCATTAGAAAAGATGGAAACCCAATCGACCTTGAGTCTGCCTCGCTCCAAAACTCAGGGCTGGTGTAACGCTCTTCCCCGACGTGAGGGGCCTCCTGAGGGTCAGGCGCACCTTAGACCCCGTGCCCTCCTCCCGACTCCGCCCACGTTCCCCCACTTCGCGGACAAGCAGCGGGGCCTGGAGTGCCCCCGAGAGAGCAGACGCGTCCTCTGTGCCCGGTCCTTTACGGCAGAGATCGCAGCCTGCCCAGGCCGAGGGAGACCACCGCCTTCCAGCAGGTGCACCGTGCCAGCCCCTGTGCCTCCTGCAGACGCAGGTACGCGTCCCCCATCCCTACTCACCAGCCCCCTCCGGCTGGCTCCTCCGCCCCTGCTCTCTGTCCTGGCTGCCATCGCTGCCACAGGCCCAGCTCTTGGTTCCAGTGACCAGCCTGGAGCCGCTTGTTGGCCCCATCGGCCTCCTCCCACGTGCTGCCCTGCGGCTCCCTGCTCCCTGTCTCACTGCTTGGTATGGCCCCTCATTCCTGTCTCCTTCCCAACGAGGGCTGCCTCAGCCATGCCAGGCCACGTTCGGAGTGAGAACACCAGGCAAGTCAGCTCAGATCTCTGTGTCTGTAACACAGGGGTGCCACTGCTACTACGTCCTGCAGAGGGTTGGTATGAATAACAAATGAGCTTACAGAGTCTCTGAAACAGGGCCTGGTACACAATAAGCAAGCCCACAACTAATACACCTTTTGTTTTTCCAGGTCAAGAGGGGCTGCAGCCATACCCTCCTTCCTCGCGCTTCCCACGATGGGCCGGGGCGAGCACTGGGCGCTGCCTTCTCTCCTGGGCCTAAGGGAACAGGGACCGTCCCTGAGAGCCACCTCCAAGCCAGCTGCGTCCCTGTCACGGGAGCCGCTTCGCTCACGTCGTCCTGAGGGGAGAGCCACCGGGTTTACAATCCAATGTTCTCTACAAGTCACTCCCAGCGACCGATGTTCTAGTCCATGCAAAACGCTGCTAGTACTCAACAGCCTCAGGGGTAGAATGCCATGCATCTTGCAGACTTCTGCCTCGGTGTCTCCGCTTCCTTCCGGCTCCGTGCCTCAGCAGCACGGGACACAGCACCCGTGTGAGAGTTCTGGAGAATCGGGTGATGAGGAGGCGAACAGCAGGCAACGGAGCACAAGCCGCTGCAATGAGCCTAAGGCTAAAGCACAAAGTTCCCAGGCTGCGACCACCGACCGCGTGACCGCGGCGTCACTGCCTTCCTGAGGGGTTTGCTGCCCATAAACGGGGGTAAAGTGTATAATTCTCATACAAGGGTTCTAAGGATCACAAATGTCTCTCAGATTAAACGGCAAACGCGGAGGGTGGGGAAGGTCAGGAGGCCTATGAAAGTAACGCCTGAAGTGGGCAAATGGAAGATACTGCTTAATTCTAATAACATGTAGCAAACTAAGCACCTTCTGATGATGAAAAGGAGAGAGAACCGCTGAGCAGTGTGAACGGTGATGAAGACTCCTAGGTAGAGGGCAGAGCCCTGCCACGGGAGACGTCGGAAACAGACCCCCGAGGAGAAGGCAAGCAAAGGACTTGGAACTCCGCCTCTTGAAACAAGGTAACAACTTTCTCCAAAGCGACACAGCTCACCCATAGCAACAAGAACACCTGTTAGGGGCTCTGAAATTCCTTAAAGGTTTCTACATAGAACTTTTAAACTTTTATACTATTCTTGTGTCTTATTCGTGATTACAAAGTTAAAAAAAGAAAATAACTTACCTCTATAGCAAAGATTCCTTTGTCACGCCCATATAATTTCATCTCTTCTGGAAAATGCTCAAAAGCATTTACATAAGGAATATGGCCCTCTTCAACAAATCTGTTTTTAAAAAGGAAGAGCTTCGATAAGAGATGTGTACTGATTTAGCAGAGTAATCAAAAGAGTTGAAAATGCTGTATTTCGAAGACCAGGTCCCAGGAGACACTGTCTGTACTTATAATTTTATTCTATTTTTCAAAAGTTTCCATCGGTGCCAGACTGGAAATTTAACAAACTGGTTCTTCCCCGCAGATGATGTAAGAGGCACTGCATTCGAGTTGAGCACAGCTACTTGCAAAACATCTGCACCCGCTCACCTGGTTCCATTTCTATCGCCACCACCCTCGTCCCAGCCCACTCCTTCCAGAAGCGCAGCAGCGTCTCCACGTGTCCCCCTGCCCCGCCGCGCCTTCCTGAGCCCATCTCCCCGCTGCCCGAGTGACCAGGTCTGCTTCCTGCTAAAGCTCCTGGGCCTCCGTCTCCCCACCACTGAGCATGCGTGTCCTTTGGAGCGATGACCAGGCTGTGGAAATAGACAGAGATGGCTGCACAGCCTTGTAAATGTGCTGAAAACCACTGCAGGGCATTGAAAAGGGTGAATGTTATTGTATATGAATTATATCTCAATTAAAAGAATCCAAACCCCTAACCAGGCTAAGGAAGACCTGGATCTGACCTCTGCTTATTAGGTCCCTGCCCCCACCTTCCGACCCCTCAGATCCGCTCCCTCTGCCCCGGGCCTCTCCTCCTGGACCACCCAGAGCTCTAGGCTGGCACCGCGCCTCCCTGTCCGTCTGACAGCCACCTCCGCTCCATTGTCGCTGGCGTGCGGCTTACACCCCACCTTCAGGGTGAGGCCTCCCTAATGACCAGTCTAGCAGCCAGCTGTCACTCTGTCACGTCATCCAGCTTCCCTCTCCCGCGGGCACGCCACTCTGGGTCAGTTTTTACACAGTCATGTCCTTGCTCATCTGTTCCCTCCTCGAGTCTGGAACTGGGTGAGGGCAGGGACTTGATCTCTATGGCATCTCAAGAATCCCACCCGCACATAACCAATACTCAGTAAGCATTTGGGGGCTGACCAGTGTTGGCTGTTCTACTTGTTGCTGTCACTGCTGCGCAGGCAGGGTCCTCTAAAGGTTAAGGGAGGGGGGGGGGTGATGGGTTTATCCCGCGGACCACGGATGCCGAGGACGGGTGTCAACGGGAGACGCGTAGATCAGTAAGATACGCAGGTGTCGGAGCCAGGCTCTCCTGTGTTCTCTTCAGATCAATGTCCTTAAGTATCTGTTCGAGGTCTGGAGGGGCTCTCACGTCAGCATCTACAGGAACCTCTCGGAGGCTCAGGAAAGCAGAGATGACCGGCCCATCCCAGGGCGTCTGGTTCAGAAGGTGAGAACGGCCGAGGATCTGCGTTTCTCACGGGTCCCAGGTGACGCTGCGGCCGGGCCACACTTTGAGACCCTGGGCTCAGAGCTCTTCCTCTGGGGAAAGCAGAGAGAGCACCTGCTCTTCTCCTTTATGCCAAGCAAGTGAGCTCAGTCCCAAACTTGTATATGAACCGAGCAAATAAAAGCCCTCCGGCCAGCGAGATCCCATCTCCCTGAAGGCGCTGTAAATTCCCTTGGGAGGGAGGAGGGGACCGAGAGAGGAGGGGAGAGGGAGGAGGAAGGGAGAGAGAGGAAGGAAGGGATGGAGGAGGGGAGAGGGAGGAGGAAGGGAGGGAGGAGGGGAGAGGGAGGAGGAAGGGAGAGAGAGGAAGGAAGGGAGGGAGGAGGGGAGAGGGAGGAGGAAGGGAGGGAGGAGGGGAGAGGGAGGAGGAAGGGAGAGAGAGGAAGGAAGGGAGGGAGGAGGGGAGAGGGAGGAGGAAGGGAGAGAGAGGAAGGAAGAGAGGGAGGAGGAAGGGAGAGAGAGGGAGGGAGGGAGGGAGGAGGGGAGAGGGAGGAGGAAGGGAGAGAGAGGAAGGAAGGGAGGGAGGGAGGAGGGGGAAGGGAGAGAGAGGAAGGAAGGGAGGGAGGAGGGGGAAGGGAGAGAGAGGAAGGAAAGGAGAAGGGGAGAGGGAGGAGGAAGGGAGAGAGAGGAGGAAGGGAGGGAGGAGGGGGAAGGGAGAGAGAGGAAGGAAGGGAGGGAGGAGGGGAGAGGGAGGAGGAAGGGAGAGAGAGGAAGGAAGGGAGGGAGGAGGGGAGAGGGAGGAGGAAAGGGGGCCGGGGAGAAAGAGATGAAGGGGCAGGATTTCACCCTCGATCTTCCAACCACATACACATTCCCCGAGAAGAACATCAGTAAATATTGATCTCCATCTCGTTAGATCTCCAGGGGAGTTCTGCTGGCCGCTTACAGCCGCCCCGGGCGGCGGCTAGCCCGAGCTCTGCATCCGCCAGGGGACTGACGCTGTGTCCGTGGGCCTCTGGTCAGGGAGGAAATGGAGCGGCACACCACTGCAGCCACAGGGCCCACCCGGGAGGGTGCTGAGCAACCCAGGTGAAGACAGGCAGGGAGTGGGGAGAGAGGAGGGGTTTTGAGAGTTACTCTGCAAGTATGGCTGACGGATGTGTGTGCAGAGGCAAGAGCCAAGGCGGTTCCTAGGCTGCTGGATCGGATGCCAGAGGCGTGGCAGTTAGGAAGACGGAAAACGCTGGAAGGAGAGGAGCTGGGCTGGGGGACGATGAGGAGCCTCGTGTGGTCACGCTGATCCCGAGAACCACAGACAGCCCGGGAGTGCGTCCGCGCTCCGCTGTGGGGCACACGGGCGGCCCCCGGTAAACAAGTCTGGGCTGGAGACAGACTCGGCGTCGTCGTCACCGGAGGCCGTAATTAGACCGGGAGGAGGTGAGCTCACCCCACGGGGCAGACAGAGCAAGACGGGCTTTCAGCTTCACAGTGAAGTCACTGAGTCACGGACCATCTGCATGCGGTGAATCACCGAGAAAAGCCTTGTTATCTGGTTGATGTGGCCACATTCAAAGGCACTCGCATCACTCACTGGAGGCGTTTTATTTCACCCAAAGGCCTTGTGCCAAGGATGGTGGTGACGGCGGAGGAGAAGCGGGGGGGGGGGGGGGGGGGGGGAGGAAGGGAGAGGAGGGAGGAGGGGAAGAGAGAGGAGAGGAGGGGAGGGAGGGAAGGGGAGGGGAGGGGAGGGGAGGGGAGGGAGAGGGGAGGGAAGGGGAGGGGAGGGGAGGAGAGCGGAGGGGAGGGGAGAGGAGGGGAGGGGAGAGGAGAGGACACAGCCCGGTCAGCACTGGCTCTCCGTGTCGGCCCTGGTCTGAGCGCTCTGCACGCGCCAAGTGCTGAAGCAGCTGCCGCCCAGGGGGAGCCAGGTCGCTCCTGCCCCACCACAGGGCAGCGGAGGCGGAGGCACTAGTGACCTTCCTCAGGTGCCATCACGCTCAGGCAGAGGGCCCAGGAGCGTGGTCTACGTCTGTGCTCTTAACCACTCCGCCCGCGGACCAAGCCCATGTGATCACACAGAATCCGGACGCACGGGGACAGCGACACATTCGTGACTCGGCACATCTTCGCTGTGATGAGCAGTCGGTGCGCACAATGCCACCTGTGCTCATTAACCATAAGGCCCTGCAGGTTATCTTGAAAATGTGATGCCAGCTATCTGCATAGCAGGTTCTTCCAACAGTTCTGTTTTCAGTTTCCCCATATAAACACCGGCAGCCTATGTTTAGCTCTTGTGTAACGACATTAATAACCATTTGCCAAGGTAAAGGTCATCTGTTCATCTTCTCCCTTAGAAACAAAACCACTAACACTACCACTTGAATGTCACTTTTCTTCTTCAAAGCACTTGCTCACAGTAGATAATTAACTTCCAACGCCATGTGAGGCAGGTACTACTATTTCCACTTTATAAATAAGGAAGCCAGGGAGATGGGGAGTTCCAGCCCAGGGAGGATTGAGTTACAGAATCAGAACGCCAGTTACCCCATCTTTCCAGGCCCTTCCTTAATTCAAGCCTCGTAAGTCACACTATCCACGTCTGTCCCCGGTCCGCACAGATAAGCACCCACGCCCCGAGGCCGCTTACCGCAGGAGGTCGGAGAGGGCGAGCGCCTCCCGCTGCCACAGCAACGACAGGCCGCAGAGAGCCAGGGTCGCGGGCACGGTCATCTTCAGCAGCCCCTTCTCCTTGCGCAGAGAGTACTCGACTCCATCCAGAGACCCGGAGCAGACGGATGCCATTTCTTAGGGGACAAAAGGAGAAAGAGTGAAATCCAAAGAGGCATTTGAACCTGTGGTTCTCAAAGCATCGTCCCTGGACCAGCTGCCTGGGGTCGCCTGAGCCCCGAGGAGCTGCACCAACCTGTCCATCAAGCCTGCAGGGGCTGAGGGTGCAAAGGATGGAGGATGCCTGCTTACAAGCTAAAGAGGACACAGATTCCCGTAGAACACATGAGACGTCATGATATGTTCACATGACAGCTCGCAGGAGCTGCCAGGCGAGATGGCAGGTAGAAAACCTGCTCGGCTCAGCGTCCGCTCCGTCTCACTAAGCGACGATAAGGGCAGTGTTAAAAAGGAAGGCCGGGCCAGACCAAGGGGCCGGGAGGAGAGCAGTGCGGCTGACAGCTGGGAAGCACCTGGACAGGCGATCGGGCCTTGGCAGTCCGGAGCGAGCTGGGTTCGTTGGTTAAAGCAGGGACCCCTGGCAACAGGGACGGTCGGGCTCACCCCAGGACTAACGGCTGGAAAGTCTGACCAGAGTCCCACCCCAGTGCCGCCCCAATCTTGGCGGGAGACTGGAAGCTTCTCTGGAGAGCGGGAAGGAAGGCCTCTGGGATAGATAGGGACCTCAGTCACTCACGGCTGAGACGGGAATCTTATGAAAACGGGGGGCGGGTAAGGGAAAGGTCACGTATGGAGTCCTGAGACAAGCACTCTCCCGGGCCCTCTCCCTCCCGCCCACTTTCCAGAACAGCCAGGCTGACACCCTCCGACCAGGAGCCTCAGAGAGTCTCTGGAAAACCGGGCCAGCTCCCGGGGAGCGGACCTGCAGGTGGGAATGCTGGAGGTCCACGAAGGAAGGGGCCAGCAGCTCAGCCTCCCCGGGCACAATTGGGACTTAAATCAGAAAACGAGGCGCGCACACATGGACCACGGCTTCATTCCGCTGGCTTGAGTCTGTGCTGAGAAACCGGATGTCACCTTTGACGCCTGTCCACGACCGTGGGCTAAGCTCTCTCGCTGCTCGGCAGCGGCTTTTCTTTGGAATCCTGAGCCCGCACATACATGTGACCTTTCCTGAGTTGGCCTCCGTCTTTCTAGACCCACTGACCGTGTGGCTCCCTCTCAACATCACACGACAGTATTCACCGGAGACAACGGCTCCGTGTGACACAGGTTTCACTCCACTGCCTGTGCTCGGCCTTGCTGCTGCTGGGCCAGCCTCTCCTGAGCGCGAGGAGAGGGACTGCGCTCCTTCCGAGAGGCGCCCAGCTCCCCCCGCGCCGCGTCTCCCTACCTGACTGGGAGGCTCTGCTGGGCGGGGAGGGCTTCCTGCGGCCGTCAGCCTGGGGCTCGGCCCCACTTTCACCCCAAGAAGGGCCGCTGGCGTCACTCAGCAGCGCGGGCTCACTGTCCCAGTCCGAGTGGCTCGGACTCCCCAGGACCTATTTGCAAAGCAACATCGAGTTACTACACAGGAAGTGTCCATTAAACGGCGTTAATTCCCACGAACTTACACCATTCCTGACCACATCAACCCCGGGGGGCGGGCCCCTCCTCCTCTCTACGCCTCCCCGGAGTGTCCCTTGTCCCACTCTCTGTGGGTGACTTACCGCAGCTTTCCTTTTTCTGGCATAAACCGGGTTTTCGCAATACGCCTGCTTGCTCTTCTGAAGGTAGCGCTTCCAAAAGTTATGTAAAACTTGATTCTGGGGCGGAAGGGAAACGAGGGGGATTTGTGTACCGATGACAGATACACTCGCACATCTCACCCACAGCAGCTCTGTGCTGAGCTTCCTGTGCTCGAGTTTCTAGTTCCTACGGCGACCTCTGCCAGGACAGGCGGTGCCTCTTCGGCCACACCCGGTCTGAGGTCAGCAAAGCCCCTCCACAGCTCTTCTTGGGGTGCGGCCCACACCGGCTCCCTCCCTCCTCGTTCTGCCCTTGGTGTCCCCGTGAGCACCCGAGTCTGACTTTGCTCCCTCACTCCCTCTCCCCAGCGAGGGGCCTCCAGCGCTTGGCTGCAGGGATGGCATGAGGCAGGGGTACAATAACCCGGTGCTGAGGCACTGGCTTAGAGCTCCCGAGATGGCTGCAACTAGATGAGGAAATCGGAAATGCAGAATAGAACAGTCCCTCTCGGGGACACTCCTGAGACGCAGCAAAGTCAGAGGACGGTCCCCGCCGCAGCAGCTCACCCGGGAACTTGCTAGAAAGGCCAACCCTTGGGCCGCTCTAGACCTCCTGCCCCAGCAGCTCTGGGAGGTCAGCAGTCTGTGCCCCACAGGCCTCCAGGCTCCTGACACACCCACGCTGGAGGCCACGCACCGGCTTCTGTCTAAATCCTGAGCCCGGCCCACGCCGTCCCGGGCCCTGGGGAACGGAACCAGCACACCGCCACGGAGGCAGCAGGAAGCCTGCAAAGCTACTCCTTTTACGTGGTTGAAGTCAGTGTTTCCTAAATACACGCCGAGTACGGCCTTTCTTGTTTTCTGTGAGATGTACTGCCTCCGTACATCCCGGAGAATGTAGTTTGGAATTGCTGGTCTGATAAAAAGACTAAAGCAAAAATACCAGCAGCAAGATTCTCCCGGCAGCCCCCTGGTAAGACTGGTTAGTTTCACTCTAAATCTTACTGCTCTTCGAACAACAAGAGGGAAAGCTAACATCCAGGCACAAAGGACTCACCTTGAATTCGGGGCCCACCCCCAGGGCCTTCAAGGCCTCGGCTTGCTGACACAGAATGTGCTGGAAGCCTTCGCACACGTACCAATCCCAGCCTCTCTCTGAAAGACAGACACCACGTTTCAGACACCTCCCCGACCACGGTGTGAGGCAGGGAGTGCTTTACCGAGGGCCCGCACCGCGCCTGCGCACAGGCACGCTGTCGGACACAGGGCACTGCCGTCGTCTGTATGCCTGAGTGGGGTTTCCACTCTTAGTCTCGTTTCCAACACGGCAGATTTGTCCCCAAATGCTAAAGCTAAACGTTACTTTTATCATCGATGAGATTTTGTATTTCACATTACCCACAATTTTTCTGAGATATTAATGTAAAAGGTAGGAAAATGGTAGTCACCATGTCAAACAAGTGAAATAGGTTTTAAGAAGCCTACTGCGTGACCAACGCCCAGTAAACCCGGCACGGGCCCTCCGCGCCGGCCCTGGCTTCCACGGCTCTGCTCCCGCCCAAGGCAGGCAGCGGGCCGCCTGGGGGGGAGCGGACAGAGCAGGAGGGTCCAGGCCACAGAGGCAATGCGTCCACTCCAACGCCCCGCCAGCGGCACTCCGCTTCTCTGAACAGGCTCCAGGACTGGGGGAAACTGCAAGTGAGGAACCCCACTTTCTGGAGCTCGGCCAGGAGCCAGGAGCGCGCTGGGTGCTGGGCGGGTTCTTGTCCTCAGTCCTCAGACCGCCCGACAGCGGGGAGAAGTCCGCCACGTGACAGACAAGAGCTGCCGTTTCCACAGAACCACCGGGAAGACCGAGGCCCCGCCTGCTGGCCAACGCTGTCCTCTGGAAGGTGGAGCAGCGCCTTCGCACACACGGCTCTGAAGCCGGAGCACGACTCCAGGTCCCTCCCCCTGCGCTGCTCTCCCTCACCTGTCACAGGCCCGAACCCAGTTTCTGCCGAGGGTCTAGGGTTGTTCATGAGTGAAACGGAAAGCCTGTCATTCCGATGCACCCCGAGTGCAGGGAGGGAGGGGAAGCCCTCCAACCTGGGCCCCGTGCGCTCCTGCTCCTGCTCCTGCTCCTGCTCTCACCTGCAGGCCCCGCGTCTGCTCTCACCCGCACGCCCCGCGTCTGCTCTCACCCGCACGCCCCGCGTCTGCTCTCACCCGCACGCCCCGCGTCTGCTCTCACCCGCACGCCCCGCGTCTGCTCTCACCCACACGCCCCGCGTCTCCTCTCACCCGCACGCCCCGTGTCTGCTCTCACCCGCACGCCCCGCGTCTGCTCTCACCCGCACGCCCCGTGTCTGCTCTCACCCGCACACCCTGCGTCTGCTCTCACCCGCACGCCCCGCCTGTTCTCACCCGCACGCCCCGCGTCTGCTCTCACCCGCACGCCCCGTGTCTGCTCTCACCCGCACGCCCCGCCTGTTCTCACCCGCACGCCCCGTGTCTGCTCTCACCCGCACACCCTGCGTCTGCTCTCACCCGCACACCGCACTGTTCTCACCCGCACGCCCCGCTTGTTCTCACCCGCACACCGCACTGTTCTCACCCGCACGCCCCGCGTCTGCTCTCACCCGCATGCCCCACCTGTTCTCACCCGCACGCCCCGCGTCTCCTCTCACCCACACGCCCCGTGTCTGCTCTCACCCGCACACCCTGCGTCTGCTCTCACCCGCACGCCCCACCTGTTCTCACCTGCACACCGTGTCTGCTCTCACCCGCACGCCCCGCCTGTTCTCACCCGCACGCCCCGCGTCTGCTCTCACCCGCACGCCCCGCGTCTGCTCTCACCCGCACACCATGTCTGCTCTCACCCGCACACCCCGCGTCTGCTCTCACCCGCACGCCCCGCGTCTGCTCTCACCCGCACGCCCCGCGTCTGCTCTCACCCGCACACCCCGCGTCTGCTCTCACCCGCACGCCCTGCGTCTGGGCTCCTTGTCCACATAACAGACGGTACCACCTTCATTTTAGAGGAAGGAACGAAGGTCAGAGGCTGAATATAAGACACCTGACATCTCCTTTGAAGCACCTGAAGTTCCTGCAGCTACTGAAGTTTAACTATATTTTAACTATTTACAAAGTCAAATCCCAGTTAACCAGGTTTTCCCGAACAAAATCAATGACAATTAATCAGGTTTCAGCCTAGTAACAAGTCACCACTGAAGGTTAACAGGACGGCAGCCGGCACTTGGGCTCTGTCATCCACCGGAGCGTCCGTGTTCATCGGAGTCACTCACGTCCTCACGTTTCTGTTTCACGTGTGAGCCCCTGGAGCCCCTCATGGGAGGAGCCGTCATTAGCCGGGTTTCAAACCCGAGAACCTGGTCCTAGGTCATCAGTGGCAACGTAAAAAGCATCAGGTAGGCTACCTCAGATTCCTCTCAAGAGGTTAATTACCTGCACTTACTGCGCTAGTGAAACAGATACCTTTCAAAGCACACCCATGCTGAGGCCAGTTTTTTTAAAAAATGTTTTTATTGATTTCAGAGAGGAAGGGAGAGGGAGAGAGAGAGAAACATCAATGATGAGAGAGAATCATTAATTGGCTGCCTCCTGCACACCCAACACTGGGGATCGAGCCTGCAACCCAGGCCTGTGCCCTTGAGCAAAATCGAACCCAGGACCCTTCAGTCCTCAGGCTGACGTTCTACCCACTGAGCCAAACCAGCTAGGGCCTGAGGCTATTTTAAGGGAAAATAATCTCCCCTATTTTAAAAGGGTGTGTTCAGCCCTGACCGGTTTGGCTCCGTGGATAGTGCGTCGGCCTGCGGACCGAAGGGTCCCAGGTTCGATTCCAGTCAAGGGCATGTACCTTGGTTGCGGGCACATCCCCAGTAGGGGGTGTGCAGGAGGCAGGTGATCGATGTTTCTCTCTCATCGATGTTTCAAACTCTCTATCCCTCTCCCTTCTTCTCTATAAAAAATCAATAAAATATATATTAAAAAATAAATAAATAAGTGGGTGTGTTCCAAGTTCAGTGTGAGAAACGGGTTTCTGAACGTTGAGTATCAGGTTTAACTGGCCCAACCTGACAATTCCTGCTGAGTCATTTCAGAAAGTAAGCATTTTTCTTAAAGCACAGCAGGTCACACTCCTGAGGTGATGAATACAGAGCAGAAAAGCATACGCCGACAGATAGGAAGAGACAGCTCCTTGGGCGTCATCGCTTTTTTGCGTAACAGCTGCTCCTCTGGCAAAGCAGCTTGACAAGAGCAGGTGGGAAAGGACCTGCTGGCAGACGGCCGCCTCCGCCCCCCATCCATAACCACCCACTCTACTTCCACGTGGCGTTCCCTGCTCAGAATCCTGGCAACCTCTCCAGAACCTGTTTCATATTCCATTCCACATCCCCAAATCATGAAGGCGAAAACCGAGGCTGAAGAATGCTAGGCACATATGAAGCA
This sequence comes from Eptesicus fuscus, assembly GCF_027574615.1. Classification (NCBI taxonomy): domain Eukaryota; kingdom Metazoa; phylum Chordata; class Mammalia; order Chiroptera; family Vespertilionidae; genus Eptesicus; species Eptesicus fuscus. The sequence continues at coordinate 2,041,399 of NC_072488.1, read as the reverse complement.
TGAGCTTACCATGTTTTTTCCTCCCTTTAAGCCCCCGGCTGACAGCTTGTACTTTAGTGTTAGGAATCGCCTCGGTGTTTAAAACTTCCTTAGATCTCTGCAGGGAACGGAACAGCATCGTTAAAACCATAGCTTTACGTCTCCCACAGGTTTCCAAGCTGTTCTGGAAGTGCAATGAACCAAACCGTGAGTGCCAGAACCAATGATGGCAACGTTTGGGGGAAATTCCATAAATTGGAACATTCTGATTAACCTTTTTGTTGCGTCCTCATTCAAAATTACTCCCTACCTAAAACAGTGCCTGGAATTCAGTAACACTGAATAAATGTCTGTCAAATGAATAAACTTTTATTTCAAATCACTGTGTGTGTGTGTGTGTGTGGGGGGGGTGTTAATCTTTTTTTATTTATTTTTTAAATTTATTGGTGAAAGTATTACAAGTGACCCCTTTCCCCCCATGCACCCCTCCCAGGCCTTAGCCACACTACGGTCTGTGTCCATGGGTTATGCAAAAAGCACACAAGTTCTTTGGTAAAATCACTTTCTAATTGTTTCAAATCAAACCTCAAGTCAAATATATTCGTTTTTTCTGCACCAAAAACGCTTTGGAATTAATTTCTGTAATTATTTTAATCAGCAATGCCTAAGCTACACATCCTACTTTTCCGTATTTGAAAAATATCCTAAAACAGCTTTATTTATGAAATTATAAAAATACTACTTTTTATTTCTTATCCATTTATAGGATTTGGGAATGACTAAACGGTGGGTACAATTCATTCCCAAGTCTTCAGTTCCAAGTGCTCTCAGGGACGGGACCCAAGATTCTGGCTTGCTCGCTGCTTACGGCTCTCTCTCTCACACAGACATTAAATCTTTCTTAAAATTTTATAAATGCCTCCAACATATACTTTCCCTAATTGTTACACCAATAATATTACTTACAAATGAGCCATATTTTACAAATAACACACAAAAAAGAAAAACACCCTAGAATTCAGATCTTCTAACACCTGGTCCAGTGTTCTGTCTACTTTACTAATACTGAAATAAAAATTTAGCTATTACTATATGATTATATAATTTTAAGAATTCTCTCCTAAAATGTATATATAAAATATATACATGAAATTGAATTACTTAATCCTCTTAACATGCTTACTCGTAAATAATGTAAAAATATAGAAACATGATCAAGTATATATTTTTCTTAAGTAAATCTCTTACTTCAGTAGTACATGTAGGCGAAGTTATTTCCTTCCAGGTAATCAATACTTCATACCTTTGTTTAGTATCTTTAAATAATTTGTAGGCACTTACTGCAGACATAATTTTATGTGCAAATAATATGTAGACATTCTACTCATAAATTTGATTTTCCAAAAGCAATCAGCTTTTGTGTGTATCCAAAACCATCCCCGTAATCAAAATAACGAACATACCCCTTGGCCCAACCATGTCGTCAGAGGAGCAATGACGTATCTTTTAAACGCGCTGTGTGACTACGTGGAAGTGGAATGAGGATTTCCGCTGCAGACAGAGAGCAATGACTGTCTCCAGGACAATCCTGTGTGGCTGAGCTGCAAGCTGAACCAACCACTTTCTCAAGGGGAATTTTTTTTTACTTATTTCATATATTTTTTCCAGGTTTTTTGTTGTTTCGGGTAGGAAGGTAAGTCTGGGTCCTGCTACTCCTTCCTGGCCAGGAGCAGAAGTCCACACAGTGACACTGATCTGTCCCACCTGTGCCTTTCGGAAGGGGATGTGGTGAGGGGAGTATCTGCCCCTTCCTGGCTCTGCAGACTCTGAGCAAATCCTCCTCCAGAGAGAAGAGTCGTGGCATGTTTATGTCCAACAGCAGGTGGCCCACAGCCTTGATCCTTTGGGTTACGTTGCCCTGAGGTGCGTAACCAGGCCAGGACCTCGCCCTCCGGTGGGAAGGGGCCTCCCCGATCAAGGCCATGCAGGACAGACTGGCAGTCTCTCCTCTAGAGGCAGGTGTGGTGGGGTAAAATGAACACTGCAGTCAGAAGACTCCGGGTCAAGTCCTGGCTCAACACTTCATACCTGTGTGGCTTTGGCAAACTCGCTCAAGCCATGAGGCCTACCTGCCCTGTCTCTAGATAGACACAATAGTGTAGCTCACAGGTTCTTATGAGGAGGGAGTTAAGGACTGGGTAAGAGAACGCTTGGCAATCTGTAAGGTACTGTACAAAGATAAAACAATAACGAAGCCTATTTCCAACAGTCCTCCATCTTCCTAACATTCCATCTTCCAAACCTCTAAGATCCCACCACACATTAAAAACTCTTAACTCATCAAAGAACTACAGTTTTAATTATTTCCCCATAAGACTACACCAAGCATGTCAAACTCAGAGGCTAACACAGGCCAAATAAACGAGGCGTGCGGCCCGCGGGCCACGAGTTTGACACGCTTGGACTACACAGTCTGAATCAGGAAATCAGTTATATGTATGGCCCAACATAATTTCAAAAACTCATCCTAGATCTAACTCACAAATTCCTTCACCTGTGTAAGCCCTTGAAGACTACTGACATCTGTGGAATTGGCGTATTACAGGACCCATAAGAACAGATCAACTCTTTGCCACATACGAGGCTGAACCTGCAATGTTTGAAACATGAGCAAGTTTGCGGATGAGATCTGTTACTTACGTCTGTAACGTTGTGGCAGGAAGTACAATAGTATTTGCCCTCATCAGTCAGACCCCAAGACACGGCATCGCACTGGGCACAGCGCTCTCTGAGCTCTTTCTGCAGGAAAAGAGAAGAGCCGCATTCAGCACATGGGACCCAAACCCTGCAGTTCCACCCCATAAATAAAAAACCTTCAAAACCCTGCAGTTCCACCCCATAAATAAAAAACCTTCAAAACCCTGCAGTTCACCCCACACATAAAAAACCATCAAAACCCTGCAATTCCATCCCATAAATAAAAAACCTTCAAAACCCTGCACTTCCACCCCACACATAAAAAACCATCGAAAGTAGAAAATACGCAAGACAGATGCTCTAGAAGCAGGGAGAACAGTAGTTCAGGTTCTTGAGCAGTTTGAATGGATTAAACCCGTGGTCGGCAAACTGTGGCTCGCGAGCCACATGCGGCTCTTTGGCCCCTTGAGTGTGGCTCTTCCACAAAATACCACGGCCTGGGTGAGTCTATTTTGAAGAGGTGGCGTTAGAAGAAGTTTACGTTTAAAAAAATTGGCTCTCAAAAGAAATGTCAATCGTTGTACTGTTGGTATTTGGCTCTGTGGACTGATGAGTTTGCCGACCACTGGATTAAACTATTAAAGAAGAGTTTCTAAAACATGCAGTGGGTGAGGGGGGATGAAGAAGAGGTGGTAGGGGTGAAACAGGAAAAAGATGAGTGAATACTAGTAAAACTCCTTGAAAATGCTGTGATGAATTAAAAAAAGATAGCAAGAGTTAAGTATAGAGAAAACGTAACAAATAGAAATAGCATACAATTTTTTTAATAGTTTTTATTTTTTTATTGATTTTAGAGAGGAAGGGAGAGGGAGAGAGAGAGACAGAAACATCAATGATCAGCAAGCAGCATCCCGGGCATGCATCCCGCCCAAGAGTCCAACCCCAACCTCCAGGTTCACAGGTCAGTGCTCAGCTACTGGGCCACACCGGCGGGGCAGAGACCAGATTTTTATTATAGTTGTGTCGATTAATTCATTCAGCAATACAAGGAGCATCAACAATCGATGTACTAGGCATTTAAGTAGGTGATGAGGATTCAAGCGGGGGCCAGACAGACCTGGTCCCCACTCACGGCATCGTCAGGCGAAGGGTGTCAGAATGACAGTGTCATGAACAGACGTTACCCACCCATCGCTCGGTAAACAGCTATTGAGCATCCACAAGGAGTGAGGCCTTCGGTTCCCATAGCGCTTCTCCGCGTCCCTAGACTCATCAACCCCCGGTCCCCGGGGTCTTTGGAGTTTGACATGATCATTGGTCTCATGACAGAAGGCCTTACCACGGCCGAAGACGCCGGCACGTTGTGTGGTGTGCCAAAAACGAACGCCCCGTTTATTGGGGGGAGCTGGTCACGTTTTCTCTCACCCCGTGTCGATAACTATCGTTCCTTCCCCGGAGGGCCCCCAAACCCGACTTTGGAATCCCTGCACGAGAAGGTGGCGAGGGTTCCCAGGGGTTACCGGGGGCATTCCGGTTCCAACCCCGACCCTCCCTCTCGCGCCCCAACATCAAAGGGAACTTGCGGGCCGAGCAGAGAGGATGCGCCCCCAAACCCACCGCTCATCCTCCTCCCGAAGCACACCCACCCACCCAGGCTGTCACTCCACCCTGTCTGCACCCACACCTCCTCCTGCCAGAAACTCCAGCCTCTTTTCCCCAAACACCCGCGCGCGCCCGCCGGCCCCGGCCCCGTCCCCGCCCGCAGCATCGCGCCCCGCCCCCGGCGGTCAGAGGCCGCCCCGCAGCCGGACGGCGTCCTCCAGGCTCTGCTCCCCAGCTCGGGTCCCCTCCCGCCCAGCTGTGCGGACCCGCCCGGCCCCCCGCCCGCTCACCGCCTCCTCTCGGTCCATAGCGACCCAGCGGCCGCCGACGCCGTCGGGGCCCGTTACCCGGGCAGCGAGCGCAACTTCCGGGAGCGGCGGGAGCAGCGTTCCGGGCGGAAATCGAGACCCTGACTGTGAGTTCCGGGCGCCTGCGGCCGCGGTGGAACCTCCCTTTGCTCCCTCCGGGGGCAAAGCCGCAAACCCCGGGTCCCCCTCCCAGACGGCATCCCTTTCCGAGTCCAGAAACGCGAATCACACCTGTAAGGAGCTGGGCGGTGCCTCCTGCTGAGAGGACGCAGCCACGTCCTGTCAGCCGGGCGTTAATTCGGAGACCCACTTACTGATTCAGGCCTGGGGAGCGCCCCCTCCACGTGGCTCTGAATGGCAGGGGAGGCGGGGGCTCGGGAGCGAAGAGTGCAGGTTGCTGGGTGAGATCGGGTTTCCAATCCCGGCTTTCCTGCTCCCTGGGCCGCAGTCTCCTCCGCTGTAAAAGCTGGCCATTACCTGTGAGCCCCCCAGGGAGCCTCGCCTAAGTAAGCGCTCACACTTTTAGCTTTTATCGTTCCTTCCTGGGGCACGTTCATTCCCTGATTAGTCATTAAGCGGGCGCTGTTTAGGTCCTGAGGGTTCCGCAGTCAACAAAAGTCCCTTTTTGCTTACTCTTCATGGAGGTTACACTCTGGTGAGGAGACCAGTAAGATTTAAGGAAATCTATACGAATAAAAGCCTAGGTGGCCCTCATGCCCTCACGTCATCACAAGATGGCCGCCCCCATGTCATCACAAGATGGCTGCCCCCCACATCATCACAAAATGGCCGCCATAAGATGGCTGGCAGGGGAGGGCAGTTGGGGGCCATCGGGCTGGCAGGGGAGCAGTTAGGCGGCAATCAGGTCGGCAGGGGAGTGGTTAGGGGCCAATCAGGCAGGCAGGCAGGCCAGTGGTTAGGAGCCAGCAGTCCCGGATTGTGAGAGGGATGTCCAACTGCCAGTTTAGGCCCAATAACCGGCAGTTGGATATCCCCGAGGGGTCCCAGATTGAGAGGGTGCAGGCTGGGCTGAGGGACACTCTCCCCCCGCCCCCCCCCCCCCCCCCGCCAGTGCACGAATTTCATGCACCGGGCCTCTAGTATATGGTATAAGTGGTGATGAGTGCCAAGGAGAAAAGCAGGAACGGAGAGCGGAAGCTACAGGGCGGTGTCCATTTTTAATGGGGTGGTCAGGAAAGGTCTCACCAAGAAGACGACCTTTGAGGCAAGGAAGGCAGGGCCCTGTTGGGGACATCATTCCAGGCAGAGGGAACAGGAAGTGCGAAGGCCCCGAGTCCTGAGCCTCATGCCATGTCATTTTAAGGATCGGCAAGGAGGTCGGAGAGTGGCTGGAAGTGGGAGTTGTCTCTCTGTCCAGACGGCATTTAAAGAGCCCAAGTGAGATCACCAAGGGAGTGGCTCTTTATTCACGCCCTCCCTATGGCCTCGTCAGTCCATTCGTTTCACAGCCGTTACACACCCACGGTGTGCCAGGCCGCCGCCAGCCGGTGGGAAAGGAGGGTAAACAGGGCAGCGTCCCTGCCTTGAGAGGCGCCCGCCCCGCATGGAGCAGTCTGTCTCACTGTTTATCACGGCTCTGCAGAATGCTCTTCACCGGATGCACCAGCCCTGCCACGCACCAGGCTCGGCTCTGTGCGGCTGCAGGCGCCTTCCAAACGCCTGTGTCCATCTTCAAAGCGTCCAGGGTTGTCATTGGAGCAGCCGACCATAAGCCTTCTGTGTTCCAGACCGGCTCTGACTTTAAACGGTGCGGTCTGAGACAGGGGCCGCGCTGAATGTCCGGCTCATAGGAGTGAGCATATTGAACTCAACAGCTCCATGACCTCCGGATTTGGGTCTCCTGGTTTATTGCTATACACCCTGTGCCTAGAACAATGATGGCGAACCTATGACACGCGTGTCAGCACTGACACGTGTAGCCACTTCTGATGACACGTGGCCGCTGAGGCGGCCACATGCCGAGGATGAAACATTTGCTGCTCCTGAGGATGAAGCATTTGCGAAATAATGTTTTTTCCTCAAAGTGACACAGTACCCGAGTTATGCTCAGTTTTTTGGCGAAGTTTGACACACCAAGCTCAAAGGGTTGCCCATCACTGGCCTAGAACGTAGCACCTAGGATGTGATCAATAAATATTTGTTGAATGGATGAGTGACTTTGTGAGATTTTTATGTATATGCAAAATATTTTAAAGATTTTGCTGTTGTTGTTAGCCCTTGCCTGAGGATATTTTTCTATTGATTTTTAAAAAAATATTTTTGTTGATTTCAGAGAGGAAGGGAGAGGGAGAAAGAGATAGAAACATCAATGATGAGAATCATTGAGTGGCTGCCTCCTACACGCCCCACACTGGGGATTGAGCCCACAACCCGGGCATGTGCCCTTGACCTTGGAATCAAACCAGGGACTCTTCAGTCCACAGATGGATGCTCTAGCCACTGAGCCACACCGGCCAGGGCCATTGATTTTTTTTTAATATATATTTTATTGATTTCAGAGAGGAAAGGAGAGTGAGAGAGAGAGAAGCATCAATGGTGAGAGAGAATCATTGATTGGCTGCCTCCTGCACGCCCCCTACTGGGGATGGAGCCCACAACCCAGGCATGTGCCCTGACCGATAATCGAATATTGACCTCCTGGTTCATAGGTCGACGCTCACCCACTGAGCTACACCTGCCGGGCTCCATAGAGAGAGTGGGAGGGGCGGGGAGAGATACAGAGAGAGAAACATCAATATGAGAGAGACACATCAATTGGTTGTCTCTTGGGGACCAGGATCTGTGACTGAGGTTCGTGCCCTTGACTGGGATTGAACTCGGAACCCTTCAGTCCAAGGGCCAACACTCTGTCCACTGAGCCAAACCAGCTAGGTCAGTGGTCGGCAAACTCATGAGTCAACAGAGCCAAATATCAACAGGACAACGATTGAAATTCCTTTTGAGAGCCAAATTTTTTAAACGTAAACTTCTTCTAACGCCACTTCTTCAAAATAGACTCGCCCAGGCCATGGTATTTTGTGGAAGAGCCACACTCAAGGGGCCAAAGAGCCGCATGTGGCTCGTGAGCCACAGTTTGCCGACCACTGGGCGAGGGCGATATATGTGCCATACTTTAAATGGAGAGGTTGGGTGTGCCGTGGAGTAGATGAGTCTGATGTTTGGGGAAAGGTCATCTTCTGCTTGTTCCTCCTGCCGAAGTGGGACGCGGGTCGCAGCTGGGCACGGACGTGGGGTGCTCGCTGTACAAGGTCAGAGAGGGAGCAGGCGTGCGCTATCTCCTGGCCGTGGGAGAGTCAAATCAGAAGTCGGGTAGATTGCCAGGCAGCGCCGGGGGCCCTGGGCGTCTGTGACCGTAAACATGAAGATAAGGCGTCCGCACACCCAGTCATCCAGCTGCTTCCTTGGTGAAAACATCCCCTGTGCCCCGAAGGGACACATGAAGCGTGTCCACAGCTTGGGAAGTAGCCGCCAGGCGGTGGGCTCGGCAGCCACTGTCATCACAGGAATACGTGCCTTTTTGTTTAACAAGAAGAAAAAGATGACTCATCGCGAAGCCTGACAGGCCTTTTAAGAATTTTGCTGTGAGATAGCCAACTGCCTTCTACGTGAGCAAAGAACTCGCGGATCCTCAGCTCCGTGGAGGCCCCGGGACAGCCCCACGGCGGGGAGGTCTCTGTGCACAAACGAACCGAGTCCCTCAGTGTCCTCTCATTGTTTCAGCCAAAGCAGCCCGTCCTTCAGAGGGTACGCGGACACAACGTTTTCGCATAATATGGTTTCGTGTGTTTTTTCTGTTTGTTTCTTTTTATTATTTTTTGAAAATATATTTTTATAGATTTCAGAGAGGAAGGGAGAGGGAGAGAGAGATAGAAACATCCATGATGAGAGAGAATCATGGATCGGCTGCCTCCCGCACGCCCCCTACTGGGGATCAAGCCGGAAACCAGGGCATGTGCCCTGACCGGGAATTGAACCTTGACCTCCTGGTTCATGGGTCTGCGCTCAACCACTGAGCCACGCTGGCCGGGCCACAAAATACTGTTTTTATGAAAGAAATGATTCAGCGTCCAGAGCAGCTGCCCCTGGGCACCTCCCATGAGTGGCTCCTCCACTTGCCACCCTCCATCGCCGAGACCAAATCCAGGGACCCCCCCCTTCGCCCCCCCGGCAGGGCCCTGTTGGAAGTACCTGTGCCTGATCCAGCTGGGCGGACCTTCCAGTCACCAACCTGCTCCCTTTGTTCCAATGCTCGCGGCTTCTACACTGTCAGCATTTTTTAGCGCCTTCCACAGTGTTCGGAACCGTGTTGTCGTCTGTTATCTCAGCCCTGTTTACCATGCACAGCGATGGAAAACGGACAGTGTAACACACAGTGAGGAGTGTTTTGGTGCCGGGCTGGTAGATGGGGTGAGGAGCTTTTGTGGACCGTCAGGGGCGGCCGGGAGGCCAGCGGGGGAGAGGGAGAGTCCCGGGCCTGGAGGGCAGAGCGCCGGGCGAGGAGCCCTGCCTGCTGAGGCCTCCTGGCCCCCGAGTCTGATGTTCGGCCAGGACACCCATGCAGCCCGGCCCTGTGTTCCTTGTCAGTCCCACCTCCTGGCCACCATCCCGGGGCCCCTCCGGGAAGGGAGGAGGGACGCTGCGTGGATCAGCCATGGCCAGCCAGCCTGGCGACCTGTACTGCCTCCTACCCCAGGCCTGCCTGTGGAGGTGACGGCGTCACAGGATTTGGGGTCTGCGGGGGAGAGCCTGGGGGAGCAGCCCAGCGAGCGGGGGACACACAGGCACTGGCCAGCATCTGGGCCTCGTGAGAGCCCGTGGGCAGGAGGGCGAAAGGGCCTGCGGACCCCAGGGTGCAGCTCCCTCTGTTCACCCTGCTCCCCGGCTTGGCTTCCAGTCGGGGCAGACTCTGGTGTGTTTTTATTCGTTTGTTTTTTAAATATATTTTTATTGATATCAGAGAGGAAGGGAGAGGGAGAGAGAGAGAAACATCAATGATGAGAGAGGATCATGGACCGGCTGCCTCCCGCACGCCCCGCACTGGGGATGGAGCCTGAAACCCGGCATGTGCCCTTGACTGGAATCGAACCCGGGACCCTCTGGTCCGCAGGCCGACACTTTATCCACTGAGCCAAACCAGCCAGGGCTCATTTGTTTTTTAAATGTATTTTTATTGATGTCAGAGAGGAAGGGAGAGGGATCGAGAGAGAGAAACATCCATGATGAGAGGATCATGGACCGGCTGCCTCCCGCACGCCCCACACTGGGATGGAGCCCACAACCCGGGCCTGTGCCCTGACCAGGAATTGAACCGTGACCTCCTGGTTTCTGGGTTGATGCTCAGCTACTGAGCCAAACCAGCCAGGGCCAATAAAAGTATATTTTAAAATAAAATAAATAAAATAAATGACTGGGACCCATGATGTGCGACGGTCTGTTAGAAACACAAGAGGAGATATGACTGGGAAGCGGGACGGAGGAGTCTGGAGTTCAGAGGCCACGTGGGGCTAGCGGTGTGAGTGAGGGCGTCACCGTGTGACGGGGGAACGGAAAGCCGGGACCAGTGCGGACACCCGAGGGGTGAGAGCAGCGGCCTGGCAGCGGGTGGGAGGAGAGAGCGGGGCTGCGGGCTGGGCACGGTGACATTCAAGGCAGGAGCAGGGTGGCGGGGCAGGAGCGGGCAGTGGTGGGAGGCCCAGCGCGTGGGGACAGGGCCCGTGTGGGGCGTCGCACGCAGGAAGACGGCGGTGCTGGTGGGAGCTGTGAGCTGAGCAGAGGCCTCAGCAGGCGCCGACCAGATGCTTGGGGGAAGCGGGCAGATGGCGCTTCCCTGAAGGTCGGGGAGCGCAGAGGAGGCGGGGCGTGTGCACACAGGCGATGTCCTCAGGGGTCACCGAAAGGAAGGGCAGAGACCGGGCAGCAGTGAAAGGAGAGCCGGAGGGCAGAGATGGGATCGATGGAGAGCCGGAGGGCAGAGATGGGATTGGTCGAAGCGCCTCTGCGTGCCATGCCGCCGGCCATGAGATATGGGCAGCTGGGAGCGGAGCGATTACTGGAGAAAGTCCTTGAGTGCGTCCCTCCTGGGTGACCGGGCCCCGGGAATGGCAGGAATGTGGCCACCCGTCCTCCAGGCTGGGCCCGGCCCGCAGGGTGTGGCCACAGGGAGCTGGTCCCATGGCCTCCTCCAGACCCCGGATGCCACCCCCATCCCGGATATCGGAGCCCAGGATAACTCAGCCGAGCGTTGCGTGGAAGAGGCGGTACCGGTGCGGGAAGAGCTGAGTATTTAGGGGGCAACAGAGCAGAGACTGCACTCAGGGGAGCAGATTTAAATCCTGGCCTGAGCCCTGGCCGGTGTGGCTCAGTGGATGGAGCGTCGGCCTGCGGACCCAAGGGTCCCGGGTTTGATTCCGGTCAAGGACACATGCCCTAGTTGCAGGCTCGATCCCCAGTAGGGGGCGTGCAGGAGGCAGCTGGTCCGTGATTCTCTCTCATCATTAATGTGTGTCTCTCTCTCCCTCTCTCCTCATCTCTGAAATCAATAAAAATATATAAAGCCCTAACAGCTTTGGCTCAGTGGATAGAGGGTCTGCCTGTGGACTGAAAGGTCCCAGGCCTCTAATATGCATAAAAGATCTTTGGTTAATCTCTTCTCGCCCTCCTCCCTTCCCTCTGAGATTCATCAGTCTGTTCCATGTTTCCATGCCTGTGGTTTCCGTTCCTGCGTTGAGCATCTGCCCCCTGGTGGTCAGTGCATGTCATAGTTACCGGTCAGACGGTCAGACGGTTGGCCGGTTGCTTAGGCTTTTATATATAGAGATGTTTGTTTTCATTTGCATTTTTAAAAATTATTTTATTTGCCCCCTCACCATTTATACCCCCTCTACCCTGTTCCACCTCCCCTGCTTCCCGCCCCCACTGCAGTCTCCACACTGTCGTCCGCATCCATGAATTCTCTCCCTTTCATTTCTGTTTTGCTCACTCCCTCCACATCCCCTGCCTGTATTTTCCTAAACATGTGCAACGTGCCAGCCCGAGTGGCTAGTGGTTGAGCGTCGACCCATGAGCCAAGAGTTTGCTACTTCGATCCCCGGTCAGGGCACAGGCCCGGGTTGTGGGCTTGATCCCCAGCAGGGGGTGTGCAGGAGGCAGCCGATCCATGATTCCCTCTCGTCATTGATGTTTCTATCTCTCCTTCTCCCTTCCTCTCTCTCTAAAAAATCAATGAAAACATACTTTAAAAAAATAACTAAACACGTGCAATGTGAAGTGTATTATTCTTTCATGAGAATGGGATACACTACAGGTCCCGTAGCCCGTCCCTCAGGCTGTCTGCCACCCGACACTCAGTGTCTTTCTCCACCAACAGCGCCTTCTGAGTCTCCGGGTGGCGTGGAGTCCCAGGTCAGCCTCCACGAGCTCCTCGTCACGGCCTGACGGCGCCTGCGTTTCCAGGCCCGCCCTCTCCCGGCCTCCACGGGGGGGCGGGGGGGGAGGGGGGGGACCTCGATGCTGCGCCGCTGGCGAGTAGCTGACGTCATCTGTCCCACCTGCGGGCCCTGAAGATGGAGACCCTAGTGCCTGCCGCGTGGGCTTGTTGAGATAAATAAGATCATGATGGGAAAGTACTCTTTTTTTTGTCTGTTTTTCTTTAAAAGTTTTTTTTTAAATATTTTTTTGTTGATTTCAGAGAGGAAGGGAGAGGAAGAGAGAGATAGAAACATCAATGATGAGAGAGAATCATGGATCGGCTGCCTCCTGCACGCCCCCCACTGGGGATCGAGCCCGCAACCTGGGCCTGTGCCCTGACCGGGGATAGACCATGACCTCCTGGTTCATAGGTCGACGCTCCACCCCTGAGCCCCAGCGGCTGGGCGGGAGGAGTCCCCTTAAACAGTAACGCAGTGTACCGAGAGTTAGTAAGCAATTAACAATAACGTGCAATATCTCTTTAAGCCACAACGCAGGGCAGCTCTGGGTTTCAGACACAGGACCCCGGGAGTCACCCCCTGGCCGGGGCTCCCACCTCCGAGAGGGGACATCCTGAGGCCTCCGTGGTGAGCTCGGAGCTAACGTGTCCCGCGGAGCCACGCTCATTGGAACACGTGTGCCAAGGCCGGGTGAGGAGCATGCAGGCTGCAAACCGGGGCCCGCCCGGTGCCCCAGGGCAGCGTGCCCCTCGGTTCTTCCCTCATGCCGGGCCTCAGTTTCTCCATCAATGACGTGAGCATGCCGGACCAGCCTCCTTGCAGCTCCCAAGGCCTCAGACGTTAGCATCCCGGCTGCTTGGGACCTGCCTGGTGGCACGGTGCTGTCCTCCCTGGCAGGGCCTCTGCCTGCCCCTCCCAACCCCCCAACCCCCCCCCCACACACACCCCGCACCAGTGGCCCAGGCCCGCAGGAACCCTGACGGAAGCTCAGCCGGGAGGACGGGCTGACTGAGGACTTGAATCGACTTCTCAGACTGCAATCAGACGGACGGAGGCGGCGGACGCGGCGCCAGGCGGGTAGCCCCGGGACCTCGGAGGCTGTGCTTTGGTAGGGGAGCGAGATTTCCCTTCTGTTTCCAGCGGGGCCTGGGAATTTACTAGAAGTTTCCTGCGACATGGAGTCGGCCGAAGGAAACGGAAACCGGCCTGCTTTCACGCTGGGTAAAGCCGAGAGGCGGTGCGGAAAGTGACGGGGCACCTGGGGACGCACAGGACTCTGGGCCTCATCGTCCCCTCCTGACGAGGGGACCGGACTTCTTTCTGGGGCCGGAGGCAGCTTTCCCGGGGGGGTCCTCGCCTGCTTGGAGACAAAGAAGGGAGGTCGGTGGGTGCTCACACCTGCTGATTTTCAAGTGCCTTTCCCTTAAAGGAGCCCAGACTTGCCCGGCGGGCGTGGCTCGGTGGGTGAACGTTGACCTATGAACCAGGAGGTCACAGTTGAATTCCCAGCCAGGGTACAGGCCCGGGTTGCGGTTGCGGCTCAGTCCCTGGTGTGGGGCGTGCAGGAGGCAGCCGATCGATGATTCTCTCTCATCATTGATGTTTCTATCTCTCTCTCTTCCTCTCTGATATAAAAAAAAAATGTTATTTAATTTAAAAAATAAACGTAAAGCAGGGCAGTCCCAAACCGGCCTGTCTGTGTGCACAGCCCTGAGCCAGAGGGGAGGGCAGAGGTTTGCAGCTGTGTCTGCAGAGGAGGCAGCTGTGTCTGCAGGGGGTGGGGGATGGGGGTGAGGGGTGGGGGATGGGGGTGAGGGGTGGGGGATGGGGGATGAGGGGTGGGGGTGGGCGAGGACAGCACCCTCCGCTTCCCACGGCACCCACCTGCGCACGGCCAGGGCGGGCGGCTGTGAGAGCCCGGGGCTGCGGGGTCCTGGGGCCCTTCAGGAGGTGGGTGGGGGCGTCACCCACGCCCCACAGGCAGGGGCAGCAGGCACAGGCTGCGGGCCCCAGGAGCTGTGCCCGGGGCCAGGCAGGAGGCCAGGGCGGGGCGGGGGGCTTCCCCTGTGGGGCTCAGGAAGAGTTTCGAGGGAGCAGCCTGGTTTGGGGACAACGTGCTGGAGCCCCTTCCTCCCGCCCTGGACCTCCCTCTGGGCCAGGCCACCCCCGTTCCCGCAGCCCTGTCCCCATCGGCTCCGCCAGCGTGTGCTGAGTGACGGGGTGACCTGGGAGCTGGGTGACGTGGGGACTGGGTCAGGGCCCCCACCTGCAGGGGAGCCTCGGGCGCTGGGTGCTGCTGCCCCCTGGTGGCGGTGGCCGGGAGGGCCTCCGGGGCTGGGATGTCTGCATCCCTGAGGCCTCCCAGAGCCTGGAGTTTGGTGAGTGACCGAGCCCCGGAACCTGAGGCTGGGTGCCCCGTACCCTGCACTCAGAGGCCTGGCAATAGGCGCCGATTAAACTGAATTTCAGAGAAATAACAGATGATCTCCAGCGTGCATGTGTCTCACGCGGTATTTCACGTGCTGACTTGCTGTGTCTCCAGCCCCGCGTGCCAGCCATGGGGCGGAGCCTGCACACCCTGGGCCGGTCAGACGGCGGAGGGGCAGCTCCCAGGCACCCCCAGGGCAAGGGCACATGAGGGTCCTGCCAATGACTGACCTCAGTCCAGCTCCGGCCCCCTGAGCTTGACCCCCACTCAGCCCTCACCACCGAGACCACAGCCCAAGGAAGGTCCCCTGGACTCAGGCTCCACCTCGGTGACCCCTGTGGCCAGAGGCACGGACTGTCCCGTCATGACCTGACATCACGCTGTCCCTGAAACTCCCCCAGAACCTTAAAGAGAACCGGAGAGGAGGTGCCATGGGGGGGAGGCGGGGGGGGGGGAGGTACCTGTCCAGCCGGCCAGCTAGTGGGGGGCTTCAGGAGGTCGCCCCACACCACCTGCCCCCCACAGGCCTGCAGCCACGAGCAGACAGCACTCCACCTGGCCTTCCGTCCTGCAGGCCAGGAGGTTGGGCGCCCAGGAACCCACCCACCCCACCTTCGCCCTGGTGCTGGGCCGGCGCTCCAGCTGCTGTGCTTGCCTGCCCTCTGGTGGCAAGATCTGGAAGTGCTTTGCCATTGCATGACCAGCTCCCGTCCCCACAGCACTTCCCAGGGAAACTGGGTGAGTCTCCTCCTATGCGCCAGGGGCTGAAGTGGGGATCAAAAGAGAAGGGCGTTGCCCTAGCTGGTGTGGCTCAGTGGATAGAGCATTGGCCTTCGGACTGAAGGATCCCAGGTTCGATTCCGGTCAAGGTCACATGCCTGGGTTGCGGGCTTGATCCCCAGTAGGGGATGTGCAGGAGGCAGCCGATCAATGGTTCTCTCTCATCATTGATGTTTCTATCTCTCTTTCCCTCTCCTTTCCTCTCTGAAATCAATAAAAATATATTTTAAAAAAAGAGAGAGAGAAGGGCGTGTGTCCACGTATTTAAAAGTTATAAGTTGAGCTCACGAACAGAGTTCACAAGGACTGCAGCTTCCACCTCCACCCCTCGGACCGCTAACCTGACTTACCAGGTGAGGAGAACGAGGCTGCGAGGTGACTGGCCAGGTGAAAGGGAGACCAGGGCTCAACCCCTCACTGATTTCCTGGCTCTGAAGGGGGGAAAGGCAGCATCCGGGGCAACAGACTTGGCCGGACGGTCCGAGATCGAGTCCTGGCTCGGCCACTCCCGGGCTGTGCAGCCTTGGGCCGGTGGATGAACCTCTCTGTGTGCGCCTCCGCGTTTGTAAAATGATGGGAACGGTGCCCACCTCACAGAGCTGTCTCTGGGCTCAGCGGAGAGCGGCCCCTGGCGCCAGGAAGCCCGATGGGTGTTCGCTGCTGCTCCCTGCCCTCTGCCAGCTCCCCCAGGCTCCCCCAGGCTCCCCCAGTGCCGGGGGGCGGGGTCTTCCCCGGGAGAGCCCTGGGCTCCTGACAGAGCGCTGCAGGTTGTTTTCAGTTAAATATTATTTACATGTTTTTATTGCTTTCATAGAGAGGACGGGAGAGGGACAGAGAGAAACGTCAGTGATGAGAGCATCATCGGTCGGCTGCATCCTGGCGGTTTGCAGATTATTTTTAAAGAGGTTCCCGCCTCCAGCGAGGTCCGGGCCAGCCTCAGCGGTGCGGCCTGTGGCCCGTGTGTGAGGAGGAAGCGGGACGCAGTGCAGAAGGAATCAGGAAAACCCCCATTCCCCACGGGTCGCCCTCTGCTTCCCTCTGGAAACAACAGAGCCCTCCTGGGGCCTCAGGAGGGGCGGGATTTCCCCCTGGGGCGGGGGGTCCTCACTTCCCCCACGCCCCCGATATCCGAAACCGGGCAGAAGTGTCCTGGGGCCTGGGGGGCAGCAGGAGTGCCGTGCTCCTCCCTGAGCCAAACCACCGGCCATTGCTGGGGTGTGAGCCAGAAGCCAGGTGGGCCTCCCAGTCCCGGGCTGTCACCTCTGCCGGCTCCCCCGCTCCCAGGCCTGTGAGGCTCAGGTCCTGCCAAGCCTCGCGTTCCCATGAGCCTCCGGTGTTGTCCAGGGAGGAGGCTGCAGAGCAGCACGGGCCCCGTGGGGAGTCCTCCCCCACCACCGCCCGCCGCCCCGCCGCTCTCCCTCTCCTCCGCCACCGCCTCCCCGATCTCAGCCGGCTCCTCTCTCCCCACCTTCTCTCAGAACCCAAATGGCAGATTGCCCCTGGGTCTTGTGCAACCAAAATAAAAGTCTCTTTCCCCCTTTCAGGGAAACACCCGGAAGAAAGTCTGCCCCATGGTGTGTCCCGGGCGCCAGGCACCCCGGGCTTTCCCGCATCCGGCCTGCGCGGGTCGGAAGCCGAGGGGAAGTGAGTTGCGAGGAACAGAGCGCAGCTCTGAAGAGAAGAAGGAGGCTTGGCCGGTGTGGCTCAATGGATAGAGCGTCGGCCTGCGGACTGAAGGGTCCCAGGTTCGATTCCAGTCAGGGGCATGTACCTTGGTTGCGGGCACATCCCCAGTAGAGGGTGTGCAGGGGGCAGCTGATCGATGTTTCTCTCCCATTGATGTTTCTAGCTCTCTCTCCCTCCCTCTCTGTAAAAAATCAGTAAAATAGATTTTTTTTTTTAAAAAGGAGGCTTCTCGGCCCCCACCTGTGATGCGAAGAAAACGTGATCCGCTTCCCGGTGATTTCCAAGGTGAGTAAGAAGCGCCAGCTGCTTCTACCTGTTTGCAGCCTGGCTTGGGGTTACCGTGGCAACAGCTGTCAACAGGGATACGGCCTCCCCGGGCGGGTCACATCCTTCCCGCACAGAAGCCTGTGCTCCTGTGTGAAGGGCAGAGCCGGGCCGGCTCCCTTCCGCCAGGAGCCGCTTATTTATAACCGGGAGGAAACCGGCCGGGAGAACAGGATGTCCGTCTCCCGGCCGCGTTTCTCTAGATTCCGTAAGGACTTCCTGGGGACAACGGCCCCGCTGGAAGGGGTGGCGTATTGTCTGAAATATTTTTTTACTGATTTCAGAGAGGAAGCGCGAGAGAGAAACATCAAGGATGGGAGAGAGCCCTGACTGGTGTGGCTCAGTGGATAGAGCGTTGGCCTGTGGACTGGAGGGTCCCAGGTTCGATTCCGGTCAAGGGCATGTACCTTGGTTGCGGGCACATCCCCAGTGGGGGGTGTGCAGGAGGCAGCTGATGGATGTTTCTCTCTCATCGGTGTTTCTAACTCTCTCTCCCTCTCCCTTCCTCTCTGTAAAAAATCAATAAAATATATTTAAAAAAAAAAAAAAAAAGGATGGGAGAGAATCCCGGGCCTGTGCCCTGACCGGGGATCGAACCGTGACCTCCTGGCTCCTAGGTCGACGCTCAGACCCCACGCCAAGCCGGCCAGGCCAGGGGTGCTGATTTTTCACGCCGTGTTAGGCTGAGACTCCCGCGGGATGGTAGAGCCCCGGGAGGAGCCCCCGCCGCGCCCCGTCGAACAGACCGGACACGGAGGCTCCGCAGGGCTGACCGGCCGAAGCTCCGGTCGCTAACTGGCAATGCGGGATTGCTCTTGGCGGGAGGCATGGCTGCAGGCCCGGCTTGCTGGCAGCCCATCGTCCTGCGGAAGGACACAGGCTCGGTCACACTGCCGGCGCGATGGGGTGCACCCTCCGGACCCCACTCTCCTGGGTGCACTCCCTTCCCTGCCCCCGCCCACCAGGTGCTGGAACCTGGGGTCCCGGGGTTTGGGCAGCAGGGGGGACTGAGTGCAATGCAGGGGGGAGCGGGGGAAGGGGGGGGCGCCTGGGATAGCGGCTCTCCTGGCGCCTGTCCCAGGGGCCTGTGGCCTGTTCTCTCTGCTCGGGCATGGCCCCCGCTTCTTTCTGCTCTCGAGGACCCTCCCGGACTCTCCCAGGCACACCCTGCGTCTGCCTGTCCCCTCTGTCTCTGCGCTCCCCTGTCATACCACCCTCCCCCCCACGCCCCCAGGAAAGGCCGAGGGCCACCCCTACCTGCACCGGCCCTCCGTTCCCACCCTGCCGTCCGTCTGTCCCGGGCCGGAGAGCCCGGTCTAACGCCCTCGCTGACCTCATTGTTCAGGGGAGATCTGTTTTACCTGCAGAAGCTGAGCTCGATGATGGAACAGAGTGCGGATCTCAGAGGGAAGGCGGGGAGGGTGGGGGGTGGGAGGCAATCAATCAAAGACCTGGTGTGCACAGATGCACAACCCGTGGGCAGACAATGGGGTGGTGGAGGCCTGGGGTGGGGGTGGGCTGGAGGGGTCAATGGGGGCAACAAGGGGCATGTGTGATACTTTCAACAATAAAGAATTATTTTAAAAAAAGAAAAGCTGAGCTCAGCAGGCGCTGGGCTGGGCGCTCCCAGCTGGGGACGCGGCGTCCTGGGGCCGGCTGACCGCCTTGGCTGTGTTCTCCGGGTGGAGACAGCAGTGTCCACATGTGCGCCCCTGAGGCCATGCCGTCCGGGTCGGGCGATAAAGGCCCAGGGAGCGGGGGAGGGGTGGTGTCCAGGTGGGGACACAGCCCTCCATGGCCCGCCTGGTGCTGCCACGGCCCGGCCCGGCGCAGTCTCGTGCTGGCTCCTCATTGCTCTTCACTCCAAGTGGCCGGACAGTGCGTTGCAGACGGCCGGGCTCCTGGGGGCGGGGTGATAAGGACAGACCCAGCTCAGCCCCACAGCAGGAGGGACGAATGCCGGGCGGGTGATGGGCTCCAGGCCGGACACAGATGTAGGACGAGATGGCCTTCCCCAACAAGGGGCGGAGGTTAACGGTGGGGTCTGGGGAAGGGCGGGGAAGGGGTGCTATCTGGTTTGGGAACAAAACCTTAAGCCGGTGGTTCCCAGCCTTCTTCTGGCCACGCCCACCTGAGCCTCTCTAACACCTGGATGCCCCTGTGACACCTCATTCTTATTCAAAAAGTGAATCCTGTTCTCGTGGAGGAAGCCTGACAGGCCGTGAACTTGGTCTAAACACGCTTCCAAAGAACATGGCATCCATGAGAGAGAAAAATAAAAGAACGAAAGGACAGCTGACGCACTGAGGAAGAAATCACTAGAAAATTGTTTTAAAAAATAATAATATGAAGTGCTATGAAAAAATAGCAAATAGCGTTTCAGAATGTACAGAGAACTGAAATGCATAAATGTGTCACAATATATATTTATATGCTGTATATGAGGCCCCTGGAACTGTAAGAAATGCAAAAAATTTTCTATTAATAACTCATTCTCAAATTGCCCCCCCTTAAAAAGCAAATTGCCCCCCAGTGGGGCATATGCCCTCTGTTGGGAACCTCCGCCTTAAGCTGTGGGTACCCCAGGGGTCGGCTCCACGGAGAGGCCAGAACGTGCAGGGTCCATCGGGCAGACGGGAGGACGCCTGGCGAGGGGAGCTGAGAGCCTGGGTGAGCTGCTGTCGGTCTGGGCCCCGCCCCCCCCCCCTCGACCCCAGGAGACCGGGGTGGGGGAAGGCCCCCCCTCACCGGGTGCTCCCTCCCTCCCTCGGTGCCTCTCGGCCGCCGGTTCCCTGCCTTTTCGCAAACGCCTGTCCCCGAGGGGTGGGCATTTCTCTAGGTTGCAGACCTACTGTGTGTCAGGTCCAGGCACAGACAGGACCACCAGGGACACGGACTCGCGGGATTCCTCCAGCAGCTTGGAAAGGAGGGGTCACGACCCAGGTGTGCCCTGAGGGAGGGAGGCTGTGGCCGCGGAGGGCCTGGTGCTGACCACCGCCTGCTCGCCACCGCGTCCAGGGCCCTGGGCCTCTAGCCCAGCTCTCTCCGCGGCCTCTGTCCCCTCACACACAGCGCTGAGGACCGCTGGGCACTGGACGGAGCTGAGGGAGGGAGGGGACTCCACGCACAGGCCACTCCACTTGCAACTTCTCCAGCCAGGGGCTCGGGGCCCGGGGCCCGACGGGCGGACACCGTCCCAAACCCCTTCAGCGGCCCTGGCCCCGGCCCCGCTCCCACCACCACTTTAGAGAGAGATCTGGGATGAAAAAGAGGGAAGTTTCTATTTGGGATGAGGCAACGATGAAATGGAGGCCTCTGAATTACTACAACCCAGACATAGATTATTTACTCAGGTCAGATATAAAGCCTCCTTTCCTTTCACGAACAGGATCCCCACCAACACACCATCACCAGTGTGCTGCCACTTACCCTCCGTGGGCCTCAGTGTCCTCGTCTGTGGAATGGGCGGGGGCGGGGCTGGGGGAGCCTCCTGGGCCCCTCTGTCCCTTCTGTTCGCTTTGCCCGTCTCTCCTCATCCTTTACCCTCTGCCTTCGGGATCCAGCAGACGCTCCCCCTGCTCACACCTTCTCTGAGCCACTCAGTGGGTGGGGAGGGGACCGGCCATTATTAATAACTAGAGGCCCGATGCACGAAAATCCATGCAAGCGTAGGCCTTCCTTCCCCCAGCTGCCAGCACTGGCTTCCCTCCAGCACCCAGGACCCGGGCTTCCCTGCTCCAGCCGCCAGCAGGCACCTGGGACCCGGGCTGGCTTTCCTCCGGACCGGGCTTCACCAGAAAGGACATCTGGAATGACGTCCGGAAGACGTCAGGTCTAATTAGCATATTACCCTTTTATTATTATAGATTATTATTATTATAGATAATACTGCTACATGCCAGGCGCTGCACATCCTAGCTGGTTGCTACATCCTAGCCCAGTGATGGCGAACCTATGATACGCGTAGCCATTTCTGATGACACGCAGCCGCATGCCGAGGATGAAACATTTGCTGCTCCTGAGGATGAAACATTTGCGAAATAATGTTTTTTCCTCAAAGTGACACACTACCCGAGTTATGCTCAGTTTTTTAGCGAAGTTTGACACACCAAGCTCAAAAGGTTGTCCATCACTGTCCTAGCCTATACCCTCCAGCGACCCCGCGGTGGACAATACTATGATCCGTTTCACAGACGAGGAACCGGGCACCCAGGAGTGAAGTGCCTTGCTGGAGGTCACCCGTCTCGGAAGTGGCACCCTGGGGTCCAAGTGCAGACAGCTTGCTCTGAGCTACCCCTGACCCCCAGCCTCGCCGCGCCCGGGGGAGGCCCTCAGGCACCTGTCTCCCTGGAGGTGTCCCGTTCTCTGCCTCTGCTCCCTCTGCCTGGACGGCACGCCCTGCCCCAGGCCACAGCCGTGTCTGCTCCCAGAGCCTTCCTCTGAGCGGGCACCGCCGCCTCCACCGCCCGGTGGACACCCTTCCCCTCCGAACGGTGGGCATGCACCCCCTCTCCCCACCACACTGCGCTCCTGAGCCACAGGCCCAGGGGATTTCCGTGTCCCGCAGCCCGGCCGGTGCCTGGGGCGGCCCGGGAGGTGTGTGCTGAGTGAATGAGTGTGTGAAGGGACGCCGCTCCCTCACCCTTTGGGGTGCGGCTGTTGGTGGCCCCAGGGCCCAGCCCAGGGGAGACCCCTAAGATAGCCCGTTCCTGGCGTCTCTGACTTTCCACCATGAGGGACTCAGCTTGGCCGGGAAGACATTGGGTTACCATGGCGACAGATTTTTTTCTGCCCAAGCGAACATTTCCACAGAAACCCCAGGAGAAGCCAGCAGTGCACCCCTCCCTCCTCCTGCACCCCTCCCTCCTCCTGCACCCTCCCTCCTCCTGCACCCTCCCTCCTCCTGCACCCCTCCCGCCTCCTGCACCCTCCCTCCTCCTGCACCCCTCCCTCCTCCTGCACCCCTCCCTCCTCCTGCACCCCTCCCTCCTCCTGCACCCCTCCTTCCTCCTGCACCCCTCCCTCCTCCTGCACCCCTCCCTCCTCCTGCACCCCTCTCGCCCCCCCCGCCCCCGGAGCCTCTGCGCCCAGAGCCGGCCCTTCTCCTGGGGGCTCTGGCTGGTTTCTCGCCGCCGCCCTATTGAATGCTGTGCCCAGCTGCCCCAGCTTCGCCTCCCGCCCGCCCTGGGCCAGAGGGGGCAGCAGCCTCAGGCCGACCACGCTGGGAGTCAAGCCCCATCACCCTTGGGTGGGAAACCCCAGCCCAGAGCAGGAAAGGCTCAGGGCTCCTACCCTCCGCCCCACCCCACCCAGACCCAGGCGCCATCCCCCTGCCCTCCCCTCTCCCTTTCCCTGGTCCCCGAGCTGGGGAGGGGCAGGGCCCCCCTGGAGAGCCTCTCACGGCAACCTCCCTTCCTCCGCCCTCCCTCCCCGTGATCGTGGCTCCGTGGATCCACCGCCCACACGCGGGAGCCTGCCTCCCGGCGGCATCCCAGGCTCTCGTCTCCATGGCAACACACCACCCTGCACAGGACCACGGCGCTCAGCTACCCAGCGGCCAGCCTCCGCTCTCTGTGTGTGTGTGGGGGGGCGGGGAGGGACGCTCACTCAGGTCCCGCCTCCTCCCCGCTGGCCAGAGCGACAGCGTGTGGGTGTCCCAGGTGCCGCAGGCGCAGGTGCCCAAAGCATCAACCCTCGCCTGACTGGTCCCCGCACCAGGGAGCTGCCAGCGCCCCGAAAGGTGCCCCGCGTGTCCTCTGGGCGGCTGTGGGCGGGCACCTGGGTGCTGTGCCTCTCCGGTCGGCGTGTCTGTCTGTCTGTCTGTGTTTGTCTCCAGCAGAGGTCGGGGGCAGGTGTGTCCTCACGGGTGTCAGGGATTCGGGACCCACAGCGCCTTCACGCCACTCCTCCCACAGCAGGAGCAGGGCCGGGCCGGCCGTTCTCCTAGGAAGTCCAGGCCCAGCAGCGGCTGACGGGCAGCCCACGGGCCCCCTGTGCGTGCTCCCCCGGGGCCAACACCCAACCCACAGGCCTCCACGCCGGCCCTCGGGACCCACAGCCTTCCTCCTGAGCCGTCACCCCGATTCCGTCTCCTGTGGGACCCCGGGCCAGCAGCGGAGGAGGGATGCCAGCCTCAGTCTGTCAGCACCTGGCCAGTGACCTGGCGCAGAACACAGCGCCTTGGGGCCTCCGTGTCCCCATCTGCCACCGATTTCTCATGGACGTTTGGTCCCCACTACCCGGCATTCCATCCAGTGTCCGCTGGCCAGCCCTGGCCGGTGTGGCTCAGTAGCTAGAGCGTCGGCCTGCAGACTGAAGGCTGCCGGGTTCGATTCCGGTCAAGGGCATGTACCTTGGTTGCGGGCACATCCCCAGTAGCGGGTGTGCAGGAGGCAGCTGGCTCCGCTCCCCAGGGGCGCAGGAAGGTCTGGAGGCTGAGGGGTTCTTCCTGCCGCCCCATCGCCCAGGCCTGGGGGGGGGGGGACTCGGGCGCTCTCCACCCCCCAGGCTGCTCCCCAGTCGCTGGCAGCAACGTCTCTGTCGGAATCACGCTGCCCAGGTGCCCCCTGCCCACCTTCCTAGAAACATGCAGCGTTTCTGTCTGGTGCATTCTTTTCCTCCGGGATCATTCTAGAAACCCAGCCCTTTGTCTTGGGCAATAATAACCCCATTCCCAGGACTCCACACGGGAAAGAACAGCCTGGATTCCCGGGCCCGGGAGCGGGGCGCGCCAGACGGAGCCCTCCCAGCCGCGGAGCTGTGTCTGCGCCCTCCTGACGGCGGAGCGCTATTAGGGTTCAGGCTGCCCCCCAAGCCCCGGCCTTCTTGCAGGATTGAGAAATCAACCCACAGCGGCCGGTCTCCCTCGGTCTCAGGACACGCAGACCGTGTCCCAGACCGTCCCGCCTCCGGTAGCCACCCCTCCGCCCGGCTGCACTTTTCCTCGCTTTCGAAACCCGGGGTGGATGCCCCTTTCACAACCTGGGACCACATGCTCCCGGCGCAGCTCATTGCCTGTCACCATAACCATTATTGCTCGTCTCACATTCGGTTCTTGTAAGTGTATTTCTAATAGCACATGATCTCGCTCATCTAGGGGAAATGATGAACAACATGGACTGATGAACAAGAACAGACCCCGAGACAAGGAGGCATCGATCGGACTGTCGGGCCTCAGAGGGAGGGTGGGGGAGGGGGGGGTAAGGGGGAGAGATCAACCAAAGGACTTGTGTGCAGGCATATGAGCCCAACCAGCGGTTAAGGACAACGGGGGGGGGGGGGCATGTGTGGGGAGGGATGTGGGATGGGAATGGGGGGATGAGGACAAATATGTGACACCTTAATCAATAAAGAAATTAAAAAATTAAAAAAAAAAAAAAGCACGCCGTTTGGGGACGCACATCGGGGGCCGCTGAGCAGGACTCCCTGCCGGGAGGATGCGCACGGCTCCGGGGGCCAGGCCCAGAGGGTGCCCCGAGAGGCGGAGACGGGAAGGCAGGTTCCGTCTTCCATCCCCACAGACCTTCTGGGCCCGGGGCAGCCCCGCCACCGACAGAGGAGCAGAGCCCAGGGAGGACTGGCCGGGGGCTCCGGGCGGCGGGGACACGTGGCCGACGGCAGTGCTGACGGCGGAGCCTCTCCAGGAAGGAGCGGACGGAGTCGGCAAAGACAGGGGGAAGCGTGTTCTCTGGGCTGAGGGCAGACCTGGCTTCACGGTACCGGACAGAGCCCAGGCCACTCGGTGGACGAAGCCCGCTGTCCGGGACCCTCCCGAGACCCGCTCTAGCTCGTCCGCTCAGTGGTACCCTGACAACGGGCCCGCAGGCGAGCCGTAATAACGGGGTGACAGAGGCCTCGCCTTCGGGGGCCGTGGGCAGCGTGATCCGGGGGAAGCCTCCTCTCCCGCCTGGCAGCCCTGGCACCGGACGCTGGCGGAGCCGCCGTGGGCGCGTGGCCTCGGGAGGCGGGTTCAGGCCGCAGCGGGCTGTCCCGTCGACGATGCTACTCCCCCCGGAGCTGGAGCCACGCGCAGCCGCTGTCCTGTCTTCCGGCCTCAGCTCCCACCTTCCTGGCTCTGCTCTCTCTGCCCCCTCTCTGCTGCTTCTGTGTCTGGTGAACTCCTATTCACCCCTCACGGCCCTGCTCAAGTGCCCCTTCTCTGCCCCCTTTGGGACCCCAGTGGAGTGACGGGCTGTCCCGCTCAGGACTCCCTCCTCCCTCCGTGACCACCCCATTCGCCTGGGGCTGCCTCGGGAAGCGGGGTAGGAGGGCGAAACCGGGTCAGGTTTGGAGCGGGCACCACGGGATCCGGGGTCGGAGTCACCAGGAGGGACGGAGCGGAGCGGCCGGGGCCGGAGGAAGCAGGCACAGGCACCGAGCAAGCCCGCAGCCGGGGCGGGCTCTTCAGCCAGGCCGTCTCCTTTCCCACAAAAGTGTCTAAACTGGGAGCATGGTCCCCATTTTCCAGATGAGGAAACTGAGGCTCAGAGGCTCCCGACGGGGCCAATTCACCCAGCTGGAAAGCGACAGAGCTGGAATGTGCTGGAAAGTGGATGTGGCAGAACCGGAATGGGCTGTTCCCACCTGACCGCACCCAGGAGCCGGGGTGGCCGGCCCCCAGCGCACACCTAAATCTGGCACAGAGCTGGCGGCGGGGCCTTGGGAGCGGGTATTTTTAGCCGCTCTGTCACCGGGACCAGGCGGGGAGGAGGGAAACCGCAGGGGCTGGCACAGGCCGGGGGTGAACTCAGGAGCCCGGAATAGCGGAGCGCGTTGCTCAGCTGTCCGCAGCCGGCGGGCCCCAGGGGCTGGCTCGCGCTCGTTTCCTCCTGGGCCCCAGACGCTGGCAGGAGGTTCTGGACGAAAGGACGTTTGAGCTGGAAAGAACCTTAACCATCTCACATCGCAGCCTAATCCGGGGGTGGGGAACCTTTTTCCTGCCAAGGGCCGTTCGGATACTTATAACATCGGTCGAGGGCCATACAAAATTATCAGCTTAAAAACCAGCCTGCTCTGCCCTAGCCCGTGTGGCTCAGTGGAGAGAGCGTCGGCCTGCAGACTGAAGGTTCCCGGGTTCAATTCTGGTCAAGGGCATGTACCTTGGTTTCAGGCACGTCCCCATTAGGGGGTGTGCAGGAGGCATCCGATCAATGATTCTCTCTCATTGATGTTTCTAACTCTCTATTCCTCTCTGTAAAAATCAATAAAATATATATTTTTTTAATTAGCCTGCTCTGCCCTAGCTGGTTTTGCTCAGTGGATAGAGCGCTGGCCTGTAGACTGAAAGGTCTCAGGTTCAGTTCTGGTCAAGGGCACATGCCTGGGTTGCAGGCTCAATCCCCAATAAGGGGCGTGCAGGAGGCAGCGGATCAATGATTCTCTCTCATCATTGATGTTTCTCTCTCTCTCCCTCTCCCTTCCTCTCTGAAATCCATAGAAATATATTTTTTAAAAATTAGCCTGCTCTTTTGGTCAAACATTTCATTAACTCACCCCAATGCCTGGGCAGGGCCAGACCAAGTGATTTCAGGGGCCTTATCTGGCCCGAGGGCCAGACGTTCCCACCCCTGCTAATCCCTCACTTCCACTGACGGGGAAATCGGGGCTGAGGGAGGGACGTCTCGTGTGAGCTGTAGACCCCTTGGCTGTCGTGCCCGTCTCGGGGTGCGTGGTGGCGAGGGTGGGAAGCCCTGGGCTCGGGTCCGGCTCACACCTGCAAGCTGAGGCCTGTGGACCGAAGGGTCACCTTGTTTGTGAAGCCCATTTCCCAGGTGAGGAGCCTGAGGCTCAGAGGGCGGAAAGCATCGGACCCAGGCAGCAGTCTGGTCCTTCAGCTCCAAAGCCTGAGCTTTCCCAGAGCCGGCTGCCCTGCCGGCGGCCTGGAGGACAGGCAGTGGCGTGGCCTGGACTGACCACGGCTCCCGTGCGAGGGAGATCTTACCGCGCTTGCTGCTTAGGACAACCGGACGGGGCCTCAACCGGACGGGGCCTGTTCCAGGTGCTGCCGCTGGGAGCCGCCGCCGCTCAGGGCCTCTGGATGGCGCTTCTTCCCACTGTCCCGGGCCCTCGTCTCCGCGCCTGTTGTTCCTACGGTCCCCCCGATCCTACGGGTCCCCCGACCCAGAGGGACAGCAGGAACTGCAGTGGGGTGCTTCGCGGGTGTACGTGACTCCGGGTGGGGTGTGTCTGTGCATCTGTCTGAGGGTAGCTAAGACCTGACTGTTGGGGGTGGGGTTGTGTGAAACTAATACATGAGTGCATGTGTGTATTGATGTGGCTATGCCCCCCATAAATTGTGTGTGTGTCTGTGTGCCTGTGTGAGTGTAGCTACACCTTCCTGTTGAGGATGGGGGGGGCAGCTGAAATGAAAATGTAACTGTGTATTTATGTGGTTAAGACCCACATAGATCTGTGTGTGTGTGTGTGTGTGAGAGTGTGAGTGAGAGAGAGAGAGAGAGAGAGAGAGAACGACCATCTGTGTCCGTCCGTCTGTCTGTCCGTCTGTGTGGGGTGAGGCTCGAATCCAGCCCAGGCCCCTGTGGTGGGAGCGCTCCCCCAGGCCGTGAGGAGGGGGCAGGACCGGCCTCACCGCTTTCCTCCCGATGGCCTGCACAGGTGGGTGAGTCACCGACGGTGAGTCTCCTGCAGGCAGCATGCCTGCGTGTCATCCCTCTCAATTCCTCTCCGCTGGCAGCAATGAGCAGAGCAAACTCAGCCGCAGGCCAGAGCCTCCTGGGGGTCCTGAGGTCACCTCCCAGCCCCTTGTGTTCTTGGGCGTCAGGGCCACCAGAACTCAACCACCTCCTTCCTGACAGGTGGCCAACGGCAAAGCGACGCCCCTCACAGTCCTCCCTGCTGCAGCTCCCGGCCGGGAAAGGCCCCCCAAGCAAGCACTTGGGGGGCAGGGACACCAAGGGACCCACACAACCACTCTGGTTCCTCTCTCCCAGTGGTCACTGCTGGGGGATCTACTGGTGCCTCCCCGCCCTGGCCCTCACTTTTAAAGACCCCCCCCCCCACAAGCTCTCCCTGTGCCAGGCCCAGAGGTCCACCTCTCAGTAGATCTTGAGCCCCCTCTCTTTGCCAGGACCCCCACACCTTCTCCTTCTTGGGCCTGCGGAGGCGTCCTGGAGGTGGGAAGGGTACCGTTTTGGGGTTGGGACCTTCACCCTGAGTCCTGTCTTCACCCCTCAGCTGGGGATCCTGGGCGGCCAGCCGCTTCCTGAGCCCTCCTTCCTCCCTCACCGCTTCCCTCACACAGGGAGGTTTCTTTTCTTTTCTTTTCTAATATATATCTAATATATATACACTAGAGGCTCGGTGCACGAAATTCATGCATGGGGGGGGTGTCCCTCAGCCCAGTCTGCACCCTCTCCAATCTGGGACCCCTTGAGGGATGTCTGACCACTCGTTTAGTCTCAATACCAGTGGGATCGGGCCAAAACCGGTGGTCAGACATCCCTCTCACAATCCAGGACTGTTGGCTCCCAACTGTCCTCCCCTGCAAGCCTGGTCCCCCCCAACTGCCCTCCCCTACTAGCCTGGTCCCCCCAACTGCCCTCCCCTGCAGGCCTTGCCCCCCCCCCCAACTGCCCTCCCCTGCAGGCCTGGTCCCCCCCAACTGTCCTCCCCTGCAGGCCTTATCCCCCCCAACTGCCTTCCCCTGCAGGCCTGGTCTCCCCCAACTGTCCTCTCCTACAGGCCTGGTCCCCTCCCAACTGCCCTCCCCTGCAGGCCTGGTCCCCCCCAACTGCCCTCCCCTGCAGGCCTGGTACCCCCCCCAACTGCTCTCCCCTGCAGTCCTGGTCTCCCCCCAACTGCCCTCCCCCGCTGGCCTGGTACCCCCAACTGCCCTCCCATGCAGGCCTGGTACCCCCAAAATGCCCTCCCCTGCAGGCCTGGGTTCCCCCAACTGCCCTCCTCTGCTGGCCTGGTCACCCCCAAATGCCCTCCTCTGCTGGCCTAGTCACCCCTAACTTCCCACAACTGCTCTCCCCTGCAGGCCATCTTGTGGTGGCCATCTTGTGTCCAGATGGGGGCAGCCATCTTGTGTGATGGAGTGATGGTCAATTTGCGTATTACTCTTTTATTAGATCGGATATTTTTTATTTCAGAGCAGAAGGGAGAGGAGAGCTAGAAATGTCAATGATGAGAGATTCATTGATGGGCTGCTTCCTGCACGCCCCACACTGGGGATCGAGCCCGCAACCCGGGCCTGTGCCCCGACCGGGAACCGAACTGTGACCTCCTGGTTCATAGATCGATGCTCAGCCCTGAGCCCCGCGGGCCGGGCAGCAGAGGCCGGCGTCTCCTCTCTCAGGTGCGGTAAACAGCGTGCGCTGACTTGCGGGGCGCGGCGCCCGGCGGTGTGAGAATTTGCCCAGCCTTTTCTGTCGTGTATGCAAAACAGCTTTTTCTTTCATTATCTGCACAAGTTTCCTCCTGGTTACTATTTGCATAGTATATCTTTTTCCATGATTACATTCGATGTTTCTGAATCTCTCTGTCTTAGATGTGAATAGCATAAAGTGGGAATTTGTTTTTTAAAAGTCTTGAAATCTTTGTCTTGAACAAGATTATTTAAATTGACATTGAACATGATTTCTGATCTATTTCTGTTTAAACATACCATTTTTGTGTGTGATAACGGCGCTGTGGTGCTATAGTTCTCACGTCCTTGTCTGATAACGGTTCATAGGGAAATATTTAGGAATGAAAGGATGTGGTGTGTGGGATTTGCTTTAAAACACTCGAGGGGGGAAATGGGGAGGTAAAATGAAACTAGATTCGTAAGTGTTAGGATTATGACTGTGTGAAGTCCGTTACAGTATGCTGTCTATTTTTGTACAATATTTAAATTTTCTATAACAAAACGTTTTTCCATCTGCCATCTTAATTTCTACTATTGTCCTGTCTATTCTGTTCCTTTTCCTCTCAAATCTCGTCTCCCTTTAGATCGGTTATTTTTTCACCATCTGCTTTCTCCTCTGTTCCTTCGGAAGCGTCCACGGACAGCCACATCCGGGAGAGCCTCTTGGCGCGGCACGGGGGACGCTGCTGGTCTTCCCTTCAGCTCTTCTGGAATTATCTGCTGAGCCGGTTTGCTTTGGTGCTGAGCACCTGTTCTGTACCGAGTGCTCTGTTAGACCCCGAGAGACCAGAGGTGAAGGTCACACGCGCTGACCTTGGGCGGCCGGCACCGTTAAGACAGAGGCACATGGACAGGTTGGGGACGATGTGTTCAGACTGACGGAGTGGGCACCGCAACCCAGGAGGCGGGAAGCGGGACAGGCAGCCGACCTTTTGGGGAGGGGGGGTTGAGTGTGAGCTGAGGTCTGAAGGTCAGTGGGGGCAGGGGGTGAAGCCCAGGCTGACAAAAGGAGCACAGAGCATGAGCCCCAAAAGTAGGGTGCTGGGAGGGGCCCTGGGGCTCACCAGGGCAGGCATGAGAGGTGTGGCTGGCTGTGGGGCCTCCCGCGCACACGGGGGGAGGGGGGCGGGGGGGACATGTGGCTGCCACCCCCCTCCACAGGAGTTCGGAGGAAGAGACATTGGAGGCTGCAAAGTGGAGGCCTTTTGCAGGAAGAAGCTTCTGGCAGCTCTGGCAGCTTCTAGGATTATTTGCGCGAGATCCCCGTCGCCCTCTCCTTCCCGGGTAGCTTTTTAAAACACCTTTCTGGGCTGGGAGTGTGAAGGGCTGAGAAGAGAGGAGCCAGCAGCTGAGGCCTGTGAAGAGGGGGTGTTTTCCCGGCTGACCGCAGGCTGCGAGGCGAGAATTGCCGAGAGTGTGCGGGGCCGGCTGTGAGGGCTGGGGAGACTTCTTCACAGCTGTCCTGGGGCCCCCCACCCCCGCCACACCCCCCAGCCACACGGCTTCCTGAGGCCCCGGCTGGGAGCGCTGGGAGCCGAGGAGGAAGGACGGGGGACAGGAGAGCAGGCCACGTGTTTGCAGAGGTGCGGTTCCGTTTGGTTCAGCCCTGCCTGTGCCGGTCCCAGCTCACCGAGGAAATGAACGGCGGTGACCTGAGCAAGCCCGGGCGGTTGGCTCCTGAGTCCTTCTCGAGAGGATGAGGCATGTGGTCCATTGAATTCTAGGGCGCCATGGGGTTCCCGCCGCGACGGAGGATGGATGTGCCCAGAGCGGGAAGCCGTGGCGAGAGCGCACGGACCGGGCTCCCCAGCGGAGAGCCTCCTCCTGGGAGCACCGGGGATGGCGGACTCGCCGGGACGAGGACGGGCTCTGGCTGCGGGATTCTGGCGGGAGAGGGGCTGGGCTGGACAGGCTCCACAGCTCCACGCCGTCTGGGCCCCACCCCTCCCCGGCTCCGGCGAGGACGGCCGGATTCGGCAAATAAAAACGCAGCGTGCCCAGTTCAATCGGAATGTCAGGTGCCCGGTACAAATCGTGTGGTGCGTGTTCATGCAAATGTTACTTGTTGTTGATCTGGAATTCAGACCGAACTGGGCGCCCTGTATGGCATCCGGCAGCCCAGCCCCAGGGGCTGCAAATGAAGCTCAGGTCCGAGCACCCATTTCTCCGGAATGCGGCCGCTTCTGATTTTTGCACCTTCGTCTCCTGCTCACTGCTGCCTTCCTTGTATCCAACTTGACGGCCTCCTAATCATTGCTTTGCCTTCTGCTTTATTGCTCCCTGGCCTCTGCACACACGGCCCGCTTCTCTTTCCATCCTAAAGGTGATGTTGAGGATGCTACCCCGGATCCCCAATGGGCCAGAAGCCCTCTGCTCTGTAAACATCGTCGTGTCTTCCAGAATGCGGTTCTTCGATTGTAGAGGGCGCGCCTCGCGTTTGCCGGGCTCCTCCTCCTCCTCCTCTTTCTCCTTCCTCTCCTCCTCCTCCTCCTCCTCTTTCTCCTTCCTCTCCTCCTCCTCCTCCTCTTCCTCCTCCTCCCTCTTCTCCTCCTCCTCCTCCTCCTTCTTTTTTTTCTTCTTCTGGGAAAAGCGCCTGCTCTTTGAGAACTGCTCCTCTGACCACCACTCACTTCCCTGCTCGTGCTGACGCTGCCCCCCGGCCACAGGTGATTGGCCCAAAAGTGGACACTGGACCCAAGCCAGGCCTCTGAGATTCTTCTCTAGATGTGTGGGTTTTTAAAAATATACTTTTATTGATTTCAGAGAGGAAGGGAGCAGGAGGGAGAGAGAAACATCAATGACGAGAGAGAGCCATTCATCTTGAGAGCCTTTAGGACCATCCCACGCTCTGTGAAGTGTCCGTTCCTTGTTTACAGAAGCACACCTCTAGGGGTGCCCGGGGACAGGTCATGCGACAGCCTGGGTGCCACTACCTGCAGCTGAACTCTCAGATCCACTGCCAAGTCCAAAGTACAAGAACCTCTGCAGGAACCGTGCAGGCAAAGACGGGTGGTGGCTGCTGCTTCCCGTGCTGGAGGGGGGCCTGGGGAGGGACGTCTGCGGGGACGGGCCAGGCCTTGCCCGCTGCAGCTGGCGGCCTTGCTTCGCTGGGGGCGGGGCCGGCCCGCGTCGACCATTCGGTGTGACGGTGGCGCGCGTGTCCTTCTTCGGGCAGAGCTTGAGGCGCGGGTGCAGACCCGCAGACATCACCAGGCGGGGCTGCCCCACGTCAGGGTGACGTTCGCCTTAGAAAGTGTGTGTCGATTTGACGGGGCAATTAGCAAAGGTGCACGGCTACCCCGGTGGCTCTACTGTCTGAGGACGTGTTTCCTTGTGAACACAAAAGCCCGTGCTCGCTCTCCTCCAAAGCAAACACTTCCCTGCAGCTGAGTAATCACCGCCGGGCCCGCCCCGGGCTTCCAGGCCGTCTTCGCTGGTGAAGCACCTGCCACCTGAGCCCGGCCCGTGAGGCCGTTCCGACGGGAGGGGGTGGCGGGGCGGACACGCAGAGGGAAGGGCTTCTCGGGGAGAAGTTATACGCACCAGCTGGTGACTTCTGCCACCGAAGGGCAAAGACGTCCTGGGTGTGCGCACACACACACACACACACACACACACACACACGCACACACATGTACACACGCACACACATGTACACACGCACACACACACTCGCCCGCTGACACCTTCCCTCTGCTTTTCCATTACGAGGTGCGAAGGCTCATGTGAATTGGGGACCAGGCACCCCGCCGAGAGCAGAGCACACCTCTGATGAGCCTGTTTCTGGGAGACCAAGTGTTCGCTCCGCGAGGACTTGAAAGTGTGCGTGTGCCGGGCAGGTTCCCTGAGGGGGAGCGGGGGCTGCAGGTTCCCTGAGGGGGTGCGGGGGCTGCAGGTTCTGTGAGGGGGTGCGGGGGCTGCAGGTTCTGTGAGGGGGTGCGGGGGCTGCAGGTTCTGTGAGGGGGTGTGGGGGCTGCAGGTTCTGTGAGGGGGTGTGGGGGCTGCAGGTTCTGTGAGGGGTGTGGGGGCTGCAGGTTCTGTGAGGGGGTATGGGGGCTGCAGGTTCTGTGAGGGGGTGCGGGGGCTGCAGGTTCTGTGAGGGGGTGTGGGGGCTGCAGGTTCTGTGAGGGGGTGCGGGGGCTGCAGGTTCTGTGAGGGGGTGCGGGGGCTGCAGGTTCTGTGAGGGGGTATGGGGGCTGCAGGTTCTGTGAGGGGGTGCGGGGGCTGCAGGTTCTGTGAGGGGTGCGGGGGCTGCAGGTTCTGTGAGGGGTGCGGGGGCTGCAGGTTCTGTGAGGGGGTATGGGGGCTGCAGGTTCTGTGAGGGGTGCGGGGGCTGCAGGTTCTGTGAGGGGGTGTGGGGGCTGCAGGTTCTGTGAGGGGGTATGGGGGCTGCAGGTTCTGTGAGGGGGTGTGGGGGCTGCAGGTTCTGTGAGGGGGTGTGGGGGCTGCAGGTTCTGTGAGGGGGTATGGGGGCTGCAGGTTCTGTGAGGGGGTGTGGGGGCTGCAGGTTCTGTGAGGGGGTGTGGGGGCTGCAGGTTCTGTGAGGGGTGCGGGGGCTGCAGGTTAAGGGGGTGCGGGGGCTGCAGGTTCTGTGAGGGGGTGCGGGGGCTGCAGGTTCTGTGAGGGGGTGCGGGGGCTGCAGGTTCTCTGAGGGGGTGCGGGGGCTGCAGGTTCGGTGAGGGGGTGCGGGGGCTGCAGGTTCTGTGAGGGGGTATGGGGGCTGCAGGTTCTGTGAGGGGGTGCGGGGGCTGCAGGTTCCGTGAGGGGGAGCGGGGGCTGCAGGTTCTGCGCTGGCTCTCGGTGGAGCCTCAGCACCTCCACACCAGCTCCAGGGAAGGGGCCCTGGGACGGAGCAGGGCACAGCTGTGGCTCAGAGATGCCCGGGACGTGGGGCTGGGGCCCGGGGGGAGGGGGGTCCCGGAAGCTGCTGTGGTCCCGGTTGTGGGGCGCACTTCAGAGCTCTCCCCGGCTGTCCGCCCCTCACACTAGGCCAGGGGCGCACAGACCCTGGAGGACGGTGCAGTGAGGATGGGATGGCGGGACCGCACGTGCTCACTAACAGCTCTGTGTAGGGGTTGTGTCCCGTGTCATTGGCACCTGAGCGCCCCCATTTCCCGTATGAACAAACCGAGGCTCGGAGAGGCTCGTGCGCGGTCCATCCCAGCCTCACGGGGGACACGCGACCACAGCTCCGCAGTCACACACACAGGCCTGAGCTGAGGCCCCAAGTCCGGCTGTTTCTCACGTGTCCACCCCGGCCGATGGAGGGATGCTGCGTCCTTGCACATCTCTGGGCACGCGGCCCGAGGCCACACAGCGGGCGTGACAAGCCGGGGGTTCGCCGACGACACTGTGTCCCCCCGATTGATGTGGGCGTCTCCGCTCGCACAGATAGGGCACCCGTGTAGACAGCAGAGCCAGGGATCTGCGGGAAGGTCTACATCATTCCGGAGAGTTCTGTCCCTGCGTGCCAGCTCCTCGGCGGTGGAAGGCGGGAGAACAGAGCGTGTCATAGACACCCCGCACCAGAGGGACACCCCACTGTCTGCAGGGATGGGCTCCTCGGAGGAGGAGGGCCGTGAGCCGACAAAGATCGGCCCCAAGAGCAGCGTCTATAGGAGAGGACAGATGCTTACACGGAAAGGGCTTTGTAAAGCAGAACACGCATTGTGTGTCCATGAGAGCTTAAAACGCGCATGCCTCCACACGGGCTGGGAGGGGGGTGCCCGGATCACACAGGGAGAGGCCCTCTGGCAAAGGGGTGGTTTGCTTTTCTTTCTTAAATGCGTATTTAATGTGTGTGTGTGTGTGTGTGTGTGTGTGTGTGTGTGTGTTTATCATGTTTGTATATTAACAACAGAAGGACTTGGATGCCATGCATAGAGACTCACGATGCGACACACGAAAGATTGTCCCGCGGGGGCATCCACCCAGGACGCAGCCGCTGACGCCCCGGGAGAATTCACGGCGGCGTGGGTGAGCGCTCTGACCTCGGCCAGTCCTGGGTCCGGTCACCATAGAGACGGGCCCGGCGGGAGGGAGGAGCCGCCGTGCCGCCGGGCAGGGTGCTGACGGCGTGTTACAGTGGCATCGGGGATGCGGGCTGTTCCCCGATCTCCGTGGTCATGGGGCCCCGTCTTCGGGTCCGAATCGATGACACCCTGCAGCGTTCACTGGGCTGGGCTCCAGAGGGACGAGGAATGGCGGACAGGCCTCCGCCAGCTCGGCTCTGTGCGGGTCCTGGAGCCGGTGGAGCGGGAAGCCCGGTGGTGCTTGCAGGGAGGAGGCAGGCCGGCTGTGAACGCAGTAGCTGCTGAGCTCACCCAGGCAGAGGGTGGCAGGGCCAGAGCTGGGAACCCCGATTGGCACAGTCTCCGCCCCACGGCCCCCGCCGTGGCACCTGGGGCCCGGGCCGAGCGTGGGCAGATGGAATGTTCTCCCGGTGCCATGCCACAGGCATGCCGGGGACAGGGTGAGGTGGCACCGAGAGGCTGCCGTCGGCAGCACCGCCTGGCCTCCTCGACATCGGTGTCCCCCTGAGCGTGATGGGCCGGCCGGCGGCCCCCCTATAGAGGCCTCCCCGGTGCCGGCAGGCCTCCAGCCCAGGCCTCGGGGCCCGGGAACTCGCCTCCCCGCTGAGCCTCCGGTTACGGTTGGACCCGGCGCGGGAGGAAACCCAGGTGCGTTCCACACGGACAGCACAGCTCCGGTCAGACTGCCGCCTCCGCCGTCACACGGGGCAGGTGGCACCGCCTCGGGCAGCGCTGGTCTAGGCTCAGAAGAGGCAGGTGAGCCCTGGCCGGTGTGGCTCAGTGGATAGAGCGTCGGCCTGCGGACTGAAGGGTCCCAGGTTTGATTCTGGTCAAGGGCATGTACCTTGGTTGCGGGCACATCCCCAGTGGGGGGGTGTGCAGGAGGCAGCTGATCGATGTTTCCCTCTCATCGATGTTTCTAACTCTCTGTCCCTCTCCCTTCCTCTCTGTGAAAAATCAATAAAATATATTTTTTAAAATGTTTTTAAAAATGTTTAAAAAGAAAAAAGAAAAGGCAGGTGACCGTCTCACAGTCACAATGCCAGTAGCGGGTAGACTGAGAGATGCAGTTTTCCTGTCTGACGCCAAGTGGGCATTGCCCGCTGCCCCACGCAACTCGGGAGCCTGAGGGCCCGTCCCTGACTGCTTCCAAGCCGCCCGCAGACACCGGCAGAGGGGCCGCCCGCTGACCTGCAGTTAAGAAGATGGTACCTGAGGCGGGGAGGGGTGGAGAGGAATGGAGCAGGGACAGGGAGACATGGCCCCGGGCTTGGGCTGCAGGGAGCACGGGTGTTAGAGCCGCCAAGGAGACCTCAGGAAGGCAGCTGTAGCCGCAGGCCACGCCCCAGGCAAGGCCTCAGGCACCTGCCCGAGCAGCAGCCACCTCTGCCCCGACTTCTGTCCCTGCAGCCCCTGCCTGTGGCCCGGGCCCAGGACCACGCCGCTGCCAATCTCCCAATACTTACTGTCTGCAAACCAGTGAGGCTGCAACCTGCAAAGAACGCTGATGGAGCCGGCGGCACCTGCGTGTGACTTTGAAAAAGAACAGGCGTGCAGCGAGGTCAGAGGGAGAACCGGGGGCAGGTGGACCCCCCACAGGTGGCTGGTGTGCAACTGGCTCCATTGTCAGGCAGCAGACAGGCGGCCACAGAAGTGGGAGCCTAGAAGGAGGCCCGTGTGTGTGTGCGTGCATGTGTGTGTGTGTGCATGTGCGCGTGCATGTGTGCATGTGTGTGTGTTTGTACGTGTGCACGCATGTGTGTGTGTGCGCGCGCGGGGGGGGGCAAGCGTGGGATCACATTCTGAGAGAATGGGTATTGTATCCTGAAACCATTAGCGATCGTCAGGGATTCTTCATTTTTATTTCTTTACTGTGGTAAAATAGGCATGAAATTGACTGTGTTAACCATGTTTAAGGGCACGGTTCGGGGCATTAAGGACAGTCCCATCAGTAAGCACATTTTTTGCGAACTGAGAATTAGGCTTACGCAACGGAGGCCTGTGCGACCAGTCCCGGGTCTCACCGCCTTTCTGAACTTTAGACGAGATTCCGGAGCTCGTTGCCCCAGCATCACCTCTCAGCCGCGTCCGTCCCCCAGTAAACAAGGAGCTGCTGCCCCGAAGGGCTGGGTGGCACCCCCAGGGCGAGGGGCTGGGGCCCGGCCGGGGGAGCGGGGGCCCCGGGGCTGGGTGGCACCCCCAGGGCAAGGGGCTGGGGCCCGGCCGGGGGAGCGCGGGCCCCGGGTTCGTCTCGGTGCTGCCACCCTCTGCGCGGGAGCTCGATGGCACATGGACAGGCCCGAGTGCCGTCTCCTCGTCTACAACGCGGGTCAGGACGGCCCGGCGGCTCAGAGGTCCCCACTGGCGAGTGACAGGCGGATGAGGGCTGATGGGAAGGCCGGAAGGCAGATGCCCTGCGCACAGATGACGCTCGGTAACCGCTGTGAATGAGCGAGTGTCACATGCACGTTACACAGGACATCTCTCTGAGACTCCACATGCGATGACTGTCGTTCATGCTCTTGCTCCCGCCTCCCTTTCCAGCCCCCCTTCCACACGGAGCAGCCCATTTCACCAGCAGCCCTGCGGCTAAGAGGACACAGAGGCGCCCATTTCACCAGCAGCCCTGCGGCTAAGAGGACACAGAGGCGCCCATTTCACCAGCAGCCCTGCGGCTAAGAGGACACAGAGGCGCAGGGGGGCTCCGGGACTTGCTCGGGACAAAACGGCGGGAGCTGGTGTGCCGAGATCCACTCCAGCCCCTCGCTGCAGCCGGCTGTCTCCGGTCGTCTTTCCTGGCACAGAGCCGGTTCCAAACGGCCCTGCACACTCAATGACCACACAGCACTCTTGTAAATTATTCCTCTCTGACAAGGTGGATCAAAGCGTGCGATGTTCAGCTCCATCCCGGAGTCAGCACGCGCAGCCTGCAGTAATGACGTATTTTGCCATCTAGACAAGCTGTCATTTTGGAATATTTGTGAGCCGATAGGGTCAGAGGATTATCTAAGAATCGATTTCATAGGATAGTAAATCTTCCGTCTTTCTCATACAAGAAGGGGCCTGGGGTTCAATACAGAGACGAGAAAATAGGAAAAGACGCCGGGAGTAGTCTTGGCTGGCTCTCGACACGCACCTCTCATCAACGTCTCTGAAATTCTCCCCCCTCCCCGTCCTGCGCATCCCCATCGCCATTGCCTCGAGTCAGCCTCCTCGGCTCTCCCGGAGTTTCCTGCCGCAGCTTCCTACCTCACGTCCTCTGACCTCTCCTTCGCATCCTGGGCAGAGGGATCCTTCGTTCTCCTGCCCACCAGAGCCGGGTGACAGAGCGGGAGGTAGATGTGGGTGCCAGGGCTGTGGCGGGACGGGGCGTGGGGAGGTGGGTGTTGTTCAACGGGCACAGAGGTCCAGTCGGAGCAGGTGTAAAAGCTTTGGAGACGGACGGCGGTGCCTGGTGCACAATGACCTGAATGTCCTTAATGCCACTGAACCGCACCCTTCAAATGGTTAAAATAGTCAACTTTATGTCTATTTCACCACAACAAAAATAAATAAAGAATTCGGCAGTGGGGTGGGGGGGCATGGAGGTAAGAGATCAACCAAAGGCCTTGTATGGCCCATATTAGCATAACCAATGGACACAGATACTGGGACGGCGGGGGCTTGTCCTGGGGGTGGGAATGGTGGGGGAGGGAATCAGGGAAAAAGGAGACATATGTAATACTTTAAACAAAAAGAAAGAAAGAAAATCATGAGGGGAAAAAAAAGAATACTTGATAGCCGGCCGGCGTGGCTCAGGGGTTGAGCATCGACCTATGAACCAGGAGGTCAAGGTTCGGTTCCCGGTCAGGGCACAGGCCCGGGTTGGGGGCTCGATCCCCAGTGTGGGGCGTGCAGGAGGCAGCCGATCCATGGTTCTCTCTCCTCATTGGTGTTTCTCTCTCTGTCCCTCTCCTTTCTTCCCTGAAATCAAGAAAAAAAAAAAATATAAACACATTTTTTAAAAAAAAGAACACCTGGTAATTTCTAATGGCTCCAGGATACAGTCCCCCGTCCTCAAAAGGCATTCCAGCCTCCTCCGAATGCGGTCCCGCTCTTGCCCAAGCCTGCCCCACGTCCACACACGCACACACGCACACGCACACGCACCCACACATGCCGTGTCCCGCCCATCCTGTTACCCACACACCTCCCGCCTTCTCGAGACCCCTGCCCGCCTCTGCTGTCCCCTCCCTGCGGAGGGCACGGCTCACCCTCCCGTCAGCGGCCGAGGACATCTTCCTCTTTCAGACCCACGTACACAGGTCACCTCCCCGAGAAGCCCTCCCGCCTCCGCACACCTGGCACCAGAGCGACCTTCCTCTCCAGGGCACAGGCCCCGTCTTTGTCCCCTCAGACTCCCCAAGGCCTCGCAGACACTCAGTCAATGTTTGTTAACTGTTTCATGAATAAGATCGCTGTCTGCAGCCTGGGGAGCGTTGTAAGACACACATCAATGCAGTCATTCACGTCTGAACTCTGTGATGCAATCGAGGGAGGTGCTTATGGATCTGGAAGGAGGTCAAGGGTGAGTGGGGTCAAGGCTTCCAGGCAGGGGTGTCAATGACAGCAATGCCCCCGCCCCCTTTTCGGTGACAGAAAGACGAGATCCGGGCTCTGGCCTTTCCCAGGCTCCAACCTGCCTGTGGCCCCCCCCCCCCCCAAGGCCTTTGCTTTTCTCCCCGTGCCGACCGGAAGCCCGAGGGTAATGGGGGGTGGGGACCTGGGCTCTTTTGGGGCCAGATCTGGGGGCATTCCCCGCTCTACGAGCCCACCTTCCGCTCTGGGGGGGGGGGTTACCCTCCAGGTACCTGCCGCCCCCGGTCTGGCAGCGAGGCCTTGGCCAGACACCCCTCGGCATGTTGAATCGAGAGCGAGTGGCCCACACAGGCAGGGCTGTGGACAGTCCTTCCTGGGGCAGCGGCAAGGTCGCCTGGGGTCTCGGTGCCCGTGGAGCGTTGCAGGGCCCGGGGTCCTGGGGTCCGCGAAGCGGGGGCCGATGCCCGGGGTCCCACCTCCGCGGCGGGGTCTGCGGCGTGGTTCTGGCCTGGTTCTGGCGGCACGCCCTCCTCAGCACCTGCCTGTGTGCACGGCCCGGTCCCAGCTTCCCTCCCAATTGGTGTGAAGTGATGGTCTGACCTGGAAGTCCGTTAGAGCGTGTTCTGCTCCTTGCGAATGACTCTGGTGTCGAAATGAACCCTGACCCAGCTGGGTCCCTGGTCTTCAGGGAGGGGAAGGGAACATGCACTTTCTGAGCACCTACTAGCTACTGTGGCTAAATGTGCTTTTTAAAAATATATTTTTTTTATTGATGGCAGAGAGGAAGGGAGAGGGAGAGAGAGAGAGAAACATCAGTGATGAGAGAGAATCATGGATCGGCTGCTTCCTGCACGCCCCACACTGGGGATGGAGCCCTCAACCCGGGCCTGTGCCCTGACCGGGGATCGAACTGTGACCTCCTGGCTCATAGGTCAACGCTTAACCACGGAGCCACCGCGGCCGGGCTAATGTGCTGTTATTCCCAGAAGCTCTGCGGACCCTCGGGCCCGGCGATGACCTCGTCTGGGCTGGTCAGACCCGAGAGGGCACGGCGTCCGCGCCACATTGGAGCTGAGCTGCAGACGCAGCGCCCGAACCCCCAGCCCTCGGGGCTGCCTGGGCGGCGGCTACACCCGTCACAGACCCGAGGCCGCCGGCTCGGCCCGGTGAGCTGCGTTCTCGTGTCACCAGCACCCTGCGTGGGGTTTTTAAAACTCTCTCTTATTTGGGCTCGTGCTCTAAAGCCACTGGTTCAGGGACGGCGGGTTGTGGCATGTCCCCTTTAGTTCAGGAAGCCCGTGTGGCCGCTCTGGCTGTCAGCGCTGAGCTCACATTTCGGCCATCCGCCCGCTGTGGTCCTGCTGGTGCCGGGCTCCCGGTCGGGCTGCGGCCTCTGGGTTCCGGAAGCGGGGCGGGCGGGGCGGGGGGGGCGGGCGGGGCAGGCGGGGCGGGCGGGGCCGGGAGCCGTGTGCTCCTTAGCGCTGATGCAGGGCGGGGAGCATTCGGCCGCGGACCCCACGAGGCCTGCACAAGCATCTGGTCTGGCCCGGCCCAGGTTTAGGGGCGAGTTCATTAAATGTTTGACCAAATACAGCAGGCTAATTTTTATTTGTTATTTATTTTTTATATTTTATTGATTTTTTACAGAGAGGAAGGGAGAGGGATAGAGAGTCAGAAACATCGATGAGAGAGAAACATCCGATCAGCTGCCTCCTGCACACCCCCTACTGGGGATGTGCCCGCAACCAAGGTACATGCCCTTGACCGGAATCGAACCTGGGACCTTTCAGTCTGCAGGCTGACGCTCTATCCACTGAGCCAAACCGGTTAGGGCTTATTATTATTTTTTAATCCTCACCCAAGGATATGCTTTTTAATTTTTATTTACTTTAAAATATATTTTATTGATTTTAGGGAGAGAGGAAAGGGGGGGGGAGAGAGAAGGAGAGAAACGTCGCTCAGTCGCCTCCAGCACACGCCCCACCGGGCATCAAACCACAGCCTCTGGTGTAGGGGATGATGCTGCAGCCAGCGGAGCCACCGGCCGGGCTGAGCAAGAGCGAGCAAGCGTCCCCACCCTGCTGATGGCTGTCTCCTGCTTTACGCCTGGACAGCTTGCTCTGGGTCGGAGGGCACGGGGAGTGTGGCCCTGGAATGACGATGGCTCGGTGCCCGGGGTCCTGGGGCGCGGGGCCAGGCAGAGGGCACTGACCGCTGCTGCGGGCACCCCACCTGCAGGGGCCGCTCCACCGTCTCCCCACGCAGCGGGCTACCTTTCAGGGGGATAAGGGCGCGAGGCCCGTGGATGATGCTGTAAATACCCCCACGCCTTTGGCAGAGAGGGCCCCCCACCCCCAGCGGAGCCATCGCGGTCTCCAGGCGCCTCGCGGCACAGTCACCGCGGAGCAGGGGCCTCGGCTCCTTCCTCCCAGGGGTGGCTTTTGAGGGAACCGCTTCTCTCTGTTTTGTTGGGATGCGTGAGGCCCCCCAGGTGCTCGCCTGGGCTCCTCCTGGGTTTCAGGAGACCCAGGAGAGAAATGGTCCCGATCAGCCGGGAGTGGCTCATACTCAGGAGGGCTCTTTCCTCTGCGAAGAGGGGATCTCCTGGGGTCTCCGAATTCCCAGGTCTCTGGTGCAACTGCGAGTTTGTTTACGGAGCTGGACTGCGCCGAGGGAAGGAGGGCCACCAGGGACGGCGGGTGCTCCCCCGCCCCCCCCCCCCCCCCCCAGCTAAGTCCCGGGGGCCTCCGGCTGGGGACTGGCCCGGGGCCAGAGCTGAAGCCATCCTGGGCAGCAGCCTCCGGTCGGTCACCTTCCTGCCGCCCTTGTGCGCTTGCCCGTGACTGCTCCGTCCATCCTGTTGGTCTGTCCATTCGGTTGTCCATCTCTCGGCACCCGGTTTACCCACCGAGCGCCACTGGGCCCTGCGGCTACCCCGGCAAATCACAGAGACACCGCCGCGCCCTCCCGGTGGCTCCAACCAATGGGGAAGCAGACCCAGGCCAACCGGTGCCCCGTGCTTCCTGCTGGGGGGCTGGGGGTGCACAGGACCGGAGGAGTCACCTAGAGGGGCGGGGGGAGGAGCCCCAGGACAGCCCGGGACAGTGTCATTCCTTCTGAGACTCGGGAGGTGAGTCACGGACCAGGTAAAGAGGTGAGCGAGGAGGGGACGGGGGACGGAGCGGAGGGCTGAAGCACACGAGAAGGAGGAAGGAGCCAGGAGGTGAGACAGGAGAGGGGTGGGGGGGAGGTCACTAGGAGCGTGTGGGTCGCCTTAAGGATTTTGAGTTGATTCTGTACAAACCATAGGGAGCCCGGTCGAAGCACTTTCACCCATGTTAGCGCACTGAATGCTCACATCAACGCCGTGAGGTAGGGATTATTATCATCCCATCCCCATTTTACACGTGGGGAAACTGAGGCACGGGGTGGTTAGGTAACCTCCCAGGATGAAGCCAGGATGCCCACTCAGGCCGTCTGGCTTCTGAGTCCGACCCACAGGATGAGCCGCAGCTAAAGGAGGCGCAGGGTTTTCAGCAGGAAAGGGGTGCAAAGGTCACGCTCGCGCATTTTTTCTTTTTTTTTTTTTTTTGGCAAGATCCCGCCTGCTGTAGGGACCAGGAAGTCCGTGGCCCCGTCACCCCAGTGGCCCCACGTGTGGCTGAGCTGGTTCTGGCAGAAGGAGGTGAAGAGACAGAAGAGAGTGCCTCTCTGGACGGCGGATGCTGGCTCTCCTTGGACGTCTGCATCCCGGCCAGCTGCCCAGAGCCTCCTTCCGGGTCAGCCCTGTCCAAAGCTGACTCCTGCGCAAGGAGAAGCAACGGAGCCCCCCATCCCTGCCCCCCGCCCTTCCACCGGGCGGCGGAGGGGATGGAAACATCATCTCGGTGGCTGTCCCCTGCCCATCGCGACCCCTTGTCCTCCCTGCCCTTCGGACGCCAGCATCTTC
The DNA here is from genome assembly GCF_027574615.1 of Eptesicus fuscus. Classification (NCBI taxonomy): domain Eukaryota; kingdom Metazoa; phylum Chordata; class Mammalia; order Chiroptera; family Vespertilionidae; genus Eptesicus; species Eptesicus fuscus. Next base: position 1,997,218 of record NC_072488.1, on the reverse strand, counting down.
TCCATCGCCCCAGCCACAGGCGTGTCTCCCTCCGGCTCCGGAGCTGACTGTGAGAGAAACCATCGCCCTGTGTGCATTGTCCTCGCTGTTCTCCGCTCACTCCCCGTCCCCCTCCTGATTGTCCGCACATGAGTCATAATTTGCGAGAAGGTCGAAGATTTGTCGCTTTATGTACCAAAACTTCTTAAAAATAAAACTCCCATTTTTTAAAAAGTATATAGCCCTAGCCGGTTTGGCTCAGCGGATAGAGCAGCAGCTCACGAACTGAAGGGTCCTGGGTTCGATTCCGGTCAAGGGCATGTACCTTGGTCACAGGCTCCATCCCCGGCCCTGGTAGGGGTGAGTGCAGAAGGCCACCAATCGATGTGTCTCTCTCACATGGATGTTTTTTTTTTTTTGTTTTTTGTTTTTGTTTTTTTTTTTTATATATATTTTATTGATTTTTTACAGAGAGGAAGGGAGAGGGATAGAAAGCTAGAAACATCGATGAGAGAGAAACATTGATCAGCTGCCTCCTGCACACTCCCTACTGGGGATGTGCCCGCAACCAAGGTACATGCCCTTGACCGGAATCGAACCTGGGACCTTTCAGTCCGCAGGCCGACGCTCTATCCACTGAGCCAAACCGGTTTTGGCTCTCACATGGATGTTTCTCTCTCTGTGTCTCTCCCCCTCCTTTCCACTCTCTCTAAAAAGTCAATGAAAACTATCCTCAGGTGAGGATTAACACCACCAACAAAACATCATATATATATATAATATATACACTGAGTGGCCAGATTATGATGATCTCTGAACGCATAATAATCTGGCCACTCAGTGTATATCCTATAGAATAAAAGGCTAATATGCAAATTGTCCCCTCAACCAGGAGTTCGACCAGCAGGCAGGCCGGCCAACCGCCCATGTCCCCTCCCCCTGGCCAGGCTGGCCGGACCCCACCCATGCACCGGGCCTTAACATGTATACACACACACACACACACACACACACACACACACACACTGAGAGGCCAGATTATTATGCGTTCAGAGATCATCATCATCTGGCCACTCCGTGTATATATTTCACCGATAGATAAGTAATGACAGTGACTTCTTCAACAACAGCCACAGGAGACCAGAACGAGCATTTGTGGTGAAGATTGAGGCTCACGGCTGCGCACCGAGGCCCCGTCTGAAACATGGGTCGTGTGCCTTCCCACTAACCCGCCAGCCTCTTGGGCTTTTTCGTGACCTTTTCTGGGTTTGTCGTCTCCACCCTGTCCACTGATCGCCTTGCGCAGGCCGTACAAATAGACGGATCCCAGGTCAGCCGCGGGGACAGGCCGGGGCTGGCCCGAAGCCTGCTCTCTCTCTGCCCTGACTCACCTGGCGGGAATGAGCAGTGGCGGTCAGAGGGTCAGAGGGACTCCCAGGAGTCATTCTTTCCGACTTCCCAAAGGGCCCCGGAGACCCCTGTGGGCTTGGCAAGCAGGGAGCCAGCATCGGGAGCTGGAGAAAGGGAGCCCTTGCCGGCTCTTCCCTGAGCTCCGGGTCAGGCGCCCCCTCTGTGTGGTCTTGTGGGCACAGACTGGGTGGTTTTTGTTTTTTAATGGATTTATTTCAGAGAGGAAGGGAGAGGGAGAGAGAGAAACACCAATGATGAGAGAGAATCATGGATTGGCTGCCTCCTGCACACCACACACTGGGGATGGAGCCCACAACCCGGGCCTGTGCCCCAACCGGGGATCAAACCGTGACCTCCCGGTTCATAGGTCGATGCTCAACCCCTGAGCCTCGCCAGCCGGGCCAGGGTCTTAATCATGTGTGGACCCCCAGCCCTAGGACACTCTGGCAACGGCAGACCCTTACATACCTTGCTGATTGAACCAACGGGAGCCGGAGCCGGAGCCGGGGTGGAGCGGTCTGTGGGGTGCTGTGCCGTGCACCAGTGCGGGAACGTGAGGACAGCGTCCGACTGCTCAGGGACCTGCCGTGCTAACCGCAAGGCTCGGCGTGGCAGACGCCGCCCGTGTTCGGGGGACACCTGGGAACAGCTCGCTCCACTCTGTGCACTTCCCTTCTAGTGGGTTTGTATCGATTGAGCACACAGTAGGCGCGCAGGGCACACCGCGGCTGGTACTGGCACCGTCCCTCGATGGCCTCGATTCACTCTCAAAACACACTCACTAAAGGCCTTCCACAGGCCAGACTCACCAGGGAGTGAGAGCGATGAAGCTCTGCCCTCTGGAAGGTCACCGCCCCGTGGGGGGCCTGGGGGAGGGGGGAGGGAGAGAGGGACCACAGGGTGAGGAGGTACCCTCTCCTTGCAGCTACATACCAGGAGAGTAGAAACAGAGACTTCTTCCCTATGAAAATGAAATCAGCTCTGACTCACTGGCAGACGTAAACTCAGCCACCCACCAGCTTCAGACAACTAAACACTGTTCCCCGCCAGCAAGCCTCGGGGCCTCCGGAGCCTCCCTCCTTCGTCCGTCCTCGCAGGACCCAGAGTCTTGTCTGTGCCGCAGGAGACTGGAATCCCAGACCTGGTTTTGAATGTTAACCCTATAGCTTACCGATGTAGACAGGTAATTCAACCTCCCTGGGCCTCAGTTTATCCAACTGTACAGTGGGGTCTTAATCCCTCACTTGTGTTGAGGAAACCTTAAAGCCCTAGCTGGCGTGGCTCAGTGGATAGAGCGCCGGCCTGCAGACTGAAGGGTCTCAGGTTCGATTCCGATCAAGGGCATGTACCTTGGTTGCGGGCACATCCCCGGTGGGGGGTGTGCAGGAGGCAGCTGATTGATGTTTCTCTCTCATCGATGTTTCTAACTCTCTATCCCTCTCCCTTCCTCTCTGTAGAAAAATCAATAAAATATATATATTTTTAAAAAATGCTCTATTGCTTGCAGAGAGCACATGCTGGAGGCATGTCCAAATCCTGGCGCCCCCACCCCCCTCAGAGGCTGCTGGCCAGAAGCTGCTCAGAAGGCGGGAACTCCCCCAGTGAAGAATTTCCTCGGCAAATGGGAGCGCTTTCTTTCCTCTGAAAATGCCAATGGTGGCCGAAGGACCATGGCTGAAGACTTGCCTGCGTTTTAACGATGGAAGGATTCGATTCGATTTTTCCCTGCGAGCGCACAGCGAGAATGGAGAGCCAGGTGTGGCGGAGGGGCGTCCAGGAGACGCAGGAATGGGGCGACGGGGGCTCAGAGGGCCGCTGCGGGCGCCGCGGACCAGCCTCGCCCACGGCAGACTGAGCCGCCCTCGGCCCGGGGACGTGCGGAAGGTGCTGCTCATAGGCTCCCTGGAGCGCCCGCCTGCCCTGGCCCTCCACCCGTCTCATCCGGTGGAGCAACCTTCCCCGACTCTCTAACCCCGTGGTCGGCAAACTGCGGCTCGCGAGCCCCATGCGGCTCTTTGGCCCCTGGAGTGTGGCTCTTCCACCAAATACCACGGCCTGGGCGAGTCTATGTTGAAGAAGTGGCGTTAGAAGAAGTTTAAGTTTAAAAAAATGTGGCTCTCAAAAGAAATGTCAATCGTTGTCCTGTTGATATTTGGCTCTGTGGACTAATGAGTTTGCCGACCCCTGGGCTAAACAGGAGACCTGAGAACGATGCATGGGAATTGGCAGGGAAAAGCCCACTCAGATGTGTGCTTGTCGGTAAAATATCGCCGTATGCGGGAGAGGAGGAAGCTACTCACGGATGACCCACTGCCCTGGGCAAACACAGCCTTGAAACCATCTACCCGATTTACCCGAGTAAACTCCGCCGGGAGGACTCATTCTCTCCGAAATGTCCCGGAATGTGGCCATTCTGCAGGCCATTAACTCCACTGACTGCAGCACCATTCAGGAGGTCAGCCTTCACTGACTGTGTCTAAGGCTCTAAGGCCCCAGCAGCATGTCGGTCCCCACCCCACCCCACCCCACCCCACCCCCGCACCCCCGCACCCCCAAACCGAGGGAAAGAAGGAAAACACGAACACTCGAATATCCGCTCAGGGCCCAGCGTTCTCCTGTGCAGCAGCTCCACAGCCCCTCAGAGGCAGGGATTGTGGTATGGGATAGGAAACTGAGGCTCAGAGAGGGCCACGGTGTCCAAGATCAAACCTCAAACGAAGAGCAGGGCCGGGATTTGGGATCTTCTGGCTTCGAGTGCGGTGTGCTGGCAGCTTCTTCTCACCAAGGGATTTAGAGAAAAATAACAAGGCCACCAAACAGAGGAAGGAGCAGCTTCGCCGTCCTTTTCATTCGCCGTCTGTTCCCTAGAGTTCCTCCCAGCCCAGTGGCCAGGGGTGTTCACCACGCGGCCTGTTTACTAGGACTGGCTGAGGGGCGTCCAGGAGACGCCAGGAATGGGGCGACGGGGGCTCAGAGGGCCGCTGCGGGCGCCACGGACCAGCCTCGCCCACGGCAGGCCCGAGCCGCCCTCGGCCCGGGGATTATCATAGCGCTTTCTGTGTGACCAGTGACCAGAATGAGAGGCAGCTCAGGCAGGGAGGGTCCAGTGGAGGTAGATGGGGGGGGGGGAGAGGGGGGCGGGGACTGTCAGGGGACTGAGCCTCTGTGGGAGGGAAGGAGGGAGGGGACAAGCATTATCTGGGCGTCCCCCCAACACCGAGCAGAGACCTGGCAGAGCGCTTACGGGGACCTGCGGCACAGGCTCCCATCCAGGCTCGGCCCCTCATGAGCTGGGCGACTCTGTGCAGGATACCTGCCCTCCCTGGGCCTCAACTTCCTGGTCTCTGATCATAACAGCACCCATGTTACAGTGGCATCAGGCCAATTAAACGAGCGAATACGTACGTGCCAAAGACTCAAAGGCGTGTTTGGCCCGTGTGCTCCCTCAGGAAATGGGCGCTCTGTGTGCGTCCGGGGCTTCCCAGAGCCTCCTCTCGACCTGAGCTCTCCCAGGTGCAGAGGAGGTTAGATCTGAGCGCGCCCCTCCCGTCCCCCATAAAGTCCTTGACGAGTCCACAGGGTGCCATTACTCCCAAGCAGCTTTCGCCCCTGATGCCGGACGATCCTAACGGTATGAGCGGGTGCTCAATACATATTTGATGATTGAACGAGAGCAGAAATTTCAGAGACGGAGCTACAGGAGCGCAGTAACATCCTGCCCAAGGTCACCTGGGGCGGTGGCAGTACAGCCCGGACTTTCGGACAAAGAATTCCTGTGCTTGTCCCCTCCTTCCTTCCCTCCCACAGAGGCTCAGTCCCCTGACAGTCCCCGCCCCGCGCCCCCCCCCCCCCCGCCCCCATCTACCTCCACTGGCCCCTCCCTGCCTGAGCTGCCTCTCATTCTGGTCAGCTCGAAATTCACTGTCACACAGAAGCATTTTATCTGACCTTCCACATGCAAATGCTTTCCAATGGGGTTCCTCGGTGCCCAGCTCCACCCCAGCCCACATGGCCATAAACGTTCGTGTGTCTGCAGCCCGGCCCCAGGGATTCCAGAAATAACAGCAGGGCCCTCCGTTAGAATGCTGGAGCACAGGAAGGCATTTCTGCGTGAGGACATCGGCCCTTCCCAGCCCAGGCCTCCCCTGTCCGTCAAAGCACAAAGCAACCTTTACAAGCCGGGACAGGGAGGGGCAGCTGGGCGGGAGCACGGGTTTCTGTAAAGTCAGCACCTCCTGCGATCTGTCCGCACGCGCAGATCTTCCTTGCTTGAGCCTCTCTGCATCTGCTCCCGCCTCCACTTGGAATTTGAAATGCTTTCCTGGCTGTGGCATCCTTTGCTTTCTTTTGAAAATTTTATTATTATTATTATTATTATTATTATTATTATTTTAAATATGTTTTTATTTATTTCAGAGAGGAAGGGAGAGGGAGAGAGACATAGAAACTTCAGTGATGAGAGAGAATCATGGAGCAGCTGCCTCCTGCACGCCCCACACTGGGGATCCAGCCCGCAACCCAGGCATGTGCCCTGACCCAGAATCAAACTGTGACCTCCTGGTTCATAGGTCGACGCTCAACCCCTGAGCCGCACCTGCCGTTCTATTTATTTATCTATTTTTATTTATTTATCTGGCATCCTTTGCTTTCAGGGACCCATTCATCCTCGGATGTGCTGGAGCGGGAATCATGGCAGTGTGTGCACAGATGGCAATTTTCACGTTCGGATGACACGAAAGCCGGTTTCCGGGCGCCCAGGACAGCCGTCTTTCCCGGGAGGGCGCTGGGGAAGTGCCAGGAGAGAAGCGAGGGCTGGCAGGCAGTGTCTCGGCCAGAGGGAAAGGGAGGTGCCAGCGATGACCCCAAATAAAAGGCATGTGGGGCCATCTGTCTCCTCTCCAAGGGCGTGCACCAGGAGCAAGTCAGAAGTCTCCATCCAGGGAGCGTTTAGCTTTTCCAGTGTCCCCTCAAACATAAGACCAGAACACAAAAAGTGTGCACGCATAATACAACGATGCGGAAAATACGTATTTAGATGCATCACCTGAAAAGGCCGGAAAGAACTATAAAAATGGTTGCTTTTTTTTTTTTTTTTTTGGTGGGGTGGGGAGGGATTAATGGGTGTTTTTCTCCAAATTATCTTTAATGTCATTTCTCATTTCAAAGAAAATCATGATACCTGGCATTGCCAGGCAGACCTGCCTGGACTTTCTGGGCGTGTTTTACAGGGGAATTTCAGGTTTTAGGTGCCCGTCGGAAAACTTGAATTTCTCATGTAAATGCCATCCATCAGCCACTCTCTCCAGCAGCTAATTCCTCTTTGGTGGAAATGGGATTGTTTCTAATTCGCAGCCCCAATCCTAACGTCCTTCAAGGCTGGGTTCGGTGGATGGAGCTCCAGACCTTTGTCACGCACAGGAAGGAAGGTGGAGGAAAGAAAGGCGCTTGTGCAACACAACAGCCGACGGTGTTACCCTCGCGGGCCGGGCCGCGCGGGGCCGCCGCTGCCCCGGGGGCCACGCGATGCCATGCACCCTCTGCACCACGGCTGCGGCGGGCGATGCCGTGCGAGCCTCCGGCTCCCGGGCCGCACCCACTCGTGCCGCGGGGCCGGCGGGGAGGATGAGGGAGTCGGCGGCGGCATCGCAATGGCAACAGTGACGTCCTTTTACCCTGGATCTAATTGGAGGAAACCCCGTGGCCAGAGCCGCAGCCTGCCGGCCAACCGAACTTGCCCAGGCCGACCCACCCTCCGAGCCTCCGCTTCCCCGCGCGCCCCGCCCCCTTTGCCCCCTTCCGCGCGCTCAGCCCTCATTGGCCGGCGGCGGGGCGGGAGGCGGGACTCTCTGGCGCCACTCGGCGCGTCATTGGGCGGCGGGAGCGAGGGCCGCGGCGCGGCGGCCCGCCCCTCGGCGGCGGGCTAGGCTGAGACGGGAGGGTCCTCGGCTAAAGCCAGGAGCGGATCAAAGTGGTGGGACTCGCGCCGCGGCCGCGGAGACGTGAAGGTGAGCTGCGGGGTCGTCCCGGGCCTCCTCGGGCCTGGCCGGGCCCCGGGGCAGGGCGGGGAGCCGGCCGCGGAGAGCCGGCGGCCTGGACGCCGCTCTCCTTCGGGACGGCTCCGGCGGGAAGGGGCGAGCCAACGGCCGCTTCCATCTTGGGCAGGGCAGGGCGGGCGGGCGGGAGCGGCCCTTCGTCCTCCCCCTCCGCCTCCTCCCCCTCCTCCTCCCGCCCCGGGCCGCCTCCGCCGGAGCCCCTGGCGTCCCGGGCGCCCCGCGGGGAGCGTGGGCGGGGGAGGGAAATTCAACTGTGCGGCGCGTGCGGGGACAGACAAAAGGGGCGGCGGCGGCGGGCGGCCCGGGCGGCGGGCGCATTGTCTGACGGCGCCGCCCCCGCCCGCCCGCAGGCCCCCCGCACGCCTCCTCCGACCCGTCGGTGCTCGCCCCCCGCGCTCTCCTGCCCGCCCGTCCCCATGGAGAAGACGGAGCTGATCCAGAAGGCGAAGCTGGCCGAGCAGGCCGAGCGCTACGACGACATGGCCACCTGCATGAAGGCCGTGACGGAGCAGGGCGCCGAGCTGTCCAACGAGGAGCGCAACCTGCTGTCGGTGGCCTACAAGAACGTGGTGGGCGGCCGCCGCTCCGCCTGGAGGGTCATCTCCAGCATCGAGCAGAAGACCGACACCTCGGACAAGAAGCTGCAGCTCATCAAGGACTACCGGGAGAAGGTGGAGTCCGAGCTGCGCTCCATCTGCACCGCAGTGCTGGTGAGTCCGGCCGGGCCGGCCCGGGGCGAGCGCTCCCCGTGGAGGGTTGGGCGGCACGGGGGCCGGAGAGCAGTGCCCACCCGGAGGGGGTGCGAGGGGAGGGAGCCTGGGTCTCCGGAGTGGGCTCTCCCCGAGGCGGCTGCGGCAGCTGCCTTTGCAGCGGGAGCAGGTCTTTCCCCGGGTTGGGGGAGACCCAGGCGGGGTTCCCCGAGACCGAAAGTCGCCTCTCGGCTCGCCCAGGCCGCCTGGGACCCCTGGACCCGTATGTAAGCAATTCCTGGGCTCCAGGCTCGGGCTGAGAAGGGGCAGGCAGGCAGGCAGGCACCCACCCACCCACCTTGTCCAGACACCCATGCATGTGGGAGGCCTGCCTCCCCAACCTGGCCGAGGACATTTATTTTGAAAATCTGAACAGATAACTTCATTTTTCAAGGAAGAGCTTATCTGTCGAGCTTTTTCCCTGCTCAGAAGGCGGGGAGGGGGCAGTTCAGTCCCTGGGAAAGGCGCAGCTCCATCTGAAGGGAAAGCTCGTGTCTGGTCCCGCTTCCTCGCGGCGAAAGCGCTCACGGAGTGACCTGCGTTGCTCTCTGGTGCGGGGTGGGCCCGGAGAGCTTTCCCGGTTCCGAACTGTCCGGCCTGGGCCGCCGTGGCTGCTGGTGGAGTGGGTGAGCGCCGTGACTCACCCTTCCCCGCGAGAGGGAACACTTTCCGTTCTGTCACTGCATGGATCTTCTGAGCAAAGATAAGTTCTTGAGATTTAAGTACCAGCGCAACATCCTGGCGTGTTTAACTTCTCTCACCTGCTTTTCTGATACAATCAATAATGTGATCCCAACAAAATCATGGAGATAGCTGGTGAGGGGGCAAGAAAGCCTTGCCGGGCGTGCGCCAAGGGCCTTGTTTAGGAATTATGGGCGTGCGCTGTGTTCATCTGTATCTTCTGAGCTTCCACACCCTGCCTGGCATAGGGGAGGCACTTAGAGGAAAGCTTTCCCACCGAATTGCTGTGTTCGTGAAATTTACCAACTTGAAAGTGATGCTAGACTGCAATGGCGGATGGTAATGCCATTGACATGGGTCTGTCACCAAGGGAAGGCTCATAGAATTCCAGATGTAATGGGAGCTTTTCTAGATTTGGGGGGGCTCACGGAGCATATTTTAGTCTCTCTCGTTCAGTGATTACTTCCCCGTGTGTTCCTTACCCTGCAGTCATTCCGAACTGCCACAAAATTTTTTCCTGTTCTCTAGCAAGTTAGTTCTGAGCCAAAGGAATATTTTTTTAATCTATGGCTCTTAAAATTTTAGTTTCTATGATGGCATACGCGGAGAAGAGTTTTGCTTAATTGCTAAGTCACTTAGTATAAAAAAATTGTCCTCCCCTGAAATTAGGACAATTTTTTATATAAGTGAAGTAGAAGAGTTTAACTTTATTAACCTGAGGCATAAATAAAATGTTTTTATTGGTAAGATGGCTTGAGTCTAATTGTGACTTATTGGCCAACCTGTCATAAAAACCCGAGGAAAGGCCACCTTCCATTTGACAGCGGTATTTGAGAGCTTGGCTGTGCAAGGCACTGCTCGTGAGCAATATGAGGAAGAACACAGCTGAGCCATGGTGTTTGTCCTCCAAAACATAGGAGTGAATGTGAGAAATACAAAACATAAAGAATAGAATTCCCATAAAATGGTTTTGAACAAGCTATGTGTAGTTTTTTGGGTTTTTTTTTTTAGTATATTTTTATTGATTTCAGAGAGGAGGGGAGGGGAGAGGGAGAGAGAGATAGAGGTAGAAACATCAATGATGAGAGAGAATCATAGATCTGTTGCCTCCTGCACGCCCCCTACTGGGGATGGAGCCCACAACCTGGGCCTGTGCCCTTAACAGGAATTGAACCTGGGACTCTTGCAGACCGACGCTCTACCCACTGAACCAAACCGGCTAGGGCTAGGTGTAGTTTTAAGGAAACAGAACCCTCAGGAAAGGCTTCCCAAAGAATGGGTTTGGGAGTGAAAGTTGAGGGAGGAGGGTAGAGAAGAGGGGTCAGTATTCCAGGCAGAAGGGATAGACTGGACCGGCCTGACTCAGGAAGAAGGTTCTGGGGGGCGGGAGCAGGGTGTGTGTAGAGCTGCTGCAGGAGAAAGGCCACATGAGAATGAACGCCAGGGGGTTCCTCATTGGGGTGACGTGGGGAGACATTGGAGATTTCTCAATGATTTTGAGTGGCGTGGGTTGGCAACATCCAGAGAGTTTGTCAAAACAATGAGGAAAGGAGTGAAACCTGACATTTCTGCACATGGCTGCTGGAGTGAGGTTTCCTTTTCCTGCGGTGAACAGGAAGGAGAAGGTGGTGTGGAGGAAGGAGGTGAAACTCCTTATAGGAGACTGGTAATAGTAACAGAGAGAAGCAACATTTTGGTCCTAAATAGCAAAGGTTCTCAGCCTCCTCTTTCTCTCTCATAGAGGAGGTTGGGGGTGGGATTATTTGATAAGCACTGTATTGAGAGGCTACTGAACTGTGAGGGCAGAAGATATATTACAAATCCAAACGAGTAAAGAGCAAAGGCAATGAAAAGGGCCTAAATGAGCCCTAGTTGGCGTGGCTCAGTGGATAGAGCGTTGGCCTATGGACGGAAGGGTCCCAGGTTTGATTCTGGTCAGGGCACATGCCTGGGTTGTGCACTTGATCCCCAGTAGGGGGCGTGCAGGAAGCAGCCCATCAATGATCCTCTCATTGATGTTTCTATCTCTATCTCCCTCTCCCTTCTCTCTGAAATCAATAAACATATTTTTAAAAAACAAAAAAATAAAGGGCCCAAATGACCAAACTCTTTGTAGATTAAATCGGATGTTAGAGAAGATTTTACCAAGTTGTCTGTGTCCCAGTGTCATTGTGAAACCAGAGGGTTGGGCTAAACTTTCTAGGTCTCTTCCAATTCTGATTTTTTGGGGACTATAAAGTTATATAGGCCCCAGGCGTTTTTTAAAGTTCCGTTTGGAGAACATATCAACGGTATATGAAATGTTGAAAAACTAACAATGACTTTAATGAAATGGCTTCAGGGAGGGGTATACAGACATAAGTGAAAAAGATTAGTAAGTTGTAGGACCACCAAGCAGCCGTGGAGATGTCTGAGTCGTTAAGCACTTGGGTATGAGGTCTGGGCAAACTGATGAAATCAGAGGGATCCGCAGAACCTTCTGGGACTTGGGAACAAACCCGTACAAGACGACGGCCTTGGAGTAAGGAGGAGGCAAGGTGACCTTTGTCTCAACCCCATGGTACCCTTTCACGTTGATGGTCTTTTCAACAGGTTGCCTTGGTGTAATGTATTAAACAGTTTCAGGAACTAAGGTCCATGTTCTGACTTTTCAAATAATCATTTAAAATGGTATATAGAAACTAAAGTTGTTGTGTCAGTATGTAAAGGCTCTGTAAACTTTTTCAGTAATATGCTTGAATTTAGGTAGGTTATAAATTAATCGCTTAATGACAATGTGTAGTGCTGGTTATGATTTCGAAGTAAGACTGATAACATTATTTTTGATAGTTAATGAATCTTAATGTAATTTTATTGACATAATGGAGCAGTTATGGGCTCTGGAATGGAGACAGATTGTTTTTGAATCATTGCTTCCTAACCTTACAGTTTTGTGACAATGGACAACTTTGTTGATCTCTCAGGCTGTTTCTTCATCCATAAATGAGTGATCATGGTGCCTGCTATTATAGGCTTTAATTAAAATAATAACTGACATTTACTGGGCATTTACTATACGCTGAGCACTATCTGAAGCACTTCCTACTGACTTTGTCCCCGTAGTTAGGTTTGATGGTATTGTTTCTGTGCGAATGTGGAGAGGACTCGGGCCGAGGACGTGAGTACCGTGTTCAACACCCAAAGCCTAGTGAGCGGTAGAGCAGCGGTGAGCCGCCAAGTGAAACGGAACACGCTTGTCCCTCACACATGGGAACTGACTGACGCGCACGGCGTGAACCTTGAACCTCGGTTTTGAGGGATTTGTACAGTTCAAGATAAGACATGATGTTTGTAAGTTAAGAGGGAGGGAAGAGCGCTCTGGTGGGGGAAACTTCCAGAACCTGTAATTTTGAAGCCCTGCTCATGTACAGAATATTGCAATAAAACACCCCTTGACTTGTGGACCTTTTTGGCTTTTAGATTATAAGCTCCTTGAAGCCAAAAGTTGTGTTTTTGGAGAGTGAAATGGAGTGGAATGTCGCATATATAGGCATATATGTAAGGTTAGATCCGTGCTTCTCAGCCAGGGTAAACTTCCCCCCAGGAGACACCGGGCCAGTTCTGGGGACAGTTTGATGGGTGGGGGCTACTAACGATGAGCAGAGGCCTGAACTATGCATAGGGAAGTCCCCACAACAGGACATACCCGGCGCAGGATGTCAGTAATGCCGAGGTTGAGAAACGCGGAGCTAGTAAGCCAGGTTAGCTGCTGGCCAGCATCGGTTGAACCATTTCAGTGGAACTGGTCTTTCCCACAGACCTTCGCTCTCCATTTCCGTTCTTTCCATCCAGATGAGCAGTGTTCCGCTATCTCTTTGTCACCTGGGCCTTGTGCTCAGTTGGACTGGGGCACATGGTACTAAATTACGTGTTGTATGCTCTAGTTTACTGACTTTGATGAGGTGCCTGCCTCCTGGATGTTTGCTGCAGGTTTTGCTTAGAGAAATGGAGAAACTCTCAGTGGTACAGGTGGCGAGGCCATGACTATAAGGATGTCTGTAAATGCTTTCTTATCGGACAGCCTTAGATTGCTGTTTGTAAGTGTCAGGGGTGATTCTGGGAAATAAATGAGAAGGTATATGGAACCATAAAGATACTGCTTTTCAGGCCAAACTTTTTTTTTTTTTTTTTAAACATAATGATTTTTTACAGAGAGGAAGGGAGAGGGTTAGAGAGTTAGAAACATCGATGAGAGAGAAACATCGATCAGCTGCCTCTTGCACACCTCCTACTGGGGATGTGCCCACAACCAAGGTGCATGCCCTTGACTGGAATCGAACCTGGGACCCTTCAGTCCGCAGGCTGATGCTCTATCCACTGAGCCAAACCGGTTAGGGCAGGCCAAACTTTTTAAAATATATATATATACTAGAGGCCCAGTGCACAAAATTCGTGTGTGTGTGTGTGGGGGGGCTCCCTCAGCCTGACCTGTACCCTCTCCAATCTGGGAGCCCTCAGGGGATGTCCTACTGACGGCTTAGGCCCGCTCCCCATGGTTTACTGCTCTCTGCGGGGGCCTGCTTGCCCCTCGCTTGTTTCTGGAATTTTCCATGTAATGTCTTTGGACTGGGGTTGACCGTGGGTAATAGAAATCAAGGAAAGCAAAACTATGGATAAGGGGGGTACTGCTGTGCTGATGGCACCATGGAAAATTTTATTTCCTCCTCCCCTTTCCCACACTTGCCCAAATATTTAAAGTTGTTGATTTTGATGAAATCCAATTTTTTTTAGGTTGCTTGTGCTCTTGTTGAAATATCTAAGAAGCCATGGCTTGATCCAGGGTCATGAACACTTACTCTGATGCTTTCCCTGGGAGCTGTGTTGTCTTGGCTCTGACGTCATGGTTCTGTTCGTTCTGAGGTGATTTTTGCAGGTGGAATGAGGAGGGGTCCAGCCTTCTTCGTTCTTCCATGTGGCTCCCCAGCTGTCCCACAGGAAATCCTCTTGATCTGAAGTCTCAGCTCACGAAATAATCAGAAGTGGTTTGGCATAAAAGTTAACTTAAGGAAAACTTACAATTACCTCATTCTTTGTGCTCCAGCCAAATTGTTTACCCAAACACACTCGTATTTTGCTTCCATCCCACCACTGCTTTCTCCTTTGTAAAGCCTTTTCCCTTTTCTAAATGTGGACATCACACCTGTCCTACAAGGTACAATGTAGGTGCCATTGCCCTCATTCCATAGTCAGTTAAAATTATAACTTAATATTTCAGATCGCTTTCCTTGCAGTTACAGGTAGATGAGGTGGGTTTACCTGTAAGGAAACCAAGGTTTAGTTACTCAGCCGGTTAGCTGTGAACTCAAATTCAGCGTTTCTACTTTAGTGCTCTTTCCGTTCCCACTGCCTTTTCCAGTAAAGCCTTTGACACACCCCCTTCTTGCAGATCTTTGCTCCTGTCTGGGTTCTGTCTTGTATGGAAATGGTGGAGAATCACGCCTTTATGCATCCAAGCCCTTCAGCTAGAGTGGCTTGCTTTTCTCTCTTTTACTAGGTGCTGGTTTTACTTTAAAAGACCTGGGGGCGGAAACAATTACTGCTTTAAAAGTTCACAGCCATTGCCACACCAGATGGAGTCCACGCTCCTTAACGGGACTGGAGACGTGAGCTTTCGTCTGTCTCCAGCTCCTTCCTCCTGTTCCTTCCTTCCCTCTTCGGCGGCCTGGAGCTCCAGGGCGCCCGTGTCGTGGGCTCTCTCCCCTTTGCTCCGATTCTCCCCACATAAAAGCAGGTGCTGCCACACGGATGCCGTCTTTTCTTTCTCACCAAGTCTGCCAGTGAGGCCGTTCCGCCTTGTCTGGAGCGTGCCGGTGCCCTGCGTTCCTCTGGCTGTCTCCATACAGTGCGCCCACTCAGACCTCTGCCGGTGAGCTGTGAAGGGGGTGGAAGAATAGAACCTCATTTTTCCTTCCGTGACGATTGAGCAGTACTTCATTTTCCGACGTAGTTTTGTGCTGCACTCGGCAGTCCATTGAAGACTCGCAGTGACCCGTTAGCTTTAGCAGCAAGTGCACAACAACTTCCTACGGAGCGCAGGGCTCTTGTTGACCTGTCCCTTCCCGGGCCTGTCACAGCGGGGGGCCCGCGGCTGGCGGAGGGGGTTGTATGTGACAGCAGAGGTCAGTGTGTGTGGCCCGGGCTGCCACAGGGGGGAAATTCATCTGTAACGGAGATGGCTTAACTCAGTCTGTCACCGGCTTACAACGACAGCTCACGGGAGGGGCACCGCTGTCTGCACCGGCAGCGCTCCTGCCTGCTTTAATGGCGTTCTTAGGCTAAAGCAGAACTGACCCATTTACTCCGCTAGCAAGGCGGCTTGGCCCATTTGAATTATTAGAACATCCTTTTTGTTAGATATCGAGATGTCTGTTCGGTTGGATTACTTAGGACCAAACTGAGATTTGACTTACTGTTTTGTTTTCCTTTAAAAAAACAAAAACTTGTTTTCCCACTATCATTTGTCTCTTCCTTCACAAGTCAGTGGCTGTGGTAGTTTCTGGATACTAGTAAATTGCAAGTATCTAAGGCAGTGGTTCTCAACCTTCCTAATGCCGCGACCCTTTAATACAGTCCCTCATGTTGTGGTGACCCCCAACCATAACATTATTTTCATTGCTACTTCATTAACTGTCATTTTGCTACTGTTATGAATCGTAATGTAAATATCTGTGTTTTCCGATGGTCTTAGGCTCTACAGCAGCGGTTCTCAACCTTCCTAATGTCGCGACCCACAGGTTGAGAACCGCTAGCAGGGTCGCCTAAGACCGTGGTCGGCAAACTGCGGCTCGCGAGCCACATGCGGCTCTTTGGCCCCTTGAGTGTGGCTCTTCCACAAAATACCACGGCCTGGGCGAGTCTATTTGAAGAAGTGGCGTTAGAAGAAGTTTAAGTTTAAAAAATGTGGCTCTCAGAAGAAATGTCAATCGTTGTCCTGTTGGTATTTGGCTCTGTGGACTAATGAGTTTGCCGGCCACTGGCCTAAGACCATCGGAAAACACAGATATTTACATTACCATTCATAACAGTAGCAAAATGACAGTTATGAAGTAGCAACGAAAATAATGTTATGGTTGGGGGTCACCACAGCATGAGGAGCTGTGTTAAAGGGCCGCGGCATTAGAAAGGCTGAGAACCGCTGTTTTAAGGGAAAGGAAGTTTATGCCTTGGTTCTTTGTTAGTCCTGACCTGTCGGTGTTGGTAAGTTATGGTTGCGTATTAGAAAGTAGTTCCAGTGTCACCAGTGGATGTGTGTATTCACGTGTCACCAGTGGATGTGTGTGTTCACATGTCACCAGTGGATGTGTGTACTCACATGTCACCAGTGGATGTGTGTGTTCACGTGTCACCAGTGGATGTGTGTGTTCACATGTCACCAGTGGATGTGTGTACTCACGTGTCACCAGTGGATGTGTGTGTTCACGTGTCACCAGTGGATGTGTGTGTTCACATGTCACCAGTGGATGTGTGTGTTCACATGTCACCAGTGGATGTGTACTCGCGTGTCTTCTGAGCCTGTGCAGCTCAGCTAGAGAGTTGGGAGTGTCGGGGCAGCGGGTGCAGAAGGTTTCTGTTGCTCGGGGCTCAGTTGCTGAGATAGGGAATACAGCAGACAGCTCAGAGACAAGGACGGCATTCCCTTCATGTCGAACATCTGCTTTGGGGGAGCGAGGGGACAAAGACTGGTTTTCCTTAACGGTGGCCCACGCCGGTCACACCCCTCCGTTGTTTGTCAGAGGCCAAACGCTCCTCTCTGTGTGTGTCCTCACCGCGCTCTGTAGCTGAGCATTCCTATACAAAACCATTGTTACTGTTTCGGGGTTCAAGTGCTAATTGTTTAGGGGAGCAGCGGGGATACTCTGTGCTTACCAAAGGGCCATCCTAGCCCCCAAAAAGCACCACTGTGCTGCAGCAGGTGCTGACAGCCATACACGCACTGGTGGTCATTTTGCCTGGGTCAAGGATATTTATGGTGGAGCTAGAGAGCTTAGGGACAGGAGAAGAGAGCTTAGAAACATTTGGGGCAGGAAGACAGATAAAGCTTTCTTCTCTGCTATTGAGAGCCTTGGATTCTTTCCACCTCTTTCTGCCCCTTTCCCATTGCCTGATTACCCCCTGGTGTTAGCTCCTTATTTTGCCCCCAAAAGTAATTGACCACTTTGCATAGACTAATCTGACTTCTTTTTACTTTCACTGTAACTACAGTGGCACATATCCCTTTGTGTCTGGAGTCCATATTAATTCTCTGACCATATGACAGTTCATCATGACACATTATATTAAGTGTTTTGCTTTGTGGTGTGTGTGTGTTTTAAGTTGATTTTAGAGAGGGATGGACGAAGAGAGAAACATTGATCGGTTGTCTCCTGTATGCACCCTGTCTGGGGATGGAACCCACAATCTAGGTATGTCCCCTGACCGGGAATCAAATCCTCAACCCTCCGGTACACGGGATGATGTTCAACCAGCCAGGGCCATATTAGTTTTAATTAATTTTTTTATTAAATGTGTTGGGGTGACATTGGATAATAGTAACTTGAATTTATTAATTTGACAAATATTCCAGCCAGTGTTGGGTTTTTGTCTTTTGTTACTTTTAGAATTACATCTCAAAAGTTGAACACTTTATAAAAGGTGGGCTTTAGTCTCCACGAATATTGATGCTAATTAACCCTTTCTCCCAGGAAGGCATATTCACATTTATGAGTGCTCCAGAGATTTCATCAGTAGACGGTGGAGATACGAAGGCCCAGTACCACTTTTTCAGGGGTGCCACATGAGTAAGACAATAGTGTGTGCTTCTGTCCAGGGTCTGTCCCCTTGACCTTATGGGCTTCCCGTCTAATTTGTGGGCCGCTGAGAGGGGGACGGAAAGAGTTAGGGATTGGGCAGTCATGGTCTAGCCGTGTGTGCTGCTTGCCGGCAGAGGAGCATTGAGAAGATGGCTTGGGGGTCGCACAGACAGAGAGGCAGTAGTGGATGGTCTTAACGACTGGATCTCCCTCCGCCACTGCTGCATCCCGCCTCCGCACAGGTGCTCGTGGGAGGACTGTTCATGGACCCGAGTACCCCTTCTCTTCCTGGTGCTGGGTCCACCGCATTTGCTTTTTCCTTCCTCCCACCCCCAAGAGCTGCTGTATTTCTGGCTTCTCGCTTAGTGAATGCCTATGTTTGCTCCTTGGAGTGCCACTTGAGCAGAGCTGTCACGCCCTACCGATTTTACCTGCCACAGTGTTTAATAGTATCTGGGAGGCCCGCATTGTTGCTGCCTGCTCTTCTGCTGGCCCAGGATTGGTAATATTAGAGATAAGGTTGGATGTCAGTCAATTCAGACTGATCCCCACTCCTGTTGTGTTGTGGCGCATGGAAAATAACCATATTGTACGGCACACTGGGGGAAATGGACACACACACACACACACACACACCCCTCCAGCTTCACCCTGTGGTTATTATGGCTCAGGGGATTGGTGTATCTCTCTTTTTAAATGTTTTTATTGATTTCAGAGAGAGGGAGGGAGAGGAAGAGAGCGAGAGAGAGAAACAGTGATTAGAGAGAATCATAGATCAGCTGCCTCCTGCAAGCCCCCTACCAGGGACTGAGCCCACAACCCAGGCCTGTGCCCTGACCAGGAATCGAACTGGTGACCTTGCAGTTCATGGAGCCACACGGCCAGGCAGGGTTGGTATCGCTTGACCATGTACGTTCGCTGGAAGCTCTAGGTTAGAGTCTGGTCCTGGAGGACCGCAGTGCTGGGCTTCAAGTCAGTTCTGTAAGAGGCCATGGGGGTTCTGAGCAGGGGATTAGCATGCCCAGAATGGAACTGAAGGGTAATTGGCAGCAGAGCACAAAGTGGGTGAGAGAGAAGAGCCCTACAGCCTGGGAGCTCCAGGAAGTGACTGGATTCGTTGGGGTGAAATGATACGGTTAACTCGGGTGTAGGAATAGGAATGGGACTGGGAAGTCCTGGATTAAATACTGTGGCGGGTAAAATCGGTAGGGCGTGACAGCCCTGCTCAGGTGGGCAGTGGGGGAGAAGAGTCGGAAGCAGCGCTGATGAGCCTGGGTAGCTAGGAACATTGTCCAGTGTAGACAGTACAGTCTTTTCCTTCCTCCAGTGGCTCATGGTTAAGAAAGAGGGGCTGTATGTTCCCAAAGTAGTCTCTGTTTATTTGTCTGAGAAGTTCTCCAGACAAAGCCTGGACTTGGAGAAAACTTACACCCAGGTCTTGGGTGATTATGAGGCCAAAGAAGCCATACGATTGCACCCAGATTTCTAACTAGGGCGCTGTGCAGAGTGCTTCTCCTAAGACAGAAAATTGAAGGGGGGAGGGGTGGGACTCAACAGTAGATTGTGTTATGAAGGCAAAACTAATGTTTTCTTAAATGAGTAAGTTTCAAGTTCCAATGGCCTAGTCAGGTGTGTGTGTGTGTGTGTGTGCAGTATACACTGAGTGGCCAGATTATGATGATCTCTGAACGCATAATAATCTGGCCACTCTGTGTATATCCTATAGAATAAAAGGCTAATATGCAAATTGCCCCCTGGACCAGGAGTTCGACCAGCAGGCAGGCCAGCCAACCGCCCATGTCCCCTCCCCTTGGCCAGGCTGGCCACACCCCACCCATGCACAAATTCATGCACCGGGCCTCTAATACACACACACACACACACACACACACACACATACACTGTGTGGCCAGATTATTATGCGTTCAGAGATTATAATAATCTGGCCACTCAGTATATATATGAGCACCTGGTCTGATGCTTAAGAGAAAGATTTTACTAAGCATGATACTGAGCAATTTGTATTCACTTATTTAACCTTCACAACAACCCCATAAAGTAGGGATTATCATTACTGCTGTTTTATAGATGAATAAACTGAGGTACAGAGCTGTAAAAGTAAATTGCCTGGCTAGGTTTGGGGCAGATTTGTGAGTAATTACCATGTAGGTAATTGGTTAAAATCTTGCCAATAAGATCTCAAATGGCCCTGGTCTATGTGCTCAATGGTTAGAGCATTGGCCCACTGAAGGGTCTCGGGTTCGATTTCTGGTCAAGGGCACATACCTGGGTTGAGGTTCCATCCCCGCCCCCAGTGGGGCGCATTTGGAAGGCAACCAATCCATGTGTCTCTCTCACATCGATGTTTCTTTTTCTCTCTTTGTCTCCCTCCATCCTTCCCTCCCCCTCTCCCCTGCCCCTCAAAATCAATGGAAAAATACTCTCAGGTGAGGATTAGCAACAACAAAAAGTCAAGTGAACCCACATCTCGTCAGTTATCTTAAAGTGGATAGTGGGCTATTGAAGTATTTGAGATCCTTGGTTGTTCCAATGAAATATTTTCTCCTGGTAGCAGGTTATAGTTGTCAGATTTTATTTTTTTATTTTTATTTTTTTAAAAAATATATTTTATTGATTTTTCACAGAGAGGAAGGGAGAGGGATAGAGAGCTAGAAACATCGATGAGAGAGAAACATCGACCAGCTGCCTCCTGCACACCCCCTACGGGGGATGTGCCCGCAACCAATGTACATGCCCTTGACCGGAATCGAACCTGGGACCTTTCAGTCCCCAGACCGACGCTCTATCCACTGAGCCAAACCGGTTTCGGCTATAGTTGTCAGATTTTAGAAAGTGTAGCTTTAAAGGCAGACCCTTACTTGATTAAAGAAAAAAACATAAATGTCCTTAATTTTATTTATCTTTAAATGTTTTTATTGATTTGAGAGAGAGGAAGGGAGAAGGATGGAGAGAGAGAAACATCAGTGAGAGAGCAACATGGATTGGCTGCCTCCTGCACTCCCCCTACTGAGGATCGAGCCGCAACCCGGGCATGTGCCCTGACTGAGAATCGAACCAGTGACCTCCTGGTTCATGGTTCTCGATCAGCCACCAATCCACACCGACTGGGCTGTCTGTCCTTAATTTTAGATAATCCTCTAAAAGGTTGGGAAACATGTGCATTAATAGCCAACTCAATCCTTGGCACACAACTAATACAAGGAACTTTCGAAACACTATCCTCTGTGAACATGGAGTAGACATGTAGTTACTCAGCCTCTTCTAAGGATCCTGTGGTACTCATTGGGAGAGGAAACTTCACGGATTATGGCCAGAAGTTCTTTAGTTACTTGATATTTAGTTGCTGTAATTATTCCAATAGGTGACTTCTCTTTTATCCCATTATTTCTGACTACTCTAAAAAGATTCTTTCAGGAAAGGTCTGAGTGGGAACTTCTGTCTTTGTCTGAAAGTCTTTACTTTGCACCTGCTTTTATATGGTGCCTTTAATTGGTTACAGAATTCTACCGGACAGTTGTTTTTCTCAGCCCTTTGAAAATACTGGTGATTTCTGATGAAACATAATGCTGTTTCTTCCTTTATAGGTAACACGTCATTTGTCTGATTGGGATGTGTGTGTGTGTGTGTGTGTGTGTGTGTGTGTGTGTGTGTGTGATCCTTGCACAGGGGTCATGCTAACCTTCCCTGTGTGGTTCCAATGTCAGTATCTGTGCTGCCGCAGCGAGCACTCCGGTTGCTTTAAGAGTTTCTTGTCTTGGCATTCTAGTTTTTCATGGTCTAGGTATGAATTTATTTTCTCTTCCTTGGGATTTAGTGTGCTTTTCCACTAGGAAAATTATCTTAGTACGGTTACTGTGAGTCTCAGCCATTATCTCTGAATTACAGCTCTTCCTCACCCCTTCTGTTCTCCTCTGGCATTTGTATTGGCGTATTATCTTAGGTGACCTATCAGACATTGCTTTCTAATTGCATCTTTTGACATAGCCACATTTTTTTCATTCGGTTGTATTCTCAGGTGTTTTTTAAAAATACGCCTTTTTACCAATGTTCTGTGGGGTTTTTTTTGTGTTTTTTTTTTTTTTTTAATTATAAAAGCCCCCTTATACCTCCAAGCTGTCTTTTCTTGATTCATTGTATCCTGTCCTCTCCCCTGGCTTCTGCTTCCCTTTTTTTTTTTCTTTTTCTTTAATCTCTTTGCTTATTTTAATAAAGAAATAAATAACCAGAATTTATAATTCAGTCATTATGAATTCTGTTTTGTTTGTATTTCCACACATAGTCCTGCCATTGTTTTGAAGCCAGTCTTGGGCATCATCTATTGAATCATAAATATTAAAATATATATCTTTAAAAGATTCTTTAGTCATTTTCAGCATATTTTATGTTTTATTACACAGTTTTCATTTTTTAAGTTCTTGGGGACTAGCACCTGTTGATTTGCTGATCTCTCATTTTGGTGGATCTGCCCCTTGAGGAGTTCTGTTCTTTTTAATGATATGAATGGAGCTTTTTTCCGTGGGACTTGGGTGTGCCTTGGGCGGGGAAGTGGCTTTGCATCGAGGTTCTGATGGTTTGCCTCTGCGGGGCACACTAAGCTACACCCATTTTTACACCCATTTTCCGCCTGTAGCTTTACATGTCGCGCATGAACTAGACATCTGAATAGCACCTACGCCGTTCTTCCTGGGAGACTGCACCTCCCGCCTCCCGCCTGCTCCCTCTCACACTCCGTGTGTGAGAGTGTGCGCTGTCCGTCCTTGGTCTCCGTTTCCTAGCCTGGACAGCGTCCTCTCCCTTCGTGCTCTGTGTATCTCTTTCTTCCATCCTTCCCCTGTCTGTTGAACGGCTCCATTATTTAGAAGAAGGGAACGTCTGCTCCCTCTCACTGCGTTGCCAGAACCTGAAAGGCGTATTTCTACGTGTCTACCTTCAGGTGATGGTAAGTCTCCACAGTAACAGTGAATGACGGGGTGTGTGTGTGCTTTAACCTGATACACTGCTCTTCAGTAACATTGAACATGTGTTAACCATTTCATATGGTCAGGTAGACAATCTGCTAAATACACATTCAGACTTACATTTCAGTTACAAGTCTTCTGCTCCTATATTTTATTTGTTCTAAAATTGAATAGTCATATTAACTTCTGCTTCTCATATTTGTCAGAAATGTTGGTAATACTATCTGATTTAATATAATAAATATTAATAAGAGCAGTTTTATTGACAGACAAAATCTTTAAATACGTGAAGTTCATATGAGATACATCTGGAAAATGAACTAATATCATTAACATATGAAGACTTCCTACAAATCTGTAAGGACATAATTCATTAGGAAAGGCAAATAAAAAGCAGTTAATAATAGAAAAGGACATAACATGTTTAATTTCACTTCTAACATTAAGTTGTAAGATTAGAAAACTACAAATAAAACTATAGTAAGGTGTTTCTTACTGGATTGGAAAAGATGGAAAAGTTTAATTCTCTGTTCAGAAGGATACTGAGAAAGAGGACCAGTCGTACATTCTAGGGGAGTGTCAGTGGCATTGCCTCCAGGAGGACAGTTACAGTTTATCTTACGGATCAGACGTGCGTTCGGGACGTTGTTGGAAATATCAAAAGGTTTGAAGCGACGTAAATGTTCATCAGGAGACAGTTTAAGTAATTACCTTATGCCCATCCAATGGAATGCTGTACAATGTTACCCATGTATGAAGCAGTTATAATACGTGGACATGGAATGATGATTATTAGAGGGATCACTATGAGGAAAGCAAGAGCAGTGTATGGAATTAGCAACATGGAATGCTAACACGAGGGAGGGAGAACATATGTGGGTTTTACATGTATGAAACATCTGGAGGAATGTACAAGAAGCTAACGATGCTGTTGCCTTGAGGGCGGGGAAGACCTGCATGTCGATGAGGACCCGGGAAAGGGAGAGAAACGTGTTTTTTTGCGTTTGAACTTGTGTGATGTACATTTGTTACCCGTTATTTAAACGGAAACCAGCATCTTATTGTGTGTGAAGAGAAGATCCAGATAAGGGAGGAATAATCCTGTGGTGTTGAATTTGAATTGGAGATACCAGTATGAAGTAATGATTTTTCAGAAAAACACCCACAACTTCTCTGAAGGAACAAAACGGCGAGCGAACAGAATGGGGAGGCTCTTCATCCGGATTGTTAGTGGGATAGCTGACTGTTGCATGTTCTTGCTTTGATAAAAAGTAAAGAATTTGAACAAGTAATTCGAGAAAATGGCTGTGTCGGGTTAGGGTCGTACCATGTGTGCCATCCGTGGCTGAGGTCCGTCTGGCGGGAGCTGCCGTGGGGTGGGCACCGTGCCAGATGCTTAACAGATTTCATGAATGAAAAACACTAAGGACACGTTTGATCTGAAGTGGATCTGCTTAACAGGTCGCCCTTTGGACTTAGTACCTAGAATTACACACATTAAAAACTGGAGGGTATTGTGATTATTCATAGAAGAGGAATTTAAGGAACTTGCTCTAGACAGACCCTGAGTCAGATCCTCATCTCAGCACTCGCTCTCCAGAGTGTCCGGTGTAATCCGGTAAATCGGACCTGGCGCCGTTTAAAGGCGACTCGAAAAAGATGACCGTCTCCGGGGGCTTTCTCCCCCTGCGCGGCGTGCCTCTCCCTGCCCCCGGCGCTGGCGGCCACCCCTCCCCGTGTCTGCTGTTTGTAAAGTCCTCCTCACCCTTCAGACGCAGCTCGCTGCCGCCTTCTTAAGAAACGTTCTTCCGGCGGCTTGACAGAATAGCTGTCTCCTCGCTTGTGCTCCCAGAGGGCTTGTTTGTATGCCTTCGACCCCCCACCCCCCCACCACCCCACCCCCGGGTCCTCATCAGGGGTGGCGGGCTCTGCTGACGGGTGGGTGGAGAGCCGAGACTCTACACAGCCTTCGGGGCTGTGAGTGGGTTGTCCCGCTGCGCATCCATTTAGGTAGAAGCTTATTGGTATTTATCTGAGGCCCAGACCTAATTCTGTTTCACATTAAACACCAGGTTCTTCTTGTTTGTTTGTTTGTTTTTATGGTTTTCGTGCATACAGAATTAACCAGGCGTGCACCTGCCACGTAAAAATCAAAGATCTTACTTTGTTTTGTTTGTAACCTGGCTGGTCAGGCTGTTCGTGGTGGTTGAACAGACTGTGCAAGTCTGTATTCAGAGGTTCTTGGCGTTGAAGGGGATTCTTAGAGGCGGACATCTGACTAGATTATTTTTTTTAATTTTCGAGAGGAATGGAGAGGGAGAGAGAAACATCAATGAGAGCCATCCATGGGCTGCCTCCTGCATGTCCCCTGCTAGGGACTGAGACCAGAACCGTGTGCCCTGGCTGGGACCTGAGCCCGTCTGGGTGCACGGAATGACACTTACCCATCTGCGCCATATCGGCCAAGCCAGACATACAGATATTTACATGTTGAAATGCTTACTGTTTTATTACAAATCACTTTCATTTCTACCTTATATCTTATTTAGGACATTAATGTATATATATATTTTAAATATATTTTTATGATTTCAGAGAGGAAGGGAGAAGGAGATGGAAACATCAATGATGAGAGAGAATCATGGATCGATTGCCTCCTACACGCCCCCTACTGGGGATGGAGCCCACAACCCAGGCGTGTGCCCTTGACTGGAATTGAACCTGGGATGCTTCAGTCCACAGGCCGACACTATCCACTGAGCCAAACCGGCTAGGGCAATATATTTTTTTTTATTAAAAAATTTAATGGTGCCCCCATTTGACATTGGTGTATATTTTAAATTGTATGTAAATATATTATTAGCTACTAATTTCACTTTAGGATAGTTAAGGAGTCACAAATATTAGTCATGAAAGGGGTTATTATGTACAGTTGCACAGTCTGGCTCATAGGAGACATTTTTTCCCATAGGTCGCTTTTTGTTTAAAAAAAGTTCACAGCTCTTGGTGTGGCATCGGCACTAGTTCTCCCTATTCTTCCCTCTAGCTTTGCTCACGTTTGAGGTTTCTTGGTGTCGCGTATATTCTCAGTTACTGCTGGTTCATCTTGTAACGCGGGTCGGAAGTCCACTGACTTCACAGATCTTCCAGCTCCTCAAAAATCACTACCTGTGTTCCGCTCAGCGCTGGGGGAGTCCTCCCAGAACCATGATTTGCTGGTTAAAAAGTTACAAGGGGGGGAACGCCTACTTAATTGACAGGAATAACGTACAAGAGGATTTTGTGGGGAAACTTTCAGTTACATAAATGTTAAAACTGGTTCCTTTCCTCTACCCTACCCTGACTTTTTACCTTATATGGAAAGGTTTTTTTAGGCAGTGAGCCACTTGTCATGGTGTTTTTTCCTCTGGTCTGTATTGAGATTTCTTCTTCTTATTGAAAGTTGTACATCACCTGGCTGGTGTGGCTCAGTTGGTTAGAGGGTCATCCTATGCATGGAGGGGTCAAGGGTTTGATTCCCAGGCAGGCTGCGAGTTTACTCCCCAGTAGGGGGTGTGCAGGAGGCAGCCGATCAGTGATTTTCATCATTGATGTTTCTCTCTCTCTCAGCCTCTCCCCTCCTCTGTGAAATCAATAAGAAGAAAACTTATTTATTTTTTAAGGGAAGCCAGTCTTGGGAGTGCCCACACCTGGCTGAGTGGCTTTGGGAGGGGTTAGTGCTAGAAGCACACCTCTCACCTCAAGGCCTCAATCTAGTCGGACTCCTCTCTGCTGTGGCTCTCCTGCCGTATTTACTCACGGAGCTTTTTCTATCACCGCTCCGGAGCCCCTCCGTGGGGTCTCGTCTTCACTAACTCGGGCTGAACGAATGGACTGGTGAACAGGCAGGTTGCTTCTACTGTGTTGGGTGTGATCCAGCTTTACATTAGAACTGGCTTGCTAGAGCCAGTCTTCACCCGTGGCAGCCACTGGCCCTGCTCTCTCGCGTGCTGCGTCTGGGTGGTGTGTTGTGGTCACGTGACCATTGATGATAACTGCTATCATTGTTAGTTCTTGACTGTAACGATAGCCTCTCACGAGTGCCTAATGTTTCATTTCAGGAATTGTTGGATAAGTATTTAATAGCCAACGCAACTAATCCAGAGAGTAAGGTCTTCTATCTGAAGATGAAGGGAGACTACTTCCGGTACCTGGCTGAGGTCGCGTGTGGTGATGATCGAAAACGTAAGTGCATTGGTTTATGGGTAAAGCTAAAATGTAAACTAGAAGGAGGATAAATGGGGCACTGTGGCCTTCTGTAACTTTTAAGAAACATTTTGGAATCTACATAAAAAGAAAATAATGTTGCCTTATGTTTTTAAAAATGGATATATAGTCATGAGTTTACATTATGTGCTCTTTTTAAAAAATTAATTCAAGCTTTCTGATTTTAACCTGATGAGATATTATTGGAAACGGGCTGTATGGCCATGCTTTAGGGTTTGCTGCACCGTATTCTCAGCCCCAGGGTTCTTTGCATGTGTTTAGAGCGATCTTGCTAGGACCTTCAGTGTCATTACACCGGGAAACTTACCTGGGAGAGGTGACACATAGAGTACTAGTGGCCCGGTGCATGAAATTCGTGCACAAATTAAAAGGGAATTAATTAGAGGAAATATTTTAACATTGCTATTTGCCCTTTCTCTATAATAGAAGTGTCAGAGATGAAAGAAAATTATTAAAATGTATATGAAAATCTTCCTCCTGTCAGAGTCTGGGGCGTGCCACAGGAACCAGAGTCAAGTCCCCGCCCACCCACGTGCGCCTCAAAATCGTGCGAGACCCAGACCCGGCCAGCCCCACCCCCATCAAGCCCCGCCAGGCAGGGGTGTGCAGCCTGAGGTCCCCCAGGCTGGGGCAGGGGGCGCGGCCTGAGGTCCCCTGTCCCGACCCAGCACCACACAGCCTCAGGTCCCTGCTGATTGCTCTTTAAGGCTTGTTACAAGAACTCGGCCTCCACTGTGGGCGCAGCCATCTTGTTATGGTGTGACAGTCATTTGCATATTCCCTCTTTATTAGGTAAATAGAAACGGGATGTGTCTTTCTGTTTGACACGTTAGCCACTACCTACTTTGAAGGGTAACATCCTCTATAACTGCATATAACCAGATTTCCGAGGAGAGGTAGAGTGAGTGTTAGTGCCGGTACATAATCCATCAGAAAAACACATGGGGAAAAGAACCCAATTGCCTAGCTTGATTGTTTAAAAAAATCAAAGTAAATTTATTAGCCGTGAACTCCGTCTCCTCGAGTATTGGTAGCTGAGTATAATGTAGATCCTGTTAAATTTTGTGTATGTTTCTGCAACAGATTTCATCACACAAGATATACGGAGAAATTAGTTTCTCTGTTGTAACAAAATTTGTGTGCTAAACTTACTGTGTTACTGATGTATCATTTCTGTTGCCATAAAAATAAGCAGAATTGAACATGACAGAGCTGAACATTCTAACATCAGCACGTTGGCCCCAGCATGAATCTGATCTCACTCTCTCTGGCGTTCTGGCATTTTCTGGTCCCATGCATACCACTCCACATTGTAGTTTGTAGGCGGTCTGTGTTACAGCCTCGGAGCCGAGACGCTGTGCTCATTGTGGTGCTTCCCTGAGTGCCAGACAGCCGGAGCCCCTGAGCTTGTGCTGAACCAGCCGTGTGAGATCAGTAAACGCGCCGCTTCAGAGGAAGGGACATGTGCGCGTCAGGCCGCAAGGGATCATTTCATTTCTTCAGGTCCCTGTTTCCAAGGCAACATTGTTTTTCAGGAAGGGGACATGTTTATTAGGCCAGTAGTCAAACTCTGGTCAGAGCAGACTTGGTGGTTATATGTTGGCACTTTTATATTGCTTTTCACATAATGCATCTTGATTGCAAGGATCAGTATTGTTTCTCCAAATAAGTCACAAAAATAGAGATTTTGGTGGTGCTGATGTTTGTAAAGTGTTTTCACTATTTTGAGAAGGGATATTACAACCAATTCCCCCCCCCCCCAGCTTTATTAAGATATTATTGGCATATAACAAATTATTTTTAATTGCTGTATTTCCAAGTAATAAAATTAAAAGACATGAAAGAATAAAATTGTTTTAGCCCCAGTGATGTAAAAATCTGATGTACTATATTACTTTTTGTTTTTGTTAAGCTGATGATAAGCCAACATTATAAGCTGGTTCTGAATGCTCAGGACAAGGTAATGTTTTGCTTTGCTGTGGTTTTAAAAGAAGGCTACAGAGAACAGTCTGGTTCTCCCGAGAGCTGGTCGCATACGTGAAAGGTGTTGACATGCTGTGGACTGGGTGGCATTTTCGGTGTCCTGCTTTTTTATTTCATTCTTTCGCCCTCACAGAAACGATAGACAATTCCCAAGGGGCTTACCAAGAGGCTTTCGATATCAGCAAGAAGGAGATGCAGCCCACACACCCGATCCGCCTGGGGCTGGCTCTCAACTTCTCCGTGTTTTACTATGAGATCCTCAACAACCCCGAGCTCGCCTGCACACTGGCCAAGACGGTGAGAGGCGTGTCCAGACCACCTCTTTAGCCAAGGCTGTTGGAGATAACAAGTTAATTTACAGGCGTTTTATTTACTTGGACATCCAGGGATGATTTCTACTCTCTATTTGGCCATCTCCTCCTTTTTCTTACCGTCACGACCACCGACCACCACCCCTCTCAGTATCTTGCTCTCTCCCAGCTGTGGCTCTCGGCAGTCGCGTGTGTCTAAAGAGCATAATGATCAAAGAAGGATGGAGGAAATGGAGGGGAATGCCTGCCAGGTTTGGCTGCTAGCACAGCTGCATTCCTCAGAGTGTTTCGAAAAGGGAGAATACCAGAGAGGCTTTGCAAATACATTCTAGTTCTTATTGGTAAGAAGCCTATCGGGCATAGCTACTGTGCTGTGTCCTGTGAAAGCACTAAGAAGTGCCTGTGCCCCGGCCGGGCAGCTCACTTGGCTAGAGCATTACCTGGCACACCAAAAAGGCTGCAGGTTCGATTCCCGGTCAGGGCACACACCTAGGTTTTGGATTCTATCTCCGGTTGGGGCACGTATGGGAGGCAACAATTGATGTTTCTCACAGCGATGTTTCTCTCTCTAAAATCAGTAAATATATCCTCAGGGGAGGATAAAAAAAAGAAGTGCCTGTTTACTGATGAAGTACACATAGCTTTTACGTTTTAAGTCATACTCCTAAGTTCTTACACTGAGAATCTGATTCCATCGTTTTATTTTTTATTAGAGCAGAGCATAAAGCCAAAGTTCACCTATTTTTTAAAAAGGGTTTGTAATTGTGGACTAACCAGGTTGCGTTGATAGGAATATGGTTTACCATGGATGTTAATATCTTACAGGCTTTTGACGAGGCCATTGCAGAACTCGATACACTGAATGAAGACTCCTACAAAGACAGCACCCTCATCATGCAGTTGCTTAGGGACAACCTCACAGTGAGTTGTTCATATTTTTATTTCCTTTTCAGGAACAAAAGTGCTTATATTTCTCTAGAGGCGTGGTGCACAAAATTCGTGCACGGGTAGGGTCCCTAGACCTGGCTGGTGATCAGGTTCCCCACGTCCTCCCCTCACTCCCTCAGTGCCCTGCAGCTGGTCGCCCACCATGTTCCATGCCACCCCCTGCTGGTCAGCGCATGTCATAGCAAGCAATTGAACTCCCAGTCGAACTCCCTAGGGGACACTTAGCATATTAGCCTTTTATATATATAGGTTTTGGATTCCCTATCTCTTGGGGTAGTTATCTAATAGCCACACTTTCTCTTAGAAAATAAATTTATGGATACATAAATAAAAGTGTTACATGCTTGTCAGGGTTTTATAGGCAGGTTTTTAAGTCAAATGGGCATTTTATCAGATCCTCCTGAGAAGGGACTGAAGTTGCAGGAACTCATAATCAGTTCACATCACTGTTTCATGGGGTGGAGATGTTAAAGGCACTCGTGTGGAGCGTTTGGGTAGTTTCAGTATTTTCTTCCTTTGGGTGTAGTAGCCGTGGCCAGGAAGGCACTATTGTAGGCATCTAAGCATCTCCAAAATCACACAGAGTGCCTTGTTCTAATCAACTGTTCCTTTGTGAGCTGAACATGATGTTCTTAACTTGTTTTTTCTTTATTTCTTTTCCTACTACTTGGACAAGCAGATGATAATAGAAAAAATAATGAAGAGAAAACACAGGTGGAGCTTTACTTAGCTTCTGTAGGTTCAGATAAATGGGAAAAGCCAGAACCTCAGGCCGGCTGTGGAAGACGGGGGCCACCCACCCTGTCATAAAGGGAGTTCTCCTCCCCAGCCCTGGCTTGGGCTTTCGCTTTCGCTGGATAGGAGTCTTCCTCCTCCCAGCTCCACAGCCGTTCAGCTTTGTGAACAGGCAGTTGTGAGAACTGCCTTCCAGCCGTCAGACAGCCTGTAGTTCTGGGTTACAGAAGAGCCATCAGCATGAACCGCTTCTGAGGAGGAAAGGCAAGCCGCGCAATTGGCCCTCTTCCCAGACACATGGTGGCGCTGTCAGGGTCTTCCCTGGTTTTGTCTTCTCTCTTACTGGGACAGTTCTTCGGGGATATTTGTTTTATTTATATTAGTATCTTAACAATAGCTTAAAGATTATATAAGACTCCTGCTTTTCTGAAATTCAAGCGCTGTCTTGATATTGGTCTAATAGAAATCCATTTTGTGAGCTGTTGATTAAAATTGATAAATATTGACTATTCCATTTTCATTTCATCATTCCATCCTAAAATTAGATCCTTTAGATCAATGGGATTTGTTTTAATGTCCTTCCTGGTTCACAAATCCTTTCTGTGTGTCTTCATGCACACCTCTTTACAGCAACTCCAAGTGAGCTGGCTTTTTGTACTGTATGATAGCTCTTCAGATACTGGAATAGTTATTATGATCACAGTCCTCCTCCCCCCTAAAATGTTTTTGCCTTATTAATCTCATCTCATATAATTATATTTCAGTAATGCTTTCATGAAGAGCTTTGGGCTGCTGGGAATGAGAGAACAATAAATTCTAAGGCTGTTCCCTTGCTTTTTTCTGAAATTGTAGTACTTATAAAGAGTAAGCTTTCAAAGCTACTCAGGTAGTGTCTGTGTGTGTGCCTTTGTGAATGCATTGTGCACAGTCTGCAGGGATCACTTTGGGGAGGAGTTGGGGGTATTTGGGTTTTGAGAACTAGCTTTCAGTCTTAGTCATCATCTCTGGTGTTCAAACACCTGACTGCTTTCGGAATTACATGCGGATGTAGCGGTAGGACTTGATGTAGCTGTCTGCTCTGGAGTAGTAACCTAGTCCGCCTTCTTTCCTAGTTATGGACATCGGACAGTGCAGGAGAAGAATGTGACGCGGCCGAAGGCGCCGAAAACTGACTGCCGACAGGGTGGTGTCCTCCTTCCCTCCAGAAACCTCTGTGCACATCTCCATTCCTCCTCCATGTGGATTTCCCAGAGCCAAGAAACCACCCATGTGTATGGAATCAACCGTTCCTAGTCTTTTCACACGCAGCTGTGGGAAACGCCATTCCTTGATTTGTGTTTGTCTCGGCCTTCCTGGTGTGCAGTCACTGCTAGAGAAGTATTAATAGCTCCATTTCACGTAAACACAAGTAACTTCCACACACGTACGTAGAGGACTAAAAATGTATTCGGTATTTAAGTAATCTGAACCAGCTCTGCAAGTGACTGTGTTTTGTATTACTGTGAAGATATGAAAATGTAGTTAATTACAAGTTCAAGAGTGTTTTACATAACTTCTTAATTTCTACATTCCCTCCCTGACTCTTTGGAGGTTTCCTATCAGTGAGCAAGTTCCCATGTTCTTCATGTGTTCCTTTGGGCAGGAATCCGGAAGTGTTGGATTGAAGGGGAAAGCATTTGGCAATTCTGGGCTGCGGGTCACAGATTGAAATGCCTCCTGTGTCACAGGGCGGAGGTCTGGGGTAGCTGTGACAACAGGGCGTTTCCTTATTCACTCTTCATTTGCTGCTGTTTCAGTTGACAACTTCCCTTCCTAATAAAAATTCACTTACACCTTCTGCCTTCGGAGTTCTGGTGTTCACTTTACTAGTAACGAAGTAGCATGATGCTGCCAGATACAAGCGTTGCTTTTGGCAAATGAAAGTGCATGTCATTTCTTAATACCGTAGAATGGGGAAATAAAGTACACAAGTCCAAGTTTAAAATTTTAGTACTTTTCCATGCAGATTGGTGCACATGTGAGAGGGTGTCCAGTTTGTCTAGCGATTGTTATTTAGAGAGTTGGACCACTATTGTGTGTTGCTGATCATCGACTGTAGTCCCAAAAAAGCCTTGTGGAAATGTTATGCCCTATGTAACAGCAGAGTAACGTAAAATAAAATTGCATTTTATAAACCATTTACTATGGCTTTGCAGCAATGACACTCCTGTTTTAAAGGACAGGTGAATTTACTACTTCCCGAAGTTTATTGAAACCTCCCTTTTACTTATGTAAGATGTCGTGGGGATCCCCATACCTTTGCGTTGTGATACACTTGTCTAGGGGGGCCTGGAAATGTGTGAAATTGGACTACATTTCTTAGAGGGAGTGTTTTATCCATAGGTCAGTGTTGTGGGCCATCTCTGCCTCAGATGTAAATGGTCTCCAGTTAAGTGTTCCATGGGATAAAGTGGAATTTTCAAACCAGCAGAGTTAACTGTGATTCTGAATGCTTTGGCTGGTGTTGGATTGTGCTTCAGTGGATAGTCAGCAGAATGGCAGAGGACAAGATACCTTGTTTAGTTGTACCATTGGTGAGTCCAAATAATTTTGTTTTTATAGCATCAGAGTCCAAAGATAATCTGAAAAATCAGCTGTGTAAGATTAATTCTTTATCTCCCAAAATGAGACTGAAACAAGGTTTCGTTTGCACTTGATCTGTTTCCTGAGGGGAAATGAAAAGACGGAATTGAATGGGACTTGGGGAAGTACTCATTTAAATAAGATTATTAGGGCTTTGGTCCCCAAAAATCTGTCAGTAAGACACTTTTATTTTATGAAGCACAAAACGTTTTTTATTGTTAATGAGGGAGAAATATATCTAAAATTAGAACTTAACACAAGCATCTGAATCCATTGTTTCCCCAACTGCTTGCAAACAGAATACTTCAAATTCCACACAAGATGCTGCAAGCCTGAGTGCACACTCCGGTCGTGACACTGAATTTGGATCCTTTCCTCCAGGGAGGAAATCCGTGAATTTGTTCTTCCAGGTGTATTTTATGTTTGCGGGCAAAGAAAACATGGCTCTACTGCCTTTTTCTGAGGCCACTTTAAGAATGACTAATGGCCCCTAACCGGTTTGGCTCAGTGGATAGAGCGTCGGCCTGCGGACTGAAAGGTCCCAGGTTCGATTCCGTCAAGGGCATGTACCTTGGTTGCGGGCACATCCCCAGTAGGGAGGTGTGCAGGAGGCAGCTGATCGATGTTTCTCTCTCATCGATGTTTCCAACTCTCTATCCCTCTCCCTCCCTCTCTGTAAAAACAATAAAATATGATTTTTAAAAATTTCAGTAGACATGGGAACGCCATTTGGGATATTAAAAAGTTACATCTTGCCCAGCAGGTGTATAGCTCAGCGCTGAGTAGCGACCCATGCACCAAGAGGTTGCCGATTCCCAGTCAGGACACGTGCCCAGGTTGCAAGCTCGATCCCCAGTAGGGGGCGTGCGGGAGGCAGTGGTTAACTGTGAATTACCCAAGTACCTGCCTAAAGAGCAGCTTATTCTCAGTCTTCAGTCACAGCTTTTGTCTCCCTGCTTTAAGAGTCGGCAGCTTTATAAGGGCCCAGCCCCTTGTGTCTCCTCGAACGCTCCGAGCTCGGGCCTCCTCGCACAGAGACAGAGGGGTTTGTGGGGCTCTGCTGAGAACTCAGCAGGAGCGGGACACCTTCCTGCGGGGAGGGCGGTCAGTACATTTGGGGATGGCGGAAAGGTTTAAGGCCTTTCTAAGATACAGAGTGTTGACGTAAAGGTTATGTCCTTCTTGTAGTTAGAACATTGGACAGTTTTTCCTTTAAAATATCACTTAGGAATTATGTATGCACAAAGCTATATGCACCCCTGTGTTCATTCCAGCGTCATTCACGGCGGCGAAGCCGTGGGAACGGCCGAAGCGGCCCGCGGTGGAGACTGGATAAAGGAGAAGCGGTCCGTGCACACGTGGACACCACTCGGCCATAAGGAGGGATGGAATCCACCGTTCCAACGACATGGGTGGACCGTGAGGACGTCGTACTAAGTGAAATAAGTCAGAAAAAGCGAAGGACCACATGACTTCACTCGTGGGGTCTAAAACGGAAACTTGCGGACAGGAGCAGCAGAGGGGAGGGCGTAGGAGGAGAAGGGGGCCTAAGTGAGGTGACAGGAGATCTGAGGCAGTGAGCACACGGCAGTATACAGGTCCTGGAACAGACCCACACCCAGGTCCCCTATGTTCGTGTTGACCAAGGTCACCCCAATAATTTAATTAAAAAATAATTAGTTTTTAATAAAATACTTGGTGGGGACTTTAAAGATTTTTTAAATTGATTTTGAGAGAGAGAAACATTGATCGATGGCCTCCTGCATGTGCCCCGCCCGGGGATTGAACTGCAATCCAGGTACGTGCCGGGATCGGGAATTAAACTGTGTCCTCCTGGTTCATAGGTTGATGCTCCGCTGAGCCACACCGGCCCGGCCAGATCAGTGCTTTTATAAACGTAGGTCCTGACCAGTTAGTGGATAGTGGGTCAAAGCCTTTTTTTTTTTATTTAAAGTGAAATAGAGTGGGAAATGCATGCATGTTAATAGGGTGATTTTGTAAAATGAGGTTTTATGTATGTGAGGAGTAGATTGTGAGGTGGAATAGATTTCAAGTGAGTGAAAGCCATTTCTTCCCAGTCTGTCAGAGCTGGCCGGTACGTGGTTCCTGTTTGACGGGAGGGAGGAATGTCCGTTTCTAATGAGGGCACGGGGGTCTCCCACCTGCGGGTGTGCTGAGCAGTGGGACCCGCAATGCCCTGTCGGAAAAAGGGGCGTGTTTTCAGAGTGATCCTCATCCTACACGTCTCGAAGGGTTATGTAAAGATGAACTCCTTTATCTCTTTGTCCTCAAACTATTTCTGCATCATCTCGCAGGCTGTAACCACGAGGAAAGGACTTCAGCCCCGTGTGCGGATAGGAAGGGCTTGAACTACAGCTCTTCCCGGAACACGGTTCTCCCGCAAATGCTGCTCCGCGGAGCTGCTGCCCTGATGTAAGCCGCAGCTCACGTCCTGGCTGAGAGGGTGCAAGGCGCGGGCTCGCCCGGGTGGGAGCTGGGCTGTGGGAAGCCGCTCCTCCTCCCATCGCTGGGCTCCTGAGGGTGGCGCCGCTGCCCGGGTGCAGTGCCCGCGCTGGGTGTGCCTAGTGGAACCCCCGTGTGTGAGCCGCGGTTGTGTCCTCCTGAGACTGCTGAGAACTAGAGGCGGTTGGTGGAAGGGCCACTGAAGGGGAGCTTCGCGGGCACCTGGCTGCTTTCCGCTCCAGAGGGGAGGGTGGGAGGCCCGGGCCTCCTTTCTGAGGGCTGTGGTCTGTCCTGGAAGCTGGCATTGACTGCAAAACCCCGCCACTCACTCCTCTGGGAGCCCCACTGCACACCGTCTGCCCTGCATCGCCGCCCCTGAGGGAGCCAGCCTGCTGGGCTCTCAGTGCTGCTGACATGACCAGGTCTCCTCTTCTGGGTGAGAGCCGAGCGCGTTTTCCCCACTCCAGGCCTGCGGGGCTGTAGACGGGCCCTGTGCTCCGGCCGCTCTCCCTGCGGTGTGCTCCTCAGCTGTCGGGAGCTCGGGGAGAACCTCAGGGTTCACTGGACACCTTTCCGAAGACTGTTGTGTTGGGAGAGCGGTGGCTGCATTGGAGCCAGGAAAGTAAACGGGACAAGGCTTAGCCCTCCCGAGCTAGACTTGCCTGTTCCCACCACTGCGAGCGTGAGATGGTGTGACCTCGTAAAAACAGTAGCGGCCTGGCGTCAAAGATCTAGCTTACCTCTTCCTCCCTCCCTCCCCGTTCCCCCACCCCTCCCTCCCCTCACATCCCTTTCCCCCTCCCTCCCCCCACATCCCTCCCTCTTCCCCCCCTCCCTTCCCTTCCCTCCACCCCCTTCCCTCCTCCCTCCCCTCTCCCTCCCTCCCTCCTGCCCCCCTTCCCTTGTTAAATAGATTGAGAGCCTCTTATGGACCATGGACTGTACCGGGTACTAGTACTTGTAACTTCAGCTCCTAGTATCTCAGCTTCAGTTTTCTTAAAAGATAAGCACTCTCTTGCCTGTGAGCCGCAGTGCAGGACTATTTCTACGTGTGCAAGACTGAGGAGGCCGTATGTGGAATACTGGGGTGGGAAAGAAGTGAGTAGTGGGACGGCCTAATTTCAGGATCGGAAAGTTCTGGTAAAGTGAAACCAGTCCTGTGGATAAGAAAGTCAGCCACACTCCAGCAGAACTATTGCCCTAGATTTTCAAGGGCAAACACAAAAGGAAAGTGACGGTGTAACTTGGGAACGCAAAGTTAAAAGGGACAAAACTATTAGGCAGCGGTTTCACGCCTAATGAGCCTTCTCGGATGGAACAGACCAGAGAAAGGTCGTGCTGCTGGAGGCAGTGGGGAAACATCCAGAGCCAGAGAAGAAATGCCTGTCTCTCAAGAGCCACCTGGTCATCACACTGCAGCAGGCCTCCGAGTGCCCTGCGGGGCTCGCTCAAAGGTGCTGGGACTCGGGATGTCTGGGGGAGGCTGAGTGACAAGTGCCCAGGGGACGCGGCTGCTGGCCAGGACTTGGGACTTGGAAGAATTAGGGCCGAAGTGCAGATCAGGTGAGCTCCACAGCAGGGGACTGAAAATAAGTCAGTGACAGCATTCTGGGGTCGGCAGCGCACTGCCGAGGCCTGTGCCCACCTGATGCGAATGAATGAGGGCGGTCAACGGGAAGGGGCAGTCAGATACGCAGAAGAGCACACAGGAGCCGCTGGTCACTGCCCACTGCTCCCTAATCGCCCATGTGAACAGTTTGTATTAAGGTAATGGAATGCCTGTCACTCCAGGAGAAGCTAAAAGGCAGGCGAGAGGTGTTGACGAACAAGGTCCTGGCAAACCCCAGGGACGCTCCCTGGAGGCTCGAGGTGTTGCCGTGAGTGTCGGATCCACAGGCAGGAGGAGCACAGGCAGAACCGTGGGAAGGACAGAGCCCACAGCGCTATCTGCCGGCGTGGCTCAGTGATTGAGCATCGACCTATGAACCAGGAGGTCACGGTTCAGTTCCCAGTCAGGGCATGTGCCCGGGTTATGGGCTCCATCCCCAGTGTGAGCGTGCAAAAGGCAGCTGACCAGTGATTCTCTCTCATCATTGATATTTCTATCTCTCCCTCTCCCTTCCTCTCTGAAATCAATCCTATATAATAAAAGGCTAATATGCAAATTGACCAAACAGTGGAACAACAGGTCGCTATGATGCACACTGACCACCAGGGGGCAGATGCTCAATGCAGGAGCTGCCCCCTGGTGGTCAGTGCGCTCCCACAGAGTCAGTGCGGCTCACAGCTGGCGAGCGCAGCAGCGGTGGCGGGAGCCTTCCCACCTCCACAGCAGTGCTAAGGATGTCCGACTGCCGACTTAGGCCTGCTCCCCGGGTTAGTCAGACATCCCCCAAGGGCTCCTGGACTGCGAGAGGGTGCAGGCTGGGCTGAGGGACCGCCCCCCCCCCAAAGTGCACAAATTTCGTGCAATGGGCCTCTAGTAAAGTATATGTTTTTTTAAATTAAAATTAAACAAAGGTCTTAAAAGTCGCAGCAGCACCCAGGAAACAAGGCCAGATGAACCCTCAGAGCTCTTCCAAGGCCAGGCCACAGGCAATTAAAAAAAAAGCAATACATTTTGTTAGAGTTTTTTTTTTTTAAAAGTCCAATTACAAAGCCTATCTAATAAAGAGGGAATGTGCAAATTGACAGTCACTCCATGACAAAGCTGGTGATGCCCACAGCCAATAAGGAGGGAATATGCAAATTAAGGGTCACTCCACGACAAAGTGGCAGCGGCCAGGCCGGGATGCTTGCGACGTTGCCACGGCGACGATGCAGGCGTTCTGCCCTGCCCACCCACGGAGGGCTTGTGGGCAGCGTGGAGACAGGCGTCCCACCCCGCCCCAGCTGCTCTGGGATGGTGGGCAGCGTGCTCTGGGCCTGTGGGCAGCGCGTGGAGAGCCTCTGGGCAGGGGAGGCAGGCCAGCAGAGGGCGGCCTGCACTCCCCACATGGCGGTGGTGGCAGCCGTGAGAGCGCCAAGTGGAGCTTGTGGGCCGAGCTGAAGTAGCGCCTGCAGGCCATCAGCGCCGAGGAGTGGCTGCGCAAGTCCTGCCTCCTGGCCCAGAAGGTGTGCGATCGCCGGGACAGCCACCATGGCGGGCCAGATTGATGTCCTGGCCGCGCCACGGGGGTTTGCAGATCTGCGCAGCTGCAGGCCTCCGGTGTGTGCATCCTCTCCTCCCCCCCACCCCCCCTGGTGTGCGAACATCCCCCGATGCGCTGTCACCCACGTGCACCTGCAACAGTCCCAGACCATGGCACGCACAAGACCTCCACCCCGCCCCTCTGCCACACTTCCATCAACCCAGCATGCCTACATCCCCCACAGGACGTGCGCACGTCCCCTCCGGCACGCTCACGTCCTTTGGAGAGTGCCTGGTGTTCTGGGCGCTGAGGGCGGGCGCCTGTGAGATGACAGTGAGAGCGGAGTGCTGATGCCCTGTTCCCGCGGAGGCCAGTGCAGCGACGAGATCACCTCCGTGGGACTAATGCAGGTGCTGAGGCGGGAGCAGGTGCGGACAGACACACCTGGTGGGTGCGGGCGGCCCTCGCTGAGGCGCCTTCAGTCAGCGTTCCGTTCAAGATCGGGAACCCAGAGGAGGCGAGGAGTTCCGTCCTCTCAGTGAAATGGTGGGATAGTCGGGGCGACTGCAGAGGAGGAATGTGCACTTTGGGTGCCGGCACCCATGACTGAGCCTCGCTTGCTTGGGTCCTAGTGCACTCCTGCTGGGCAGCAGGTGACAGGATGTGCTTTTCCGAGTTAATGAGAGAAAGCATGGATTCTCCCACCTCCCGCGAAGGTGGAAAGTGGAGTGGGGAGACATGTGGGGAGTGAGTGAGGTTCCCTGTCTGGGGGTTCCAAATCCGCCGTTGGTTCCTTTCACCACTGACTAGAGATACAGGGTGTCCCCCCAAAATGTATACACACTTTGAATACCTACTAATTCCAATGGGGTTAAGCATGAAAAGAAAGAAACAACAATGGAGCTGTCATCTGTTAAAAGTGCGGGCACAAACCGGCAGTCGGACATTCCCCGAGGGGTCCCGGATTGGAGAGGGTTCAGGCCGGACTGAGGGCCCTCACCCACCACCCACCCCCGGCCCCAATTTCGTGCACCGGGCCTCTAGTGAGATCATATAGTGTTTGTCTTCCTGTGACTTATTTCACTTAGCATTATGTCCTCCTGGCTCATCTAGGTTGTTGCAAATGGCAGGACTTCCTCTCTCTAAGGGCCAAAAAATACTCCATTGCAGGTAGATACCACAACTTTCCCATCCACCTGTTCACCACGAACGCTTGGCTTGTTTCTGTATCGTAGCTGGTGTGAATGTTATGTAATGAGCACAGGAGTGCAGACACTCCTCATTCTCTTCCATTCCCATGGAGGTATCATTCTTTAAACGCTAGCAGAATTATTAGATTTTAAACATCCAACAACTGAGTGCGGTTTCTCTGAAGAGCACTAAGTAGGACAGGTCTTCAATTAAGGCCTCGGCCGCAGTAGAGCTGGAGGATAACTGGTGCCAGGCTCCCCGCGGGGCCTGCCAACCCAGGAGGAGTGGCTCTTGGCCACTTCGGACCTGAGGTAATTTCAAACCAGCACACGTTTCCATTTTCCTCTTCGTCCAGTCTGCTCCCTGTGATCAGTTTTTCGTGTGGTTCAATTACTCAGATCTCAGGGGACAAGGAAGGGTTTAGAAGGCAAGAACCAATGCACCTACATATTTTGTATGGCATACGATATCCAAGAGGTATGATACCCTGTTTACTAGTACAAGGTCCAGGTTAGTCATTGCAAATAATTCTGTGATGAAGGCAAGGATGCCTGGTAAGAAAGAGTGATGAAAAATGGAGAAATGGTTACTAAAATTTTAGCAGTGAACCTTCTTGAAATAATAATAAACCAGGAGATGGCTGGTTTCCTTTTCCTGTCGAACCTGGGGAAACATTATTCCAGCTTCAAGGAGGCCTGGTTATTTATTTTCTTGCTCATTATAACAATTCCCTTTATCAGCGAGAATCCTCAAGTATTCTGCTTTGCTCCAGGCATAATAAACTTTTCCTTTTTCTTTCTAAAAACATCTGTAATAGATGACAGTTTCTGAACTAAAGCCTCGAGTTCTTGGTATGTGACTGTAGGTGGATTTATTCCAGCAGGTGGGTCTGTTGTCTGAGGGAGGTTTGTGGATTGACCCTGCTTCTTGAAGTGTTAATTTCACAGGTTTATTAACGGGGAAAAAGCATATGGATTTAGAAATAACTAGCATTTTAGAAATAGACTGACAAATGCTCTATCCTATATAATAAAAGCCTAATATGCTAAGTGTCCGGTCGTCAGGTTGGCCATTCAACCAATCAAAGTGTAATATGCTAATGATCTGCTAAGGCCACTCAACTGCTCACTATGATGTGCACGGACCATAAGGGGGCAGATGGTCAATGCAGGAGCTGCTCCCTGGTGGTCAGTGCGCTCCCACAGGGAGCCGGGCTCAGTGGCAGTGCTAAGGATGATAACTGTCAGCTTAGGCCCACTCCCCGCCTAAGCCATCAGTCAGACATCCCCCGAGGGCTCCTAGACTGCGAGAAGGCACAGGCCGGCCTGAGGGACCCCCCCATCCCCAAGTGCATGAATTTTGTGCACCGGGCCTCTAGTATATCTATAAGAACTCGTGGGACAAGAACTATAGCACAAGAAAAGTGCGTAGGA
Organism: Eptesicus fuscus; assembly: GCF_027574615.1. NCBI lineage: Eukaryota > Metazoa > Chordata > Mammalia > Chiroptera > Vespertilionidae > Eptesicus > Eptesicus fuscus. Next base: position 1,955,456 of record NC_072488.1, on the reverse strand, counting down.
AGAAAAATAGAACTAGAATGATGACAGATGGGGAGGAAAAAAAAACAAAAATAAAAACCTCAGCCAAACAGTTCTTTCATTTAGATCAAAGATTTGATAATACGTGGATCTGGTAGTTAACTCTAGAACCATATGTGGTTCCATGTTTAATAATTATAAATATTTTATTCTTTAAAATTTTTTACTCTTAGGTTCACTTGTAGTAAGTATCCAAATTGTGAATAATTCATTCTATAGCATGGGATCAATAAATCTCAAGTAATCTTTTACTTATCTTTACTACATTTTAAATTAAAAGAACCACTTCAGCCTGGCCAGCATGGCTCAGTGGTTGAGCTTCAACCTATGAACCAGGAGGTCATGGTTCGACTTTCCTTCAGGGCACATGCCTAGGTTGCAGGCTTGATCCCCAGTGTGGGGCGTGCAGGAGGCAGCCAGTCAATGATCCTCATCATTACTGTTTCTATCTCTCCCTCTTCCTTTTGAGATATATCTCAAAAAGGGTCATGATGACTTAATTTCTAAAAAAAAAAAAAAAAAGAACCACTTCAGGTGTTTAGGAGAGGAACCTGGCATCCAGTCAACTTGTTCATGTCATTTGTGTTTTTCTTTAATTTTTATTTATTGATTTTAGAGAGAGGAAGGGAGAGAGACACACACACATCAATTTGTTGTTTTTCTTATTTATGCATTCATTGGTTGATTCTGTATGTGCCCTGACCTTGGCGTATAGGGACAATGCTCAACCAACTGAGCTACCTGGCCAGGGCTTATGTCGTTTTATTTATTTTTTTAATATATTTGTATTGATTTCAGAGGTAGGGAGAGGGGGAGAGAGATAGAAACATCAATGATGAGAAAGAATCATTGATTGGCTGCCTCCTGCACGCCCGCTACTGGGGATGGAGCCCACAACCCGGGCACATGCCCTTGACCGGAATGGAACTCGGGACCCTTCAGTCGGCAGGCCAATGCTCTATCCACTGAGCCACACCAGCGAGAGCTCACGTCGTTTTTAAATCTGGGAATGATTTAACTGGGCTCAGGGTCTCATGAGGTTGTAGTGAAGCTGCTGAGTGCAGGGACTGCAGTCACCTCAAAGCTTGCCTGGGACTGGAGAACTCCCTTCCAGCTCCCTAATCCAGTCTTTGGCACCCCTCAGTCACTTGCTGGCTGTTGGCTGGTGACCTCTGTTCCCATGGGGTTCTCCATAGGCTTCCTGAATGTTCTCCTGACATGGAACAAAGAGCAAGCAAAGAGGGAAGACAGTTTCTTATGCACGTCCCTGTGGCTCTTTCTCCTGCGTGGTGCTCCTTTATCTTAATGGTATGGGTAATTCATAAATGAAAGACAAACCTCAAATTGAAAACCATAATTTGAGACGTGGTTTGTGAATGGGAAAGATTACTTGAAATCCAGACTGTCCCTGAAAATCTAGGACCCCTGGCTATGAATAAAAAAATGGACCAGAAGTTTATTTTTTTCTTTGATTGGAAATTGAACCCTGATCTCTTGGTTCATAGGTTGATGCTCATCCACTGAGCCACACCTGTCTGGCCAGTGTACTTTTTAAAAAAATGTCCTTTATTAAACAGACAGCTAAGTGCCTTCTATGAGGAAGATACTGGAGAAGAACTGGAGACATCAAAAGAATATAATCTGCTGGGTCGGCTTGGCTCAGTGGTTGAGCGTCGACCTATGAACCAGGAGGTCAGGGTTCGATTCTCAGTCAGGGCACATGCCCAGGTTGTGGGCTTTATTCCCAGTGCGGGGCATGCAGGAGGCAGCTGATCAATGATTCTCTCTCATCATTGATGATACTATCTCTCTCGCTTCCTCTCTGAAATCAATAAAAATATATTTAAATATGTATAACCTATGATCTAATAAGGGTTATGAACTGGAGAATATGATGCTTGGGATGTAATGTATAAAAATTGTACACAGCTGACACATTTTTATGAAATCTTAAATATATTGTATATAATTTGTGAAATTTGGCTTGTTTTGATGAGGTATGCCATCAATGTTTATGTTTAATGAGGGCATTTTGTACCTCAGATGAACAGATGAAAAACGCACAAAGCCATTCATTATGGATAACTCGGAAAAGAAGCTGAGGTTTTCTGAGGCATACATACCGCAGTGAACCTAAATGGAAACCGGAGTGTTTTATTAGGAACTAGTTTTGAAAGTTGACCAGGCGGGACTGATACTTTATCCCTAACAACTGGCTCTCTTAAGTGGGAAACGTGCTGTGTCCTACCTGCACCAACTTTGGTTGAACCAAAATAGCACCATGCACCCATTATGAGCATGTCTTACTCAGTACCGTCCACTCAGCTACGGAGCTAACATGCACAGGATTGCAACGCCAAGCACGGACTGCCTGGGAAATGTGCCGTCTAAGCTAAAGCGGCCATCAGAGTGAATTTTATAAAGTAGCTGAGAGTCTAGCTTCTGTGTTCACACACAGGGCGAGGACGGTCGAAGATCCTAGTTTCTTTTTTTAAAATATATTTTATTGATTTTTTACAGAGAGGAAGAGAGAGGGATAGAGAGCTAGAAACATCGATCAGCCGCCTCCTGCACACCCCCTACTGGGGATGTGCCCGCAACCAAGGTCCATGCCCTTGACCGGAATCGAACCTGGGACCTTTGAGTCCGCAGGCCGACGCTCTATCCACTGAGCCACACCGGTTTCGGCCAAAGACCCTCGTTTCTGGAAATGCTTGCTGAGCCGCGAGCTACAGCGGGGCCACAGAGAAAACGTGGATCGGGAGCGAAGCTCCAGTTCCTGTCCCTCCACAGAGCCTCTTCGTTCCCGGGGACGGAGGCCGAGAAGGGCGCCGCGGGCCTCGCACCGCGTGGGGAGCCCAGCGGGACCCCCATCGGCGCCGCCTCCTCCAGGGAGCCGGTTCCTCGTCCTCGGATTTCGTTTTTGGGTCATTCCCTCGAGCACCCAGGGCCGGGCGCCCCTCCCCGTCCAGGGCGGGGTCCGGGGCGGTTCCCACAGCTCCTTTAGTGAAACGGAAAACAGGGATCCCAACCTGAGCGGGGCCACACGAGCGAGGAGGCCGGACGTGCCTTCGCGGGCCTGCTCCCAGGCGGCCGCCTCCTTCGCAGCGGTCACCCGGGGACAGAGGCCACCCGGGGACAGGCGAGGTCCGGCTGGGTCAAGCTGGGACGTCCAAGGTCTTGTCCGGACAGGGGCCCGCCCCGCGCCGGCGGGCCGGAAGGGGCGGGCGGAGGGACGGCCAGGGGGCGGGGCACTGGCGCGGGGCGGGGCGAGCCAGGTCCTCCCGGCATGCCGCGCGGCACGCGGCTTCCGCTAGTGGGCGGTGCGGGCGGCGGCGGCGGCGGCCGGAAGTGGGCTCGGCCGGCCTCTGGGAACGCAGCCTGCACTTCCGGGGCCTGCAGTCCGGCTCTAGTCTTCCTGTAGGCGGCGCGGGAGGAACAATTGGCGTGAGGGGCCGGGCCGGGCGGATCCCTTCCTCCCCCAATGTGAGCGGCGTCCCGAACCCCCGTCCGGCCGAGGCTGCCCTGAGCGGCGGGAACGGCGGCCCGGGAACATGAGGCCGTGTCTGCTCTTCCTGACCAGCGTGGTGCCTTTCGTGCTGGCGCCGCGACCTCCGGACCAGCCGGGCTTGGGCTCCCCGCAGCGGCTCGGTAAAGACGCGGGAGTCGGTTAGGCCGGCGCCTGGCGCGCTGCTTTCGGGGAAGAGCCGGGCACCGGAGCAGGTGTTTGGGGGCGGGCACCGGGCGGCTCCGGCGCGTCCCAGCGTTTTCTGTGTGTGGAGGGGGGTGTGGCTCGGCGTTTGGGGAAAGAATGGAGACGGGCTGGTCCGTGAATGGGAAAGGGGGACCGGAGGCGGCCTCCCGTGCGGACTGAGGGCCGGGGAGGGGGTGCGCCCGGGGTTTGCGTCTGGGAGAGAGTTCGGGGAAGGGGTGAAGGGACGGGGTGCTGGCTCGTGTCTGGAGGGGGTGCCACGGGCCCCGCGCGCACAGCTTCCCAGCGCTTCCCCTGCCGAAGCCTCGCGGGAAGCCGGGGACGGACACTCATTTGTGTTGGACCCGCGTGAGCTGCACTTAGTTGTCGAAATGGAAACTTCCTGGAGGTGCGGGGGCTGGGGACCCCAAGCCTGCCGAGTCCACTCGTGCTGCTGCGGCTGCGGCTGCGAGGGTCTCCCTGCCGCGCCAGGAAGTGAGCAGGGGCGGCCCCGCGGTCAGTTCTGAGCCCAGAAAGCAGAGGGTTCTTGTCTAGATGTCCGACCTAAGAGGGTGGTTTTAAGGAGGGGGACCTGAGAGGTTCGGAGTTTGGGGGCAGTTGTTGGTGTAAACGTGTGCTGTCCGTGAGCTTTGTCCGTGGGAGGTGCCGGTGGGCGCTGATGGGTTAGCGGTGGAGGATGGAACGTCCTCCCTGCGCACGGAGGTGGCCGCAGTGATGTCCATGGTGCCCGGGCCCCCAGGTCCCCCCAGGGTGACACGCTCCGTGCTGCGCAGCGCCCCGCACCACGCCGGGTTCTCCGTGGCTCACTGAAAGGTTCACGTTAGTTTCCTGGAAACCCTTCCTTCTGGTTGAATAGTCAGAAATGGCAATCGGCTGAGGGTATTCACGGTGTTGCTTGTTCTCAGCTGAATAATCGTGTCGTTATGTCAGATTGGAATGGACGGCAGGTGCCCGATTTGGTGCAAGGCGAGGGCGCTTGTGAGGAGGTGCTGAGGGGGATCAGCCCATGCAGATGGAAGGGGGATGGGGAGAGGGGCTGGGCAGGAGGAAGGGGAGGGTTGGGGTACGGATCTTTCTCCTAGGACTCAGCGTTAATGCAAAGTGTTGAGATATTAAAACCCGCACCTCCCACACACTGTCGGGCTTTGATTATTCTGTTGCTCACAGGCGGGCAGTAGGTAGCATGACCCCTAGGGATGCACCCAGCACAGAGGAAAGAAAACCTTGCTTTCTGGGGCAGTGAGCAGCAGCTTCAGGGGCATCGGGGTGGCGGTGTGTGTTTTTTATAGTGCCCGGAAAAGGCATGGACGACCCCCCCCCCCCCATTTACTCACCAGACGTTTGAGGAACACCGACTGGATGAGAGTGTTATGTGTGGCTTCGAAACACCAAGATCAGACAACATCCATCTCAGTACATGTCTGGGATGGCGGTGTAGGGAGTTCTAAACAGACAATTCTAGAACAGTCTGGAAGGGAGCATGAGGACACACCTGACAGGTGGTGTATCTCGGAGGGAACGGAACCTAGCCTGGGAAGGCGGGGCCAGGCTCCTTGAAGGAGGTGATATTTGAGCCCCGACTTTAAGGTTAAGTAGGTCAAGAGGGAAAATCAGGACACTCCTGATGGGGGCACTAGAGGTGGTTGGACTAACCTTAGGGGGCCTGTCTAGCGTTTTACATGAAGCAGCAGCAGAAGTGAGTCCGGTGTAGTGAGCTGTCAGGATCACACGGTGATAAATATATGTCTTGTGGGTATTTTTTCTTTTGAAGAGCATTGATTTCTGTGTGTTTTTAATGGCTCAGGATATAATTTGTTGCTTAATTTAACCCCACATTATTTAGATTGAATTGGTCAAGACCAATAAATAGTTTCATAATTAAAGAGCATGGTTTATTGCTTATTAGCTTACTTGCCCTTTAAATGTTATTGTAACTGCTGTTCTAAAGCTGGGATTTGAATCCAGGCTTTTGGAATACTCTTAGTTCCCCCGAAATGATTTCAATGGAACTGTTATGAATTGCATAATTTAGGAAAGTTCTGAGTCATGTGAGCTTAGTCATGATCATATCTCGGTGAAGTTGCAGCTGGGGTGTATAAGTCTCACTTTGATTTCAAAAGTGGTTTCTCTTTGTGTTACTTTTAATAAAAAGGATGTAGTGGGTGGAAAGAAAAAAATGTAGGTCACGGATGAGAGATGAAAGCTGTACCTGCAATGTATGTTTAGAAATGTCCCTGACGTTTTCGCTGTGGGGTCCTCCACATCGCACTGCTCATGTCTCATGACTGACAGCACCCGCTTTGCTCAGTGTTTGGACATCTGGCTTTCTCTCTCGATGTTAATTTTGCTTCCAGTCTGCATTCTTGTGAAACCCAAACACATAACCACCCTGACTGTTCCAAGGGAGATTTACTGCAGCTCTGCTTTGTAGCCGTCAGAGATGAGCTGTATTTCTAGAATAGAATGAGCAGGAGAGTTTACAGAGCCGTGGTGGGGAAGCGAGAATCCTCCTGCCCTTCCCAGGGTTTTCCAGAACTGTAAGAGGAGGTGTCCTTGCAGGCCACGTGTGGTTGATGTGGGGTTCTTCACCATTTCGTATTTCTGAGAGGCGGTGAGTTTTTAGTGGAAGTATGATTTGAGGAAAGTATGAAAAAGGGGCTGGGCAGGCTTCACGGAGGTAGGGGAGTGAAAGGAAGTGCTTCTTCATGTGTCCCCTTAGTTCTTAGCCTAACCCCAGCAAGGACATGCGTGTCTTCCTCCCACACCTCCTTTTTTTTTTTCCTTTTAACATGTGTGTAGGCTCTGACAAGTCTCATCTACTGCTTTGGTTTCGCTTGCTATTTGACTGTACGTATTTGGATAACTACTATTTCTAACGTAGACTTGTTCTCTGAAGTTTCGCTCAAGTATCCGTCTGTCACGTGATGCTCCCACCTCCGTGTTCACAGGCACTTCAGTTATAACAGGTCCAGAATTACTTTGGTAAATTTGGATTCACCCACTCGTCCTGCGTGCGCGGGTACTGAGAGCAGGCAGGTTCATGTGTCTTCTGCACAAGCAGAACCAACGCTTGGCAGCAGTCCTGGCTCTTGTCTCTTTTCCACTTTTGACACTCAGCTGGCGGCATGGCACTGGCAGTGTCGTTGGGGGACTCTGTACCCCACGCCGCGGAGGATGGAGAGCCAGCAGAGTGCTGCAAGGGTCTGAACTTGCAAGTTGCATTCCATTCCAGGAAATGCAGTTTATTGCAAAAAGGAAAGAGAAACGAAGTAAAAAGTTTACAAATATTCCCCGACTCTTCTCATTCAACATTTCATTGTTTTAAAAGTCACTTTGGTCTTAAAAATGTTGACTCTGGACAGGATGAAAGAAATATGGGTATCTTAACCTTTTGCACTCGGATGTCGAGTGTGACGGTTATTGAATGTATCAATAATTTGAAATATAAAAAAATCCAAATAAATAAGTTTGTATGAAAAGAAACTCCAGTTTTTTATTCTACTGCCGCGCTTTGTAAAATCTGGGGTATTTAAAAAATTAAATCCCGAGTAGAATAAAGGAATCGAGAAAAAAGCAAGCAAGTGCAAAGGGTTAATGTCATTGTACCAGGGTAAATGGCCATAAAAGCTTATCCCAGAAGTGAAATAATTGAAGCATAAAAGATGGGTGGAGTGGAAGGCTTACTAATCTTCTATGGCCACTTCACACCTACACCCAGAAGGCCAGTTCTCAGGCCTGGAGGCCCCGCTTCCTCCTCATTCTGGGAGGACATAGAGGAGGAACGAACCACTGATGTAGTGTTGAAAGGCTTACAGTAACAGCTCTGCTCTCCCCCCACCTAAAGTCACTCTGTGACTTAGCAGTGACATAATTGCAAACGTATGATCTGTGTCGATGCAAAGAAGTCCTGTGTAAAGGAACAGTGTAATTGCAAACTAAATATAAGGTACAAGATATAATATGGAACTAAGAATCTTTCAGCATCCAGCTGTCCTCCCATATAAGCCCCTTGTCCACACCTGCTGCTCCTCGTGTTTTTGTTTTGTGTTGTGTGTTTTTTTAATCCCAGTGGATGAGGTGCCACTATGTTCCTAGGTACCCAAGCCAGATACCTGGGGAGGGGGGAGGAAGGGGGGGGTCATGTTCTGCACCTGGATTGCTCAGCAGTTTACTAGCTGATTTCCCAGACCTCAGTCTGTTCCCCTCTAGCCCACTCTCCACACTTCCGTTACAATGAACTTTGTAATTCACAGCTGCTGCCCTTCTCCAAAGACCGAAATCCTTAATTTAGTTCTGTGGCCTCATGACCAGTACCCTGCTTGCCTCTGCAGCCTCACGCCTCTTCACATCCTCTGTGGTCAGCTCTCAGCTCAAGTTGCTTTCATTGCTTTGAGTGTCCGTTCTGTTGCTCGTGGACCTCAGCAGATGTTCTGCCCTCTACTTAAACCTTCTCCGTCCTGCTCCTCGTGGCTCCCTCCTCATCCCGTGTTCTTCACTTCACTGTGGTTCCCTGGGAGAGTGCCCTGGGCTCACCAGGAGGGGTCATGCCCCTGCTGTGTCCTTCCCTGACTTCCTCTAACTTCTCCCTCGGCGCTTGACATACTTGATAACAGTTTTTTGTGTCGTGGTCTTTCCACCAATGTCACAATATTGGAAATGTATTTTTCTTTCTCCATTGTGGCCCTAGTACCGGAAGATAGAAGGTTCTCAATAAATATTGAATAAGAGAGTAGGTGGAGTCTGGTGGAATAGGAGGAAATGAAGTGCAGAATGTGTGTGCAAGAAAGGAGGGTTGGGGTGGAAAAGACACAAAAACAGTGAGGAAGGGGAGGGTCTCTAAAGGTAACTAGACCGGAGCGAGCAGAGAGGTTGTGACCGCACACTGAGCTGAGAATGCTAAGTGGTTTACAGTAAGTGTACTGAGATTTGGATATGGATAAAGGCTAACAGCTTTTGTCAAGTGGGGGAATATGAATTCAGCTGAGGAGCTACAGGAAACCGAGACAACCACTGGTTGAAATGTGGGAAGGGAAGCGCAGTGAAATACGGGGTTTCGGGGCAGGGGGGATTACTGCTAGTGCAGGGACAGTCGCTAGGGCAGGGGTCCATTCGTTGGACGAGGGCAGTGCCTTTGCCATGCTGTTGGAATGGCTTCCGAGCTTCCAGTTGGAGCCAGCTAGTTATTATAAGAGGATTAATTACAATGGAAACATAGTAAAGTTTTTTAGTGCTTTAGCAAGCTACATTTAAAATGCTTTTTATAGAGAAAATATACCTAAAGATAACCAGTGATGTTACTATCTTGCTGTTTTTTTAAGGCCTATTTTTATACATAGTTAAGATCATGCAGTATGAAGAGGATTTTTTAAATGCACCTTTAATATTATAGCATAAACGTTTCTCCATGTTTTAAAAACTTGTTTTTAAGAGTATTTTCTACTTATTTTTAAAAAATATATATTTTATTGATTTTTTTTTACAGAGAGGAAGGGAGAAGGATAGAGAGTTAGAAACATCGATGGGAGAGAAACATCGATCAGCTGCCTCCTGCACACCCCCCACTGGGGATGTGCCCGCAACCAAGGTACATGCCCTTGACCGGAATCGAACCTGGGACCCTTCAGTCCCCAGGCCGATGCTCTATCCACTAAGCCAAACCAGTCAGGGCTCTACTTATTTTTTTAAAGTGTTTTTACTGATTTGAGAGAGAGAGAGGAAGGGAGAAGGAGAGAGAGAAACATGGGTCAGCTGCTGCTTACTGGGGATGGAGCCCACAACCCAGGGATGTGCCCTGACTGGGAATTGAACCAGTGACCTCGAGGTGCACGGGATGATACTCAACCAACTGAGCCACACCGGCTGGTGCTACAGCATTTTAAATGATTGCATTTTGTTGTTGTTGTTGTTGTTGATATTTAGAAGTCCCATAACTTGTCCTGGCTGGTGTGGCTCAGTTGGTTGGTGCGTCGTCCCGTACACCAAGCAGTGTCTGGTTCAGTCCCCTCAGGTCACATTCCCTGGTTGCAGGTTCCATCCCCGGTTGGGGCACATGGGGGAGATAACCAGTTGATGTTTCTCTCTCACATCGGTGTTCTCTTCCTCTCTCCCTCCCGTCCTCTCTCTAAGATCAGTTAAATAGAAATAGGAGAAGTATTACCATAACTTATCTGTTGCCCAGTTATTACCTTGTTTCTTATTTTGTTTATAAAAATAATGCAAGGCTGAAAAATGAACATCTTTGTGTTTAAAGTTTTTTTCTTTGAATTATTTCCTTACTTAGTTTAGTTCAGTAGCGGTTCTCAAACTTGGGTGTCCGTCACTATCGCCTGGAAGGCAGGTTAAACACAGATTGCTGAGCCCACCCTAAGAACTTCTGGTTCAAAACTGGCCTTTTAACGAGTTCCCAAATGACGTGGATGCGGATGCTGCTGGTGTGGGAGCACCTTTGAGAGCGGCTGGCCTCTGACATTGACAGTGAAACTACAGGATTGAGGTTGAGTTTCTCAGTCAGAAGGAGTGATTATGATCTTGAATGAAACTGAGTTCATGTACCAGCCTGTCTGTATCAGGAAGCTGAAGAGTGAGGAATTGTAGCAGTACCTCAGCATTGAGCATTTGTGCAATTTGTGAACATAGGAGTGCTGTTTTGTGCAAGGTTCTGCGCTGGGTATTGTGAGGTAGGGGTCCTGTGATGAACAATACAGAGCTCCCTTTTGGCCATTTTACAATCTGCTTGTGAGATAAAACAGATAGAACTCAAAAGTGCCGGGAGACAGTAACAAACACAGGGCTTCAGAGTTCAGAGGGAGGCGAGGTCATGTTTGGGTAACTTGTTAAAATGTAGGAGACCTGGAAATAGAAGGTCCAAGAAGAGCGAGGCTATCTTTAAGAAGCGTAAACAGTGTGGCATTAGGAAAGTGTCCCCACACTTTCAGCCAGGCAGGCCCAAGTTCCATCCCAGTTCTGTGCTACATTAGCTGTGATCCTTATTCTCCCTGAGTCTCTGTGGTCTTCTGTAAAAGGGGGATAAAGCCTCGGGGGTGTTTGTGGAGATAACATAAAACGCCCAACAGGGTGTCTTGAAGGAAACACAGGCTTCTTGAAGGTTTTTGTTGGTGCTGCTAAGCATTACAAACGTTAGCGAGGCCAGACAACCAACAACCATCCACAGGCAAAGAAGTGATGGGTGCCTTCTCAGACAGCTTTTCTCCGGATTAAATTTTAAAGGACATTTTGTTAACAGAAAATGGGGGGACCCAGCAAGTGTGAAATTGCTGCTGCTTTGTGTGATGTTGGTTAGACTCTGGAGTGCACCTGGAATGAATTTCTTAGGATCTCACAGCGGCCTGCCTCCCCTGCTGTCTCCAGGGTTGCTGGGAGGAGGCATTTTCCCTCTTTGACCACACTGTAAACTGGCCCTTCCCGCTCCGGCTGCCCTCCGCTTTCACGTCCGCATCTCTGACTGGTATTTGCTTGTGATTGTCTCTCTCCCACACCAAGATGGGTGCTGCCTTAGGCAAGGACTCGGTTCTGCTTCAGGCTGTCAGTACTTACCCAGGCCGGGCACAGGCAGTGAGTGCGTGAACTGATGCACCCACCAGCTGAGGACGTTGAGGGGAGGAAGGAGAGAGTATGGGGTGGATTCTCTATTTCTTCCATGGTTTGGGGGGCATATTTAACCTCAGTAGCACTTCACTTGTATTTTAAGCTCCTGCTCTATTTTGAGGACATCCTAAGTCCAGTGGAATGGTTTTGTTTCTGCAGGGATATTTGTTGAGAGAAAAGGAAAGCATCAGCTCAAATATTTTTAGACAGTGTCTACAGAGACTTAAGTCACCAAAACTGTATTCCAAAAATTCTCTTGATTTTGGAAGAGGCGGCAGAGTTGCTGTTGATGACAAGTGACTTATAGAGGAGACATACTTTACATTGTTACTCTTGCTCTGTATCAAATAAAAACATTTTTGTCTTTGTTTTATTTTGGTAGCAGTGCTCTTTGCTTTTCTTGGGTTCCAAGTCAGTCTGGTAAAATAATTAATGCTGATCTTTCCCAGGGATTAGTTTGGTTATAATATCACTTCTGCTTCCTGGTGTCCACTGGACTGATCATCTGTATTTGTTGAGGGCTGCAGTAATAGGGATAGTATCACTTCTTGTTCTCTAATTTGTAATATGTGCTTTTTTTGTAAAACAGTTACTTTCCCAGTTTTGGTTTGCTCATTAATACCTTTGTTGCTCTTGCTCCACATGAACTGATAAGAAACTGATACAGCTCAGATTGGCAATTGGCAGGTTGAGTTGGCTGCCTTGATCTTAGGAATTCTAAACATACAAGCCAGAAATACCTTTAATTTAGAAGTTAGGTCATTGCAGAATATGATACTCTAAGATACCAAAATTACCACTACCCGATATGAACATGGACTCATGCTCAGATTGCCCTATTGTCACAAATACCTTTCCGCAGTGGGTTGGTTTGACCTGGGACCTAAACAGGTTCACACGTTGGCTTGCTGGCCATATTCTTGTCTGGTAGGTGTTGCCCCTCCCTTCTTTCTCATGCTATTTATTTCCTGAAGACATTGGGTCATTTGTTCTGCCGGAATTCTAACATTCTGGGTGTGGCTGATTGCTTGCTAAGGTTATTTAATTTGGCAACATTCAACATTTATGTCTTCAAAACTAGAAGTTAGATCTTAGCTGGATTCAGGTTCAATTTGTGTGTTTTTTGTAAGAATACTTCATAGCTTATGCGCTGGGCACTTCGTAATGTACATTAGGAAGAGTTTGTTGTCTGACTCTCATTTTAGTAATTTTACAATTGATTGGTAGGTTTAAGTGTTAATGACTTTTTTGTCTTTATTTCAGAAAAGCTTGATTCTTTGCTCTCAGACTACGATATCCTCTCTTTATCCAGTATCCAACAGCACTCGGTAAGAAAGAGAGATCTACACGCATCAACACATTTAGAAACACTACTGACGTTTTCAGCATTAAAAAGGTAATTTGAATTATTCATAGAAAAATGTTGGGGCAAGTGAGACTTGGTTTGGCAAAAGCAGAAAAATAAGTTGTTTTTTCCCACAAAAGGTTGTTTATTTTTTCAGTTATAGTTGATATACAATATTATATTAGTTTCAGGTGTATAAGGGTAGCTTGGGAAGTTACATTTTTAAAGATTTGTAATTAATATAATTAGTCTGTCAGATTATTACACTGTATATTGCCTATTCTAAAATTTACACTTACGATTATTTTAAAAAAGTAAATAGGTATTCCCAAAGTGTCAGTGATGGTAATAATATGGTTATCGAATTCTAACAAAGAATTTTAATTAATTGACTGTGAATAGAACCCACTAAGCCGCACTGGCTGGGAGCGGTGATGGATATTAACTAGACTTATTGTGATGATCTTTTTGTGATATATACAAAAAATAGAAAAATGTTAATTCAAATGGATTAACATTAGTTTGTGGTTACTGTAAATCCTTAAATCAAAAGTCAGATAAATGAAAATTATAAAAGAATTCTGTAAGTACATGACTTCACATAATTTTGGGAGGATAGAGTAATAAATAAATTCTGACTAATATATTGTGTGGGAGGCTTTATAGCTGAAAGTTGAAGATTGGAAACTCAAAAAACAGGAATTCTATATCACTTGGCCCTTATCTTTATAATAGAGCAGATTAGTAATGTAGAAAATGAAGAGCACAATTCCGGTGATTTTTCTGGAAAGAACATTAAGTAAAAGCAATGTGGAGACTCCTGGAGAGCTCTAAAATGAAATGATAAGGCATTTATAATAAGTTCTCAGCATAACTGATGGTGGAAACATATCATACCTGTGAATGTGGGAAGATGTGCTTTAGGATAGCAGGAGAAAATGTTCCGAGGTTTTCTGAAATAACGTTCTATTGTCTCTTTCTCTGTGACCATTAAAAAAAAAACAACCCACAAGCAAACTAAAATTACCTTGTTCTGCTCAAAAATGTTAAAAATATTTGTTGCCATGGAGACAGTCTCAGTCTAGATTCTTGCAGTTTAGGCTTATGCAGACCCATAGGAAGTAACACTTCATATTTTCAACACCACAGCTGACAAAATTTGTTCCTGTGGCTAAGATGAAAAACGTCCCTGTATTTATTTTTATGTTCATGGGCACACTGAGAGGACTCTGTAAATGATAATTGAAAAATTCCTGCCCACTATGCCTAGTTTTTAAATCAAAACTGAAACTCGTAGAAAACAAAAGAATATTAAGCCGACTAAAGAACTGCAGTGTGTATTTTAATGTCCGTGTTGTTTTTGCCTTGTATTTATTTTCCTCGTGGTATTGTGGATTAATTTTTTAAGATCTTTTTAGAAGGAGAAAAAAAGTATGAATGCTTTTAAATACAGAAAAGTAGCATTTATTAATTTTACAGCAATAACATTAGGTGGATTGCTAGAGGCAGCCTAGTACAGGCTTCTGAATGAGCCAAATTCAGCTTTCAGTTTTGCCATTTACCAGCTGTATAACCTCAAGTATGTTGATCAACTTCCAAGCCTCGATTTTTACTGTGTGAAGTGGATATAACATATACAGAGCATCTAGGACTGAGTGGGTGTTCAGGAAATAGTGTCCAATAATATCAGTTTTTAATAAGTTCTTAAGACAAGCAGGACTTCGACTTACTTCAGCCTCCAGAAAAGATGAGTGCTAAGCTGTTGGAGTCTTTTTTCCCAGTTCTAGATGCTCCTGGCTGCCAGATTCTTACACTAGAGATTAGTCCCTGTGTGTTTACAGGAGATTTGGTGCTCTAAGCACCTAGTAAAACAGTAGTGAAAACTCGAGTGGCTTTTAATTAATATCAACTCTTCTGTCAACTTCTTTTTTAAGGAAGTTTAATTAAATGAAAATTAGGCTTCCATTTTGTGTTCTTAGAGTAAAATATGGATGCATTCTTTCTTCAGGCATTTTAAATTATACCTGACGTCAAGTACTGAACGCTTTTCCCAAAATTTCAAAGTTGTGGTGGTCGATGGTAAGAATGAAAGCGAGTACAGCGTCAAGTGGCAGGACTTCTTCAGCGGACACGTGGTCGGTGAGTATGGAGCTTGTTTGCCTTGGTGCCTGGGGTGGGAGGTGTCCGGATCTAGCTTGACTGTATATTTATATTCTTTTTGGGGGGAGGGAGAAGGAGTACCAGGGAACTGCTGATCTTTGTTTTACTTGAACTGTCTAAGTTTGGAAGCAGAAGCACTCAAACAGGAGGACACGGGATTACCAGCTGTCACACTAGCTGGCCACTTGGATGATTGAAATGAGTTTCCTCTCAAGTGATGAGAATTTCACCTTTTCTTTAGAGAAGGATTGTAGACTTCCCTTAGGAGATTTTAAACAAAGGATCTAGGAGATAAAATAATTGACTTTGTGATCCTGTTTTATATTTATTTAAGAAAATACATCCAACTAGCAATTGTCATGTACATCTGGAACTTATCCTACAGTCAGAAATAAATGGCATTAAAATCGTCAAATAGTAGAGTTCAAGACCTCTGTGTTTCAAATTTGTTTTCTGCCTCCTCTTAGTTCTTTCTTAACCCAAAGTAGGCAAGTTATTCCAGGAGGAAATTACAGGTTGGTTGGTTTTGTTCTGTAACAGACTCTAGATCATTCTCATTCAGCGGCTGGAGGCCGAGAGAGAGGTTTCACATGACTGGACAGAGGCCCCTCCTGAGGCGGGGTGTCTCCTCTGCTCCTGGGTGTTTTCATGGTGTTCACAGGGTCTGGGCAGATTCACTCCGATGAAGGCTTTGTTGAGTTTTAATGGCAGTGGGGCATAGTTTATTTTTTTATGTAAGTATTTTTTAATAGTGAAAAATTTTTTTTCTCTTAAGGTGAGCCTGACTCTAGGGTTCTAGCCCACATAGGAGATGACGATATTACAATAAGGATCAACACAGATGGGGCAGAATATAATATAGAGGTAAATCTAACATGATTTTTTTCTTAGCATATATCTTTTTTTTTCTTCAAATGTCTATTTTTATTATATTTATTGGAGTAACATTGGTTAATAGCATAAATTTCAGGAGTACAACATTATAATACGACATCTGTGTACTCAGTTGTATGCTCACCCCCTGAAGTCTAGTCTCCTTCCCACACCATATATTTGACCCCCTTTGCCCTCTTTGTCCTCCCCTCACCCCTTCCCACCTGGTAACCACCTTGCTGTTTTCTGTATGAGTTTGTCTTTTGTTTGTTGCTTTTTGTTTCATATCCCATATATGAGTGAAATCATATGGTTCTTGTCATTTTTCTCTCTGACTTCACTTAATTATCTCTGATTTTTAAAAAGTCGTTTCTCAGTTGTTGTAAGAAAACAAAGGTCTATAATTATACTTCTTTTTTCCTTGTATTTAAAGTTTTTTAATTAGGAAAGTAGATGATGTTTTAAAGAAGATATTTTTTACAAATGACTAAGAAGCTGTCGTAAGATGCACTGTATTTCTAATACCATAATTGAGTAAATGTCACATGTGGGTGGATAATAGGAAGAGAAAACTTCCTTCCCTCCCGACTCATTGTTTCCTTATTCTTAAACTAGAGGCCCAGTGCACGAAATTCGTGCACTGGGGGGAGGGGGTGCCCCTCTGCCCAATCTGCACCCTCTTCAATCTGGGACATCCCTCTCACAATCCGGAACCGCTGGCTCCTAACCACTTACCTGCCTGCCTGCCTGCCTGATTGCCCCTAACCCCACTGCCTGCCTGCCTGCTCGCCCCTACCTTGATCCCCTGCCAGCCTGATTGCCCCTACCTTGCCCTCCCTATCGGCCTGATCACCCCAAACTGCCTGTGTCTTGGCCACCAGTCTGGCCTCCCTCTGGGGGCACTGCCCCCATTACCCCAATGCTGCTGCCACTGCTGGCCTGAGCCTCAGCGCTTCGCAGCTGGTAATGGCTGCCTGAGCTTCGGCCTTCGTAGCCACTGCGGCTTTGTCTGGAAGGATGTCCAGAAGACAACCACTCTAATTAGCATATTACCCTTTTATTAGTATAGATTTGGGGACCATTACAACCATGCAGAACTTGAAGAAAACACATGGCCCTGGTCAGTTTGGCTTAATGGAGAGAGCATCGGCCTGTGGACTGAAGAGTCCAGGTTTGATTCTGGTCAGGGGCACACATGCCTGGGTTTCGGGCTCAGTCCCCAGTAGGGGGCCTGTGGGCGGCAGCTGATCAGTGATTCTTATCATTGTTGTTTCTATCTCTCTCTCCCTCTCCCTTTCTGAAATTTAAAAAATATATATTTTTTAAAGAGAACACATGATCTTCACTTTGGACTTTGTCATTTTACAATATCCTTTGTGCAGTGTTTTAACTTCCCTCAACTTTCCTTTACCCACCCTTAAAATGCAATCTAGTTTGGGGAAGATGATCAGGAAAGTGATTCTAGTGGGTAGAAGGTTTTTTGGAGGGGATGGGTCATGAAGATATTTAAAAATTGAGCATGGTGATGGTTGTACCACTCTGAATTTACTTTAAAAAACCAGTTCATTGTACACTTTAGGTGACATGTACAGTATATGGGTTATATCTCAACAAAGCTGTTCTTTGATTTCTTTTTAAATAAAGACCAGTCTTATAATCAATTGCAGATGTTTTCAGAGGCCCCCCAAGATTTGCTTACCACGTCCCAAATCACGGCTGTGATTCCCAGTTGCCTCCAGTCCTGGTGGATCTGGATGGTGTGGTTTGCAAAGGAGAAGGTGGCAAGAGGCTTATGGAATTTCTGCAACCCCGTTCCCGCCGTCTCCTCAGGGCACCAGGGCCATTCCCACTGTGCCAGCTCTGCTCCCTTTAACCTGTTGGGCAAAAGAATCCTGCGTGCTCTGGCCAGAAAGTGCATTCTCTCTTAGGCCCGAATGCTTTTTTTTAAGGTCGTTTATGGATTCAAAGGAATAAAGAGAGCTGTGGAAAGCTTTTGTCAAAATCCTTTTACATGGTTCCAGTCTCATGGGAAGTGAGATGTGGCTCTGAATTCATCCCAAAGGGTGTCTTTGGGCAAAAGCACCCAGAATGGTAAAACTCCTGCAGGATGCTCTACACACTTCCCTGTCAGGACTCAGGGGGGCTTGAGGGTGAGCGAGGCGGCGGTGCCAGCACAGGCCCCGGGAGAAGGTAGCGCTTTCTACACTGCCCAGGCCACGTGGACTACAGCAGTACCCGCCCAGGTGGGCAGGGTGTTTCTGCTGTTTTGTTTTGGTCTGGCCTCCACCCCGTCAGCCACGGACCTGTGCCTGCACTGAGACTGAACAGTTTGATGGCCCTACTTTTTGGTGAACAGTGGATGCACTCCCACCTCCCCGAGACTGGCAGTTAGACTCTGGCAGCTTCTGAGTCCCTCGCGGGGAGAGCCCGGCCCTAGATCAAGAACAGACTCGGGCGTCCTCAGCCAGGAGGCCTCCTTGGGCTAGGGGCCGCCACAGTTTGAAGGCCAGCCATGACCCAGATCCTGGCGGGGGTCTCCTCTGGGGTGCTGGCAGGCCTGGGCTAATGGCCACCCACGGTTTGGAGGCCGGTCATGCCCCTGATCCTGGCGGGGGTCTCTGGGGTGCTGGCAGGCTTGGGCTAGGGCTGCGGGCGAGTCCCCGCCCCACCCCTCCTCCCACCAGCCCAATCAGCCACCCTGAGTCCCGCCCCCCGCGCCTCCCGCTGGCCCAATCGTGGGTGTAGCGGAGTGATGTAATTTGCATATTACCCTTTTATTATGTAGGATAATCCTTTTCCAGAGTAAACATTCTCAAGGATGAAGGTGAAGTCTTATTTGTCCATTTCTCCTTTTTTTCTCCTAGCTGCTCTGGAAATGCAAGATCAATAAAGGGTGATAGTTTATAGTCTGAGGGGTTAGAAGAGGAAACTAGGAAGCTCGGGCCACTCTTCCATTAAAGTACTGCAGGAGAAACCAGGCTGTGCTGGCCACAGCCAGGCAGGACACGGAGCCGTGTGTCAGATACTAGTCTGGGAAACAGATGGTGGGTCGAAGTTATTCTGTGTTTCTAAGAAAATGAGAATACTCTGGGTAGTGGTGATATCACCAAAACAGAACACCTGTGGGAAAACTATAATTAAATTGGTTAAAATGAAAGGTTCAAGTATATTTCAGTGCTGGTAATCCATGCATAGTCAAAAAGATCTCTTGTCCTCCTCAAAATCTCTTTCATGGATTTTTTTTTCTTTCCAATTTAGGGTCCATTTAGTAATGGTTATTATAGGATTCAGCACTCTCTTAGTAATGGTTACTATAGGATTCAGCACTCTCTTAGAAATGGTGATAATAGGATTTGCTTTTAGTACTAGTAATAATAACTACCTTAATTTTGATATCTTAATATGTAACTGGATTCATTATTTTACATTGTCTTCAGGATAGGTGTTACCACTGCTTTACCCAGTGAGAACAGTTATGCTCAGATACGTTAACATCTCCAAGGCATGTGGTGGGGGACAGTTGAGGTTTGAACCTAGGTATATCTGATCCCGAAGCCTGCTGTCTTTTTCTCTGCAAGGTGGGCTGCATTATGAAACTATTAATATGAATTTAGAAATGTTTGTGCCCAAAGAAAAAAATGTCCTCTTCCTGTTTGTAGGCCAGATTCAGGTTTGTGAAGGTTTCTATAGCGAGGAGTTGGTTAGTGAACTTTTTGAGGTCTCTGTTAGCCCTGAGGTTCTGTAACCATTGTTTTTTAAATCTGCCTCATACATGGATTATAAAAGAGTATATATGGATTTAACAGCTTTATTGAGATACAATTCACTGTACAGTTTACCCATTTAAACTATATAACTTGGTGGTTTTTAGTATGTTCATAGAATAGTGTAGGTATAACCATGATCAGTTTTAGAACATTTTTATCACCCCATCACCCTTTCTCCCCAACTCCCCTAACCCCAGGCAACCACTAATCGGCTTGCTCTCTCTTTAGATTTGCCTGGCCATTTCACATGAGTGGAACTACACAATATGTGGTCTTTTGTGACTGCTGCTTTTACTTAGAATGTTTTCATGCTTCATTCGTGTTGTAGCATGTATCCGAACTTTATTTCTTTTTATAACCAAGTAACATTCATTGTATGGATATACCACCTTTTGCTTATTCCTCCATCCATTGGACATTGAGTTGTTCCCACTTTTTGGCTGTTGTGAATAACGCTGCTGTGAACACTCGTGAACACGTTCTTGTTTGAGCATATGCTTTCATTTCTCTTGGCTGTACACACGGAGTGGGATTGCTGGGTCATATGGTAACACTGTTTCCATAGTGGCTGTACTTGGCATGCTCACATTTTACATTTCCTGCATTGAACAGTCCATGGTACATTTGTACCAGCAGTGCATGAGCGTCTGATTTGTCCACCTCCTCGCCAATACCTGTTATTGGGTGTATTTTTTATTACAGTCTTCCTGGTGGGTATGAAGTAGTGTTTTCTTGTCGTTATTATTTTTCATTTTCATGATGGATATGGATATACGTGTGTGTATGTAAATTTTATCTTTTGAACCTTTCTCACAAGCTGTTTGGTTCTGATGAGACCAATGTCCTTACAGAGTGGAACTTGGGTTTGAAATAACAAACATTCTTTTGACTTAACATACCTTTTGAGTATGTTAGTTCTGATTTACAGTGACCTTGCAATATTGTAAGGGAAGGTATTTGTTCTTTCCTGTGCACAGAAGATGTTAAGGAAACTAGAATGAAAAAGCATCAGAACAGAACTTGTCTAACTTTCCTGCTGTCTGCCCGTCACCCAGCATGGTTGGTGTTAACATAAATATTTTGAATCAGTGAATGGAAAAGGATATGCATTTTCTCTTCTGGTTCTTCTAAAAGGTTTCATAACTTGTGCAAAATAATGCCCTTATTCATGTACAGATAAAAAAGTGAATAATCCATGTATTTATTTACCAGCATAGAAACAATGATAAAAATTGAAATGGTTTATTTTCTATAAAAATGTCTAGCCAGTTTACTTAGCCTGGAAATGAATGTTATCTGCAAACAAGGAAAGGATGTAAGAATTTGATGTTTAGGAATTTTTATATTTTCCATCTCAATTATATTTTTTCTATTTTAGCCACTTTGGAGACTAATTAATGATACTAAAGACAAGAGAATATTAGTTTATAAATCTGAAGATATCAGGAATGTTTCACGGTTGCACTCCTCAAAAGTGTGTGGTTACATAAAGGCGGAAAATGAAGGTTTGCTTCCAGAAGGGCTGGTAGCTGGAAAGGCACCTGATGGTAAGACTTAAAAAACATATTTCAAATAAGAAACAGGCACTGCACTGTCTTCAATGGGGGTGTTAAATTGATTTGTTTTTAAAGCATGTTTCTCAAGAAACTATAGTATTTGGCTTGAAAATAGTTTTGTTCAGAAATTTTTATGTTAATTCTTTTGCATATAATATAACAAATGAAAACACTAGAAAACAATGGTAACAGTAAAGATTAGACTTTAAAAAAAGTTTTGGGAAAGGAATTGAATAATCTGAGGGCAAATATTTATTTTTTTTTTGCAGGTATTTAAAAATGACAATACTGTTGTAAAACAATCTTTAAATAAGTTGATAAGACATTACTTAGTAGCAAAAAAGCTCTTTAATGTTTGAAAAGATTAAGCTGATCAGTTTGGGGCAGATCCATTTAGCACCT
Organism: Eptesicus fuscus; assembly: GCF_027574615.1. NCBI lineage: Eukaryota > Metazoa > Chordata > Mammalia > Chiroptera > Vespertilionidae > Eptesicus > Eptesicus fuscus. The sequence continues at coordinate 1,934,018 of NC_072488.1, read as the reverse complement.
TTTGAAAACAACCATGTTGGAGAAATAGTCTATTGTCCTTATTTTTAAAAATCTTAGAAAATATTACTAGCATTTTAATATATAAACTAGAGGCATGGTGCATGAAATTCGTGCACAGGGATGGGGGGGGTGTCCCTCAGCCCAGCCTGCACCCTCTCCAATCTGGGACCCCGGGAGGGATGTCCGACTGCCTGTTTAGACCTGGTAGTCAGACATCCCTCTCACAATCCAGGACTGCTGGCTCCCAACTGCTCGCCTGCCTGCCTTCCTGATTGCCCCTAACCGCTTCTGCCTGCCAGCCTGATCACCCCCTAACCACTCCCATGCCAGCCTGATTGATGTCTAACTGCTCTCCTGCCAGCCTGTTTGCCCCCAACTTCCCTCCTCTGCCGGCCTGGTCACCCCTAACTGCCTTCCCCTGCAGGCTTGATCGCCTCCAACTGCCCTCCCTTTCAGGCCTGGGTCCCTCTCAACTGCCCTCCCTTGCAGGCCTGGGTCCCTCTCAAGTGCCCTCCCTTGTAGGCCTGGTGCCTCCCAACTGCCCTCCCCTGCTGGCCATCTTGTGGTGGCCATCTTGTGTCCACATAGGGGCAGGATCTTTGACCACATGGGGGCAGCCATATTGTGTGTTGGAGTGATGGTCAATCTGCATATTACTGTTTTATTAGATAGGATAGAGGCCTGGTTCATGGGTGGGGGCCAGCTGGTTTGCCCTGAAGGATGTCCCGGATCAGGGTGGGGGTTCCCTTGGGGCGTGGGGCGGCGTGAGCGAGGGGCCTGTGGTGGTTTGCAGGCCAGCCATGCCCCCTGGTGACCCAAGCGGAGGCTCTGGTATCTGGAATTTATTTACATTCTACAATTGAAACTTGGAAGCCTGGAGTGGAGGCCAAGACAGGCCAGGGTGTGTGGAAAATTTTGCTTCCTCCATTGCCAGGGGCAACCCTAGCCTCCCGCTCTTTCAAGCTCCGTGGCTGCCGCCATTTCTGTTTGGATTTGTTTACCTTCTATAATTGAAACTTTGTAACCTTGAGTGGAGGCTTAGGCTGGCAAGGGCAGGCGGAAAGCTTGGCTTCCTCCATTGCCTGGGAAACCCAAGCCTCCCTCCTGCTCTCTGTGGCTGTAGCCATCTTGGTTGGGTTTATTTGCATACTCACTCTGATTGGCTGGTGGGCGTGGCTGATGGGTGTAGCGGAGTGATGGTTAATTTGCATATTACTCTTTTATTAGGTGGGATTCTTAAACAATTTGATTATTTGATAAGAAAACCTATTAACACAAATTGATTTTTAATGTCTGATTACCTTGATATTTTTACCATTACTTTGGTTAATTTGTGGACTTCTAGAATAGAATGAGAGCTTCATAGCTGAGCAACAAATAGCTGATTGCTTTACTTTCAAGTACTTTTAAAGTTGCCTCATTTAAAAAATTACAGGGACACTTTCCCTTGGTTTTGAATTTTACAATTTAAAAAATATATATATTGATTTTTTTACAGAGAGGAAAGGAGAGGAATAGAGAGTCAGAAACATCAATGAGAGAAAAACATTGATCAGCTGCCTCGAGCACACCCCCTACTGGGGATGTGCCCGCAACCAAGGTATATGCCCTCGACTGGAATTGAACCCAAGACCCTTCAGTCCGCAGGCCAACGCTCTATCCACTGAACCAAACCAGTCAGGGCAATTCTACAATTTCTTTTAACCTTTTGCACTCGGATGTCGAGTGTGACTCGACACGGATAGCATTAGAATAAAGGAATCGAGAAAAAAGCAAGCTAGTGCAAAGGGTTAAAAAGTATTATTTTATTGCTTTCAGAGAGGAAGGGAGAGAGGTGGACACATCTATTGACTGAGCCAAACCAGCTAGGACTTGAATTCTACAATTTTAAAACTTCATATTACTTTTCACTTTTCCTTCAAATTGTTTTTTTGTTTGTTTGTTCAAGATACCTGTAAGGAAACTAAACTCATGTAATGTTTGTTTCCAAACTATGCTAGGTTTGAAGTGTTACTATAAAAAAACTCCTTGTTTTGATGAATTTTGATTTAATAGTGCATACAAATTCATATTAGAGCCTGTTCACCGGGTAAAGAGAAGAGCTGACCCTAATCCCATGAAGAACACGTGTAAATTATTGGTGGTGGCAGATCATCGCTTTTACAAGTACATGGGCAGAGGGGAAGAGAGTACCACCACCAACTACTTAGTAAGTATTTGATCCTGGAGAAGGTAATGGACAAAACACTCATGTAGTAGTCTCACTTCATTAGGGAGAGGACTGCTATAATTTGAAACATAAAGAAATGGATCCGTTTCAGATGCCATATTATTTCGTAAAATATTTGAGGGCTATCTGAGATTCTTGCATTACTGCATAGAGATTTTAGTTTCAAATTTTTGAAAACCTGTTTTACCTTTGAACTATTATTTTCTGCACATTAGAGTTTTTATAAATATTAGGTTTAGGGCGAGTTCATTACATAGGCCTCTCTTTATCCAAGTGAATTCTTTGAAAACGTTACTGCTATAATGACAGCGATCTTATTGGGACACGTGACTGTTGCTCTAGACTCTAGAGTCTAGAGTGGAAAAAGTATTTGTATGAAGAATAAACATTATGCTAGTTTTTGTAATTGGTAGAAACTTTTATAATGGCGTTTTCTCTAAATGATTTTTGCTTATATGCATATTTCAGAGAAGATGGGTCAGTTTGGTTTGTGCCATAAAGTAGTTAATTATTGGGCTCTGAGTGAAATAGATGGGACTTTCATGCTCATAACCACCCTTCGGGCTGAGCACGAAGAGGAGATTACAGAAGTGTTGACACTGGGTTTTTAAGCTTTTGCGATTGTAATTTTGAAAAGTCAAAGGAATCAGATTTCGTTGACATTTTTTATTAGTATGACCTCATTTGTCATGGTAACTTGGCACTGACCAAAATGCTGTTTAGGAACTAAGAGAAGGCAGCTCTTCATGAGCAGAGTCTGGCTCATAAAGACGTCTTGCTCATTGCCTCGCAGTTGCCCTTCTCGGCCATGCCCGCCCTCACCCTTCTCCCTTCTCCTCCACGCCAAGTGAAAGGAGTCATTGTCAAGCTGGTAGGAGCAGTGTGTGAAGTCACTAATTTTTGCTCTTATGGAAGAGATATTTCCTGAAAAAGTTTCTTAATAGGGCTTTGTATTAAGGAGTTCTCTTAATTTGCTGCTTCTTTGTTCATGACACCAAGAATATTAATATAATGAAAGGTTTAGTCTTAAAATTTGCATTTCTTGGTCTTTCAGTTACTCTGTCAGTGGTTCTCAACCTTTCTAATGCCTCGACCCTTTAATACAGTTCCTCATGCTGTGGTGACCCCCAACCATAAAATTATCTTCGTTGCTGCTTCATAACTGTAATTGTGCTACTGTGATGAATCGTAATGTACATATCTGTGTTTTCCGATGGTCTCTGGCTCTACAGTCACGACCCACAGATTGAGAACCGCTAGCAGGGTCGCCTAAGACCATCGGAAAACACAGATATTTACATGACGATTCATAACAGGAGCAAAATGACAGTTATGAAGTAGCAATGAAGATAATTTTATGGTTGGGGGTCACCACAGCATGAGGAACTGTATTAAAGGGTTGCAGCATTGAAAGGTTGAGAACCACTGCTCTAAGCAAAGAGCAGTTTCCTACCTATAACATGCTTTGCAGTTGCCCAAACAAACCTCATCTCGCCAGTTTTGAACAATAAAAAATTCTCTTTGAGAGGAGATACTGTTGAGTGTTTTGTTTGTGGTGTGAACCCTCTTTGTCTAGCAGCCTTCCCCTCGCTAACCGCGCCCCTCCCCCCCCAAAGTGAGAGCACAGGGGAAGGGGGAGGGGGAGCCTCATCTTCCTGGCCCTCTGCCCGGCCCCCATGCGCACTCTGCCCAGGGAGGGGGGCCACGCTTAGCAGGCCCAGCGCTGCTCCTCACTCTCCGAGGAAGGCGTTTGAGGAACTTGCCAAGAGACCGAGTGAAGACTGAATATTCCTTAGAAGAGTCTGTTTTAGGTAAATTGATTGACTTCATTTTCATTTTTGTAACTGACTGGAATGGCAGGTTTTAAAAAAACCTGTTACTTGGTATTTTGGTTCCATATGCAATTGATTACTTGATTTACACGAGGGTGCACCACTGTTTCACTGTGGTAACAAGACTTTATTTGGGGCTGGGGATAACTTTGTCAGCACTGTCAGTGATAAAGAACAACATTACGCTAGTTTCTGTAATCGGAAGAGACTTGGATAACGGCGTTTTCTCTGCACTGGTTGCGTTCTCCTGCGGGGTTCATCACGTGCAGAGCAGTAAAGGTCTACATACTGTCTCCTCTCACACACAGATAGAGCTCATTGACAGGGTTGATGACATCTACCGGAACACTTCCTGGGACAACGCCGGTTTCAAAGGGTATGGGATCCAGATAGAACAGGTACTTACCCGTGCATGTGGCTTACATACCCCGCTAAGGTCTGTGATGTAAATATTCGTCACTTCAGATGTAATCATAAATATTCTCAAATGCCGTAATTCTTATCTGTAAAATTGCAGTGTTTTTATATTAATTATTTGTAGATTATGCACTTTTCTGTTCTTAAGCTTGTTTTAGGCAAAAAGCCTTCTTGCTGCTCTGAGCTCTCCCTTCTCTGAATTCAGGGCCCTTTTATCCCCGCCCTGTTTTCCTTGCCTGTGACCATGCTTATGTCTTTAGTTAAAATCTGTAGTCAGAAGAGTTGCTCAGAACTCCTGTGTGCATTGCAAGGCTCTTATGCATACAGAACCAGGAGCTCTTTCTCCCAAACGTCCTGATTTCTCATGTCTCATTCATAGAGTATGTCCAGCCCAGCTCGTGTGGCTCAGTGGTTGAGCATCATCCCATGCACCCAGAGGTCCCGGTTCGACCCCCGGTTGGGGCATATGTCCGAGTTGCAAGCTCAATCCCCATAGGGGTGCACATTGTGTTTTGTTTTGTTTAATATCTTTATTGATTTCAGAGAGGAGGCGATAGAAACATCAATGATGAGAGAGAATCATTGATTGGCTGCCTCTATTTTAAAAATAGAATATGTCCAGCCACAGTGTATTAATGTCATCTTAGTATCTCATAGTAAAAATTGTTCCAAATTGATAAGACTAATTAAAAAGACTGTTCTGAAATTGGGTATTGCTCTGGACAAACACTTTGATATGGAAATTATTGTTTATATTTTTTCCAAGGCTTTGATCTGAATTAACCATATTCTTAAAGGCTCTGTAGCTAGAATTTAGAGAGTAAAAAAAAAAAAAAATCCTTGAAATTATACATCATTCTTATAATTGTTAAACTTTTATATACTTGCATAAAACTAAGAGAATTATTTTTCCCTTTTCCCATTCTTTTACTTGCATTTTCTTTTTTTAAGTTATTGTTTGAATAGGTAACATATACATAAGGCACAAAAGCCAGTGACAAGTAAGTCTCCGCAATCTCTGCTCATTGTCAAACCAGTTTCTTTCCCCAGAGACACCCATGTCACTAGTTTCATGTGTACTTTTCCAGAGGCCTTTCTGCATGTATAGCATGTGTGTGTGTGTGTGTTTGACACAGTGGTGGTGTGCCGTACTCTGGACCATGCTTTTCCATTTCATGACTGTGTCGGTGACTACCCCACTGCGGCTCCAGTAAAGCTGCCTCACTTGTTTAAAACAGCTGCGACTTGTTTGAGTTTTAGGGGATCCGTAAAGAAAGCTTGTTTTTTTTTTGCTTTGGAACTTGGAACCAGTTGAAAAAATCGGTGTGATATAGGAGATAAAAATATCAGCTCCTTTCCTGGCACCAGATGGGCTGGAAGATGTGGGTTAGATGGGCAGTCACAGTGGGCTTCCTGCTTCATCCCAGAATTGGTCTTGACCACCCATCACCAAAGCTGCAAAGCGCACCCCGGTGCGCTTCCCACGTGGTGGCAGAGCAGAGCAGAGTATGCCCTCCACAGGCAGGCAGGGCCGGAGACCCCGAGCCACCGTGCCGAGCACGGCCCTGTCCCTGGCTCTGTGTGAACGAGCAGGACCAATAGCATCTGTACGGCACGAACAAGGAGCTTTTCCTCCTGCTTACAGTGACGCACACCCTGTTCGGCAGCTCTGCAGCACTGACTGGAGTGGAACTAGGTATTTTAGGCTAATGGAACTGAAGTTCTCGTTTTCAACTAAATATAGAGAAAATGAAAATTTGGGAGCACATTTATAAATTTATAAATCATTCGTTGACAAGTTTTCCATTATCATCTGCTTCTCACTTTGCTTTTAAACATTAATTATTTAGGGCTGAAGGATTTTATGAAATTCTGGTTCCAAAACTTTTTCTAGAATTGGCTTTTATTGAATATCTGAACAGTGCGGTATTCAGTTTGTGACTTTTTCTGAAGTGTTCTAAGTGTATTATCTCTTTAAGTATAGATTCTCATTTTCAAGTCTCCAAAAGATGTAAAACCTGGTGAAAGGCACTATAATATGGCAAAAAGCTACCCAAATGAAGAAAAGGATGCCTGGGATGTGAAGATGCTGCTGGAGGTAGGTGGGGAGCCCTGGACGTGACGCTGTTGCTACCACTTGTGATTTCTGCGGGGGCCACGTCTGCTGACGAAGGGGCATGTTAGCAAAGGGGCTTGGGAACCGCCGCAGCCCGGGCAGCTGGGCAGCAGTCGCCTGTCCCCGCAGCAGGGCCAGCAGCCGGAGCGGCAAAACGCTGTGCCCACGGGAGTGCTCAGAGCAGTGCGCTGACCCCTGACGTCTGAGGGCCCAGTGAAGCCATGGACAAGAAACTCGGGGGATGCCCAGTGCACACAGTTTTGTATCATTTTGTTGGTTCCAGTCTCTTGGGAACTGCTCAGTGCGTCTCTTAGGTCAGTGATCAGTGGTATGGAAAGGAATCAGGCGGCAGATTTATAACTTCGAGATCTAGAAGTTCTGTTCAAGAATTCTAAGCTTTCGTGTTTTTATTCTGGGAATAAACCTAAAGATAGTGAACCTGAACTCTCACCGGGGTCTGATGTAGCCTGTCTGCACATGATGTCAGTGTCTGAGTTTGTGATTATATCGCTTTGTAAAATGACCTTCTAGGAAATGATAGTGTTTATCTTTCGGTAGGTTGGTAATGTATCAGTTGCCTCGTGGTGCTCTAACAAATTACCACAGATTTAGTAGCTTAAAGCAACACTGTATTTATTTAATAGTTTCCATGGGTTAGTCCAGGTACAGTGTGTGCTTCATCCGTATTCTCTGGGGAGTCTCACAGGCCCAAATCCAGTTTTCAAAGCTTGAATGGAATTTCAGAATATTATCAGCTCTTTAGCCAGGTTGTATGTGCCCTGACCTGGGATCAAACCCACAACCTTAGTGTATTGGGATGACGCTCTAACCCACTGAGCTACCTGGCCAGGACCCTGCTGTTGAGTTTAAGCATTTTAAAAATCATGGTATTTTTTAATTGGAAGCTGTGGGTTGTTGTAGGAGAGGTTTCTACTAAAACCGTTAAGAGTTCTTGAAATACTTGAGAAGCCCTTGTCTTGGTGTGAAGTTCTGAGGCCCTGAGAGAGGTAGGTATCCCAGTACTGGGTCTGACAGATGTGGAATGTCCCCAGTGCTGGGCTGTACCTCTCACACCAACCCTCGGTTCCTTAGAGCTGCTGTGAACAGCTCCCAGCCCCTCCCTTTGTGTCCCCACCCCTGCAGATGAGGTCTGCCCCTCACCTGTGAGGTAGGTGGGTGTGAGCTGTGGCAAGGAGCATTGCCCTGCCCCGCCCGCACTCTTGGGTGCAGACCGGCAGTCATACGGAGCTGATCGGGAGGGAACACTTAGTTGAAACATCTTTCGATGCCATGTCCTTGTTAATCTAATTAAGAATGCTTTGCTTTTTAAAGCAATTTAGCTTTGATATAGCTGAAGAAGCATCTAAAGTCTGCCTCGCACATCTGTTCACGTACCAGGATTTTGATATGGGAACTCTCGGATTGGCTTACGTTGGTTCTCCCCGAGCAAACAGTCACGGCGGTGTTTGTCCAAAGGGTAAGTTTCCCGTTTGCCGTGTGACTGGGAACAGCAGGCTGATTGGCTTATATGGAAGCTCTGTACTGAACAAGCAATTTGTCTGTTTTCCCTCTAGCTTATTATAGTCCAATTGGAAAGAAAAATATCTATTTGAATAGTGGTCTGACCAGCACAAAAAATTATGGTAAAACCATTCTTACAAAGGTATGTTCTTTTATTTTTTAAAAGGATCGATGTTTAGTTTGTTGTAGTTGTTATATATTTATGTGGATGTCTTCTATAAAAGAGCAATACATACTAGGTTGTTGTTGGTTTTTTACGCCTAAACACATGTTCTCTGGTGAGAAATCTGAAAGTAAAAGGTATAAAGAAGAAAATAAAAGTTACTGGTCAGACTCCTTCTAAGACCCACTGGGCCATTGTTTCCGGAAGCTGTCCCCCAGGCCCTCCGCTGCCCGCTCTGCGGGGCGGTGTGCTGGCCCTGCATGGGGCTGTGGTCTGCAGTCCCCCGGACTCCTTTCCGGGCCCCCGTTCTTCCTCTTCTTGATTAATACCAGCATTTTGGTAAAAACCCTCAGGAGCTTCCTAAGCATGGTGCCTGGAGGGAGACTCCTGAGACTGTGCATATCTGAAAATGCCTCACCCAGCCCGCCAGCCTGGTGGTTTGGCTGGTATATTCCCAGCTCCCTCCGAATGTGAAGGCATTGCTCCATTGTCCGTTAGTGTTTTGTGTTACTATTAGAGTCTGAAGTCACTCCAACTTTTGATGTGACCTGTTTTTTCCCTCTGGAATATTTTAGGATCTTGTTTTTGCCCAGATATATCCATTGGGAATGTGTTAGGCATATTCCAGAAAGTCCACAGAACAGAAACTGCAGTAAGCAGTGCCTTAGTTAGCTAAGGGGTGTGGCTCAGGCGAGAAGTGGGTGGGCGGCGTTCTGAGGTGCTCCAGCACGCCGATGCTGGCCCGGTCTCCCCCTCTGTCCTGGAGCCGTTGTCCTCAGGTCACAGGATCGTTCCCTCCTGTGCTGCGGAGAGGAGGACGGAGAGAGCAGAGCCTGTCCCTTTTTAAAACTGGTCTGGCGTCCCACCCACCAGCTCTGTTTATAGCTCAGCGACGGAGCCGGTCCCTGGCTGCCCAGATGCTCAAGGGAGTGTGGGAAGGGGCTGTTGGAGCTGGGCACATGGTCCTCTGGGCAGAGTTAGGGTTCTGTCAGGACCCATTCATCAGGGCCCCTATTTAAGACAGCGGGCGCCTGGCCAAAGCCGGTGGTGGTTGGGTATCGGCAAGTAATGTTTTCTTTGCATGATCTTTAAGGAAGCTGACCTGGTTACAACTCATGAATTGGGGCACAATTTTGGAGCAGAACATGACCCGGATGGTCTAGCGGAATGTGCCCCCAATGAGGACCAGGGAGGAAAATTCGTGATGTATCCCATAGCTGTGAGCGGAGATCATGAGAACAATAAGGTATGTGTCTGGGGGCGTCTTGACGTGGTTAGGAAAGAAAGCGGCTATTGAGTTACAACCAGAGCGCAGAACGGGTCCGTTCAGGGTGGACTGCCCATTACCAGTCCCTGGAAACTCGGTTGTGTGTTGGGAGTGAAGTGTGGCCATCACATCCGGTGAAAGCTGTTGTCTGGGCTGTTTGTTATCAAGATTGAGCATGTGCGTTTGAGCTGCTGGAAGCTCAGCCACAGGTCGGGTTGGTGTTGCAGTTCCAGACGGCAGGGTCTGGTGGGCTCAGGGCGTAGGTGGAAACTTCGGTCGTTCTCATTTACAAGCTGTCCTTCATTTAAGCCCTGCAGTCCTTCGCCATTCGCATGTTTTCATAAACTGTTGCCACAGAACACGGAATTGGTCAGCTCCGAGCCTCCTGCGGGCAGGGCCCTGTCTCTGGTCGCAGCTCTGTCCCCCGTGTCAGGTAGGGTAGGTGGCACCTGGCCAGTGTGTTGGTACGGATGTGGGCGGTTCACTAGTGAGGGTTTCTGATACACGCGGTGGGCTGGGGGCATTGTGAACAACCGCAGAGACGTCAGGAGAGAGTCCCTGGATGGCTGCTCCTCTCCCTGTGCTGGAGCTGAGGGCGGCCGGCAGGGTGGTGAGGAAAGCCGCTGTCGTGGCAGAGTGAGCGAGGGCGGGAGGGGCTCGGAGCCGGTCTCCAGGCGGGGGAGATGCTAACGTGTGTCCTCCTGTGTGGGCCCGGCCCTGCGGAGTCCACTGAACGCTCGGAAGGGCCTCTGCAGAAGTGCGGTGAGCTCTGCTCAGGCGGAGCTCTCGGAGAGCGCTCTGGCCGTCCCTTCTGTGCGCTTCAGCGCTCACACCGCCTTCCTCTGGGCTGGGGTGAGAGAAGCCATTCTAGCAATTTGCAGAGAACTGGAGACCCCGCCTCAAATAACGACGCCGAGTTCCCTGCGCCTCTCACGCTGCCTCACAACGCCAGAGGGTGTGGCAGCTGGCCCGTCAGAGCGCCTGGCTGGTAAGCCTGTCGCGTTCAGGAGGAGCCACGTCCGTGGTTCTGGGAAGCGAGGGTAGAGGAGCCTCTGAGACACCGGTCCCCTTCAAACTGTTAGCATCTTGGGGACCCACGAGAATGTTTAGAGCAGCCGTCGCCAGCTGCTGGTCCGTGAGGTCCGAAAGGTTGGCGACCGCTGGTGTCGATGACAGTTTAGAATTAATCTTTCAGTAGACTGTGTAAGACTGCTTCTCCGTAAGCTCAACTGTTTAAAGTCTTTAAACATGGCTCATTCATACAAATAGCCAGGGCAGGGTGGTGAGCCGGATCAGCCGGTTGGCGTGCCTGCACGTGGTGTCGCAGAAGACGAAGGTCCGTGACGGTTCGCACTGACCCCGGCGGTGCCAGGCCGAGGAGGCGCGGCTCGTGGTCTGGTGGAGCTCAGATCCTCCACTCGTGCCCGACCGCTCCTCCTCTCGACGGCCTGGCCGGGGGGTTTGGGCTCGGCCTGCGTGCAGCTTGCCTTCCTGTGAGGAGTTTCAGACTCTTCACCAAACCCGCACCCGCTTCTCAGCCTTCTACGGAGGGAGAGGACTGGGTCCCAGGCGGAGGCACTTGGAGGGATGAACTTGACACGCCTCCAGGAGGCTCCGAGGACTGGAGCATTCAGAGTGAGAGGCGGTGCACACACAGGAATGGGTTCTCACTGGCTCGGGCCCTTCTTCCTCTCAGATGTTCTCTAACTGCAGTAAGCAGTCCATCTACAAGACCATCGAAAGCAAGGCCCAGGAGTGTTTCCAAGAGCGCAGCAACAAGGTGTGTGGCAACTCGCGCGTGGACGAAGGAGAGGAGTGCGACCCGGGCATGATGTACCTGAACAACGACACCTGCTGCCACCACAACTGCACGCTGAAGGCGGGCGTGCAGTGCAGGTGGGCCGCCCGGGGCCGGGGCTGGGGGCGGGTATCCAGGTCCCGGCAGGTTGGAAACACAGGGCCTTTGGAATTGGTGCGAGGACGTGTGTGCCGGGTGCATGTATGTATGTGTGTGTGCATGCACAGGTGTTTACCCTGTGCCCTTGACAGCAAGAAAAATGCTTCCTCCAAGCAGTCTTTTTTTTTTTTTTTTAAATATATTTTGATTTTTTACAGAGAGGAAGGGAGAGAGAGGGATAGAGAGAGAGAAACATCCATCAGCTGCCTCCTGCACACCTCCTACTGGGGATGTGCCCGCAACCAAGGTACATGCCCTTGACTGGAATCGAACCTGGGACCCTTCAGTCCACAGGCTGACGCTCTATCCACTGAGCCTAACCGGTTTCGGCTCCAAGCAGTCTTGACAGCCTGTCAAGGAATCCCTCCTCTCGCGCACTCTGCTACCGAGCGGAGACTCCCCAGAGCAAGGATCGGTTCTGAGGAAACAGATGTCGGGGAGGACGGTTGATGATTCTCTTCTTGGCTGCATCCTCTGTAATAGCCGGTACTGGATGTCATCGACACGGCAGTCCTGGACATAAATGAACTGTGTGTGTCCGCACAGTAGCTGAGTGTTGCACCGTTTAATGGCTTATGTGGAGGAAGCAGGTTACAGTTAGAAGGCACCTCTGCTGCCATTGTTATGTCCCCTGAGAGCCAGGGCCTGCGTGGAAGCAGAGGGGAAAGCTTGTTTATGGTGAATAACAGACTTGACTGCCTACATGCATATCAACATGTAACTACTCAGGGAGGAGGGCTGGGCTGCTGAGTTTGTTGACCATGATTGCCTTGCAGGCCAGCATTCTCTTTTAAATTCCTGTATTATGTATATTAAGCTGATGAAAACCGAGGGCCCAAGATGTTTTAAAGACGAGTCACTCGGGCCAGCCTGTGCTGTGGTCTGCGTTGCCCTGCCTGATGCCACATCAGGACGGGCAGACAGAGCACGCAGGTGGCGCCAGCTCCTGGAAGTCGGTTATGCAGGAGTGGGCGACCCAGCGCGGCGGCCTTGCCCTGCGGCCGATCCTCAGGGCCTGGACCCGGACTGCGGTGCTGGCTCTGAACTGTCCTTAGACTGACCGGTCCCTGTCTGCTCCTCTGCAGTGACCGGAACAGCCCTTGCTGTAAAAACTGCCAGTTTGAGACTGCCCAGAAGAAGTGCCAAGAGGCTATTAATGCCACGTGCAAAGGCGTGTCTTACTGCACAGGTACGGCCTCTGCTGGTTCTGGAAGACTCTGCTCAAGAGGGGAGATGCGTGTTTGGGAACCAGGCTGTTGCACTTGCGTGAAAGCAGCCCCTCTTCCCCTCCAGGCGGAGCTGAGTGTGCGCCTTAGTTTGCGGCTCACTGTCAGCGTCCTGCAGACCCGTTTGCTTCATTCCAGTTCCCCTTCCGCCCCTTGCCCTCCCCCGCTTCATTCTCTTCCCTCTGTAGGCATCCCTTCTGCTGTGTTTAACGTTTATCTGGATATGTGTATATCCTTGAAACATGATGTGCTCTTTCGTGTCTGTGTGTTTTTAACATGCCAAAATGGTATTCTTCCTTAGATCTTTTCAACTCAATACCATGTTTACAAGTCACTCTGTTGCACTGCATGCTATCCATGTCTGTATTGAGTTCATGTTGGGGGCACCTGCCGAGTGCTCGTCATGTGATGATCTCACTCACCGAGCAGTGGCCGCTGGGATAGCCGTCATCTGGACACCCGGGGCAGGGCTGCGCTGACATCCTTCCTGCGCCGGTCTCAGCCGTGGGCAAAGCGTGTGTCAGTGCCAAGTGCCCGTGGGCGCCTCTGTCCCCATGTCCTTGCCAAAACTCTTATTTTTTGCCAGTTTGATGCTTGCAAAGTGATTTCTCATCTTTATATACAATTTCTTGAACATCTCTCCACGGGGAGTGCGCTTTTAGTCTACCTGATGGCGCTAGTGTTGGTGTTGTTAGTGGTGATAGTCCGTACGCATGTATTACATGTCTGTTAGGTTTCACAGTAAAACGGTAAAAGCCGATGCACGGCAGGTGTCTGGCTGAGGTGAGGCCGGGAGACTGTGGGCATTTGGGGCCTTCGGGCCTGGCCCTCTCCCAGAGCTCCTCTGCTCACCTGCTGATGGGGCACGGCGTGTCATCCTTGCCCGATGGGTCACCTTTCCCTCTGCCAGCCCGGGCTCCGGTCGGGACCATGCGTGCGGCGTGCCCTGTGGACCTGGAGGCGTGACTCACGGGGCCTCTGCTGGTTGGTGCTTCTAGGTAACAGCAGCGAGTGCCCGCCTCCCGGGGACGCCGAGGATGATACGGTGTGCTTGGACCTGGGCAAGTGCAAGGACGGCAAGTGCGTGCCCTTCTGCGAGAGGGAGCAGCAGCTGGAGTCCTGCGCGTGTAACGGTGAGACGTGTCCCCGTGGCCTTGCTGCGGGGAGGGTGGCCTGTGTCTGCCCGGCCCCGGCCCTCACTTGGGGCCCTGACGGTGTCAGCCCTCACTCTGCTGAGGATGGGGCGAGCCCAGCGCCGTCAAGGGGCGTGCAGGGGCGTGGGGAGCACCTCTGGGTTCAGATCCTGGCTCCGCCATCTTGTCTGTGAAAACCAGCCCATGGGCTCCCTTCCTGCCACGTTTTCAGACCATGTGGCCAGTGTGGGGCGGCAGGAGGGAATCTGGGTGACGGGTGGTGGCTGTGTCTTCGCTGCTCCTTCCCGTGTCAGACACGCGTGAAGGCAGCAGGAGCTGGGACGTTGGCATTGAGCTGTGGTGCCCCTTCAGCACCTCCCGGAGAGCCGGTTCCGGGACGGCCGTGAGGAGGGTGCTCGCCGCCGGCCGTGGGCCAGGCCAGGGGCCTCCTCAGTGATGGTTGGCCACACGGTGCTGGCCTCTGAGACCTTGTCCTCAGGTTTTCACGGTATCTTGGCGCCGGCTCTGAGCTTCCTGCCCCACCGCAGGGAGTTTGTTGGTATCAAAACCAAGAGCCCAGAAACCACGCCCCTGGGCGGGGCCTCGCATCCCCACAGCGGGGTCCGGTCTCCGGGTCCGGTCTCCGGGCGGAGTAGCGTGTAAATAAGGAGGTAACGTGGCAGGTGCCGAGTAAGCGCTCTGTTGAGGGTGGCAAGAGGCTTAGGCTGCCCCCAAGCCGCACAGTCAAGGCCCCGGAAACGGTGGTGAATGAGCGGTGGCCAGGCCGCTCTCCCTGGAGGTGGTTTTTCCTGTTCCCGGTGTCCTAGCTGATCTCGGGGACTGTCACTGCCCACTCGCCCCGGTGAAGTCTGTCCCGACTCAACTGCCGGTGACTGGCTGGGCGTTTCTGCCGTTGAGTGGGTGCCAGTGGCTTACCTGAGGCCCGTCACTCCGTCCCCTCACGATGCCGGAGGCTGGCCTTGGGGAGGGTGGCTGTGCGTAGACCGCCGGGCCCTGTCACTGGTCACTCGGCCACACCACAGGGTGGCAGCTCCGTCCCTCTTGTCTAGCTGGAGCCCTGGCCCTCCAGGGTGTCCTTGCCGTGAGAGAGAAGGGTTGAGAGCAGCAGTATAATAATGTTGGGATGAAGGAAAACATTTTGCATTACGAAGTACAGGGAATAATTTGGTTTTTACTCCAAAAAAAGGAAACTTCTGTGTAAATCTTTACTTTGTGGCCTCTACTCCGGACGGAGGGGCGTGAACTCAGAAGTTGCTCCTTGAGTGGAGTCTGGAGAAGAGGCTTTGACATAAAAAACCAGTGCCCCCGCCCCGGGAAGGAGAGGCGCGTGTCTGAGAACTCGGCTCTGCCGTTGGTTTCAGAGACGGACAACTCGTGCAAGGTGTGCTGCAGGGACCCCGAGGGCCGGTGCGTGCCCTACGTCAACGCCGAGCAGAAGAACCTGTTCCTGCGGAAGGGGAAGCCCTGCACCGTGGGCTTCTGTGACATGAATGTGAGTGCGTGTTCGGGGGCAGCTTTTCCTGTCCAGCCAAATGGGAGATGTGTTTACATTGCACTCAGTTTGCAAATGGAAGGAGACCAAACCAGGCTGCCCTGTCCTCCTCGCCCAGCGCTCATTCTTGTGCGAGGCTGTCCGGGAGGCAGTGTGGGCACAGCCTGTGAGCGGAGCCGGCGCCCTCGGCAAACGTGAGCGCTCTGAGCAGGGGCTCCGCGTCCAGAGACTGGCCAGGGCCCGAGAGCTTTGGCACAGTGGGTGGTTGTGGGCAGTGGGTCCTGGTTATTTGGTTTTCTGTTCGTCATAAAATTGAGTTTGCAAAAATATACCTAAGTCACCATTTGTAAGTAGGAAAGATCTAGAAGCAGCTTGATCCACCCAAGTCAGACCGTTCGGTCTCTACAGAAACATCATTTAATTTGTGCAAAACATGGTCAAGGGTTAGTGTTCCCGAGGCTTCCCAGGCCTCTGGCTGTGCTCCCTGGGGTGCTCGTCTTTCACACCCTGGTTTCTGGGTCTGTCTCCTGGGAACCCCAAGTTCACTTAGAGAAGCGGCCTGGTGGTGAGGCCTCGGTGACAGCACCCCTCCTTTCTTAGAGCTCGCGACACTTAAATTGTTGCCCGTGTCGAAGGTGAAGCCCTTCCCTCGTTAGCTGCTTGTAGAGAGCCACGCTGCTTCTAAGTGCCTTTCTTTTAGGGAAGACGCTGTGTTTTCGGTCGTAGGGCAAATGCGAGAAGCGAGTACAGGATGTCATCGAGCGGTTTTGGGACTTCATCGATCAGCTGAGCATCAACACTTTGGGTAGGTGATGCCCCGGCTTGTCTGCTTGGAGCCGAGCGGATGCCTGCGGTGGTTGGGAAAGCGTAGACGCTGGTCCTGCGGCAGCAGGTGCAGTATCACCGCGTTAGTTCCGTCCAGGACCTCAGGTGGACTCGGGTCTGCCCGTGGAGATGGCGGCACAGATTTCAGACGGGGGAATCGGTCCTCAGTCAAAGCACTGGCTACCTTCTCGACTAAGTAAAACGAACGCACAGAGTCTAAGCATGGTCAGTCCTACAGACTGTACATCTGAAATTATCTGATGAAGGGTTTATTTTAAAAATGGGCCTGATTTTGCGGAAGCAGGGGATGCATGTGTCCTCCGGGGCCTGTAATTAGTTTAGTCACAGAAATACCCGGCGAGCAACAACACTGCCTTCACAGCATTGCTCCCGGCAGCCTGCCCAGTGCCTCGTTCCCTGTGGCTCCGGACCCTCTGGCACTGACCGCTCTGTCTCGGGGCTGTTTCTGGAAGGGGACCTGTAGGTGGTGGTGGCGGGGGGGGGGGCAGGTCTCCCAGGTGCACAGACACTCGTGCTCTGCGGAGTCAGGAGTGTCGGCAACAGCCCGGGGCATTGGTCACGGCGCTGACGCTCTCGGAGCGTTTCCTGTGAGACTGCAGTCCGTGGGTCAGACGGTCACGCCCTGCGATGGTTCACAGGGAAGTTCCTCGCAGACAACATCGTGGGCTCCGTCCTGGTGTTCTCCCTGATCGTTTGGATTCCGCTCAGCATCCTTGTCCACTGTGTGGTAAGTCACCCTTTGTAAGTAATGAAATGTTTCCTTAAAGTGTGGAACCACTCCCGCCATGTGATCTTTGGAAAAGGAATCTGCCCTTAACCAAGCCTGACCTGCTTTCCGATGACACGTGCTGGTGTTAGCCCGAGGAAAGCGTCTCTTGTGAAGAGCTCAGCTACTAGGCCCACCAGGGTCTTACTTTCTGGGTGTGGATGGTTCGTCCTGTGCAGAGTTTCTGGGGGATTTTATACGTCTGAGCACAGGAGACTGTTTATTTTACGTTATCCTCACCAGAGGATATTTTTCCATTGATTTTTTTTTTTTTTTAAAGAGAGAGTGGAAGGGAGGAGGAGAGACAGAGAGAAGCATTGATTTGAGAGAGACACATCAATTGGTTGCCTCCCGCATGGGCCCTGACCAGGGCCGGGGATTGAGCCTGCAACCCACCTACGTGCCTTTGACCGAAATTGAACCCCAGACCCTTCAGTCCACGGGCCGACACCCTAACCACTGAGCAAGCCGGCCGGGGCCACAGGGTACTGGTTGGCTGGATTCGTCTAGGACCTCAGATGAGTGAAGTGTCTCAACAAGAGTGTTTGCAGGCTTTGTTGTCACAGAGCAAACAGCAAACACCCGCATCCCAAGATGGTGCCCGGTGCCATCACGCCCTTGGCATTACATACGGGGGTTCACACCCTTCCAGATACTGAGCAGGAGCGGTCCGTTTATTCTCGATCAAAATGAGGAACAGCCAACAGGTCCAATTGGGCTTTGTCTGAGGAACTCCACATCTTCCCTCCTCCTCTGTGCAAGCGAGGGTTTGTCTTTCTCGAGATGGGCAGGCCTGGGTTCCTCTGTGCTGGCCCCGCTGAGCACTGGGCGGCCTCCCCGGCTGGCTCTCCTGCTCGTCACTGTGCAGGGAAGTTACCTGTCGACCCTCCGTGGGGCCCGATTCTTGTTCTGAGCAAAGCTGCTGCCAGGAGGGAGGGTGCTGGCTTGTTTGTGACCACAAGACCCGTTCAGGGCAGCTGACCGAGGAGCAGGCCTAGATTCAGGGCCCAGCCTCCTGCCTGGTGCCATTGTCATGTCAGCCACATGACATGGCAGGCACCTGGGGCAGTGCTGGAACCGTGCGTGCAGCCTTCTGAAGCACGGTGCAGGTTAGAGACCGGTTCCTTCACAAGTGTGGGCCCCAGGGACTCGGGGAACAGCTGGGCAGAACCTTAAGGCCGCGGCGGGCTGGGCAGTGTGAGGCCAGTGCCAGTGCCAGTGCCAGTGCCAGTGCGAGCACAGGCGCAGCCCCTCGGCCTCCCACCGCGGCTCCGGGGCCGGCGCTGCCCAGGCACAGGCAGACGCCTGAGATCCTCCTGCCGGTGGGAGAGCGCCCAGAAGGGTAGCCTTGAACCTCGACGCACTTCCCACCAAAAGGGACGTCTCCTGCGAGACAGGAGACCGTAGCCGGTGGCAGGGGTCTGCCGGTTCACGGGAGACACTCCGCATTCGTCGAGCCCGCTGCCCCTTCTGCAGCTCGGGGCCAAGCTCTCCCTCGGCGTCAGGAGGCTCCTCTAAGGGTGCGCGGGAGTGGATCGGTTGGTGGGAATGACCTTTCTCCTGCCTCCTCCCCAGGATAAGAAGCTGGATAAGCAGTACGAGTCCCTGTCCCTGTTCCACCCCAGTGTGAGTATGCCGCCCGGAAGGCCTCTCGGGGGCCCAGGGAGACCTGCGCCCCTGTGGCTGCTGGGGGTCCTGCTGCCGCAGGAAAGACCGAGGGGGGTCCGTGAGGTCCTGTGCCCTCAGCAAGGGCGATGGTGGAGATGTAGAGGGAGCAGTGCTGCTCGGCCCGCCCCGCCCCGCCGCCCCGAGTGACTGACTCAGCTGCTCAGCACCAACTCGGTTACTATTTCGAGATTGTTTTTGTCTTGAGACCTGAACTTGAGAGAGTTGTTGTAAGTTTCCCTTCGGGTGTTCACATGGTCAGTGGCCGGCCATTGCAAGCTCCCTGTCCGAGTCATTTCTGAGTTGAGGGCACCGCACCTCACGTTCTCCTTGGCGTGAGGGGTCGTGGCACCAACCGTGTGAGGCTGGGTGGGGGCTGGAGCTGGAGACGTGCCGTTCACCTTTTACTCCCGGGTCTTTCCAGAACGTTGAAATGCTCAGCAGCATGGACTCGGCCTCGGTCCGCATCATCAAGCCCTTTCCGGGGCCGCAGACCCCAGGCCGCCTGCAGCCCCTGCAGCCCGCCCCCGTGATGCCGTTGGTGCCTGTAGCCCCGAAACTGGACCACCAGCGAATGGACACCATCCAGGAAGACCCCAGCACGGACTCGCACATGGACGAGGACGGCTTCGAGAAGGACCCCTTCCCCAGCAGCAGCACAGCCGCCAAGTCATTTGAGGACCTCACGGACCACCCGGTCACGCGGAGTGAGAAGGCCTCGTCCTTCAAGCTGCGGCGGCAGAACCGTGTCGACAGCAAGGAGACCGAGTGCTAGTTGGGGGCGGGTGCCCGCGCTCTGCCCTGTGCGCAGTGTTCTTACAGGTTGGACCTGTCACTCCCAGGGGTCGGGAGGACCTGGGAGAAACAGGCAGTGACTTCAGCAGGTGCTGGTCACGTGTCTGGACTCTGGGCACACAAACTTATGTGGTTGGGCCTTTCCGTGTGAACAGGTCAGGTGAATCTAGCTTATTTGGAGGCTTTCAGGTTTTAGTGTTCATGTTTAAAATATCCTTCAACCTGTGGTGCAGAGGCGGAAGATACAGCTGGAGTAGGTCATAAGTATTGACGTTTGGATAAAGTAACCTTTGACATCGATGACGGCACTCATTAGGGAGGGCGGTTTTCTTTCTCATCAGGGTGATGAGGGTGAGGCGTTGAGCGGTAACTCACGAGGATAACTGGAACAGAGTGATTTATTTTTCTGCCCTCAGTAAAGACAAAGACAAAGCTGAGCTGTGCGTTATCTCCACAGCATGGGCCTGGTCCTCGGTCCGAGCCCGCGCTTACAGCGGAGAAGACCCACCCCAGTCAGGAGGGTTTGGGTTGGTTTCTTCAGAATTCCGAGGTCAGTCCTTCCTACGGGTTAGCAGCTCGTTTACAGTGAGGTACAAGCAGCAGCCAGCTGCCTTCCAGCCTCCTGCCCGTGAGGCCGCCCTGCCGGCCAGTGTTCGTTTCCCACGTCTCTTCCTGGACCTCACGCTGTTGGCGCCTCCGGGGCAGCAGCAGCCGGCGGCCCACGGCACTGCCTTCCCGGGGCTCCCCGGTCTCCGTGTCCATCCGCAGCACCGGCCTTCTAGCCGCTCCCCCAAGAAGCCTGGCCCTCCGGCGGCGGCCCCTTCTGGCTGAGGAGGGCTCGGTGCGGGGAGTGGCCATGTCTCGAGGGAAGGGTCACTGTTGCCTCCATAGGAGAGGCTGCATTTGATCTGGGGGCGCTTGGGGGCCTGCTGAGGGCCAGCGTCGATGCTGGGTGGAGTCGGGGTGCAGTTTGGGAGGCTCCTCTCAGATGCCTCACAGCTTGAGCCGTCGGCATCCTGGGTGCCGGGCCGGGCTCCTCTCGGCATCGCTGACTGCAGGGAGCGGTCTTCCTGGGGGTGGCCTCGGTGAGATCCGGAGCTGGCCCGCTGCCCTGTTCACTCTTCGGAGCTGTATTTTGGGGCCTCGGAGGCTGGGTGGCTCCGCCCATGTCACACTGGGGGTCGGTACTGCTGTCCAGGCCGTCCGCCAAGTTGCTCAGGCCCGACGGGCTGGTCACCTTACTCCGTGGTCCCGGCTGTCCAGGCAGCAGACTCGGTGCCGCTCCGCGCTGGGACTGAGGGCCGGCTTTGCCGTGGTGAGGCCTGTCTGCCCCTAGGCTTGAGGAACCCTCCTCCCGCATCGGCGTGGCCTGGGGGACAGCCCCTGCGAGTGATGCTTAGACCCCGTGGTGCTGACTGCACGTGGCTTCAGGACTCTGGACGGAGCGCACTCGCTGTGTGAAGGAGAAGTCATCGGGGGTTCTGACTTCCTTACAATTCTAGTTAAAAGCTTCTCCCCTGTAAGTCCTGAATGTGCTCATCAGCCAACATGTTTAATGAGTAACTTATAAACTTTGAGGGCAATTAACCAAACCTGTGACAAATGGTGTCTTTTTTCCTAAGGATGTTTGTTACACAGATACCTGTTACACTAATACTTGAACTTGTACCTTGTGGTTTTGCTGTCCTTTAGTCACAATATTCTTATTTTAGTTACACTTTTGGAATCTGATGGAAGGTGAGTGGGTGTATGTGTGAGTGAAGCAGTTCCCCGCTGAATGTATCAAAACCATTTTTTTATAAAATCGACTTTTTAAAAAATAAA
The DNA here is from genome assembly GCF_027574615.1 of Eptesicus fuscus. Classification (NCBI taxonomy): domain Eukaryota; kingdom Metazoa; phylum Chordata; class Mammalia; order Chiroptera; family Vespertilionidae; genus Eptesicus; species Eptesicus fuscus. Next base: position 1,912,747 of record NC_072488.1, on the reverse strand, counting down.
ACTTGTCTTTTACCTTTTTTCCCGCTTACAGCCTCCCCCAGCTGCTCGGTGTGCTGTAGCGGTGGCGTGGGCGGCCCCTGCGTCTGTAAATATGAAATACCACAACACACTCGGTGCCACGCCTCCCTGGGGAGTCACAACGCTTTATTCGTCCTGGGACAAATGTCTGTTCTGGCCCAGGGTCACGGGCAGAGGTGGGGCTTGAGCAGACCCCTCGGACAGGCGGCTCGGAGCACGGCTGGCGTCTGGTTCCCGAGCAGCCTAATGGTCCCCGTCTCCGAGGAGACTGAGCTCTGGTCTTGCTTCGGCCACGTCGCGCCAGTAAGGGAGCAGCAGCGGCAGGGAGGACACTTTCTTCTCGATCAGAGGCCAGAGGTGGGAGAAGAGGAACGCGTTTCCCCTTGGGGACAAGTGGAGGCCATCGGACAAGTAGGGTGCGAAGTCCTGTGAGGGGAGAGGGGCTGTCACGGGTGCGCCAGGCTCTCCCGGGGCCGCGTGGCTCCCCAGGCTCCGTGCACAGGCTCCTCGGCGACCACAGCCCTTGGCAGTAGCTGCCGGGCAATTACAGGTGGAGCTTCCCAAGCCTCCGTGAGGACCAGAGCCTCCCCTGTCTTACCTGCTGTGGCCACCGGACAGTCACCGGACAGCCAAGGCCACTCAGAGTGTGGACGGCCTCGTTAGTGTGCCGGACCGGCCACGGTCACCCTGAGCGAAGGCTAAGGCACCGTAAGCAGGTGCCAGGACACGGTGCACTGTGCCCTCTGTAGCCCGAAGCATGGTGTTAGTGTTGGCACGAGGCCTTCTTCGTCTCAGAAGTGTAACACTGTTACTGACCAGCGAGCGTGCCGGCGAGACGAGGATGTGAGGCTGCTGCGAGGGAGCTGAGAGGCTGGGGCCGTTCTGAGGCCGGGGACCAGCAGGGTGCTGGGCAGGGGAGACGGGGGCGGCTGAGGCTGTCGCGCTAGGGAGAGCTCAGGCGCTGTTGCCACGTAAAGCTGTCCGTCTAGGCAGCGAGCAGCGTGCGGCTGCTCAGACAAGAGCTGTGGTGCAGAGCTGAATGCTGCTCCGTGGGAAGGACCTGTGTTTACCAGCCGGGCCGGCCGCCGGGACACACTGGGCTGTGAAGAGCTGTTCTGTCTGATGGCGTGTGGCCACTGGCTTCTGCAATAGACTCCTTGTTACTCTCAACTTCTCCTGGCTTCTCCGCCTAAGGGGGTCCAGCCCCAGGCAGAGCGGCTCGGACCCAACAGTGAGTGCAGCGAGCAGGGTTCGAGAAGGAACCTACTCTGGCGTAGTCGGGAAGAATTTAGAAGAACATGGACTCAGAGCAGCTCAGAGCTCTGGCTGGACTCTGGCTGCATCGGACACCTACTCAGGGCCACTCACAGCTGAGTCACGCCCGTGTGACCCTACTCGCCCCAGAAGGACCCGCCAGCCACCGTACCTGACCGTCCTTCTGCATCAGGGCCCACAGGTCGAGCACGTCGGTCCCACAGTCTCGGGCCACCTGTAAGCAGGCGCTGGCGTACTCGCCGACCACCGCGTTCAGGCGGTTTAACTTGCAGCCTGTGGAGGAGAGAGGGACAGCTGCTCTACTCCAGCGCTGGCCCTTGGCAGGCTCTGACCGGGTGGTTCCTCAGGTCAGTCAACAGGCGCAGACGTGGACCAGCCTGGGGGCCGAATACACAAGCGCAGGCCTTGCAGGCTACTCCCAGCAGAGGACAGGGGCCTCGTGGCCCAGGGCCTCCTGACGGGAGCAGAGGCCCCGAGGCAGGAAAGGCCCAGGGCGGCTGGGCTGCAGGCTAGTCGGAGCCACGCTGTGCGGAGCCACGCTGTGCGGAGACCCCGAGTTCGTACACGGGGGTGGCGGGGGGCAGGGGGGAATCACTGTAGACTTCCGAGCGGAAAGTAAGCGTTGGGAGGGACCACAGAGGTCACGGAGGCTCATGAGGGTCAGTGAACTCTCTGCAAAGGGCTGGATGGTCTGTGTCGGCAGCTAGTCAGCCCTGCCCGTCGCTCAAAGGAGCCACAGAGACGACACACCAGCAGGCCTGGCTGTCTTCCAACAGCGTCCTCGGTGTGCCCAGACTAAGGTGGCGGCTCTCAGACCGGAGTACGCCCCAGCCTCCCCCAGCTCTGACTCAGCAGGTGGGCTGGGACGGCCCAAGAACGGGCATTGCTACCAAGTTCCCAGGGGTGCCGACCTGCGGGTTAGGGACCGTGCCCGATGGCTCCTCATCCGGTTAACACCAAAGTAAGAAGTCGTGTTACCACCAGGACTCAGCACCAATGAAACGGACCTCAGAACAACGCCTCTGTGCTCTGGATCTGATGGTTCCCGCTCCCCTTCGGAGTGTTTGCTGTGACTCCCAGCAGATGCCTCAAGGGCAGGAGGGGCTGTGACCTGCCCCCTGGCCCTCCGCTCAGCCAGAGCCTTTCCTGTAGCGAAGAGCTTACTTCCTGACCAGCAGCCCCCGAGGTGGCGACTCCCCGTGAGAAAGAAGCCCAGGCCTTTCACCCCAGCCTCCCCAGTGCTCTCCTCTGGGGAGCGAGTGCTCCCTCCCTCCATCCGCAGCCCCTGCTGCAGCGCGGTCCGAGGCCTGCAGTCACACCTGTCACACCCTATCGCCTTGCCACCAGCACTCCCCCCCCCCCCCCCCCCCCGTCTCCCTCGCTAGCCCGGCTCTAGGCCTGTCTGTACCCTGAGCACCGGCCGGGTCCTGGCCCAGGCGTCAGGATGGACGGCGTGTGGGGCGGAAGCCTGGGTGCCCACAGCTGCCGCAGTCGCTCAGCCACGCGGAGGGAAGCGCCCCCGCACTGAGCGCCTGTGTGCAGGGAGGCTGCGGGGGCCTTTGTTGTGGGGAAACCAGGTCCACGCAGCCGAAGGCAGGGGCACAGGGTGGCAGAGTGAGCAAGGCCACTGCTGGGAGTCAGGAAAACCCCCAGGTGGCCCGTGTCCAAGGCACAGAGACTCAGCCTCGGCACCACGCCACGCGCAGGACCAGTCTGTTCCGAGGTGCCGCTCGGCCCTCGGCACAGAGCTCCTGGCCGCGGGCGCCTCGGGAGTTGGGCAATGACAAGGCAGCCATGCCAGGCCAGCGGCCCAGCTCGCCAGAGCGAGGCTCCGACTCCCACGCCGGAAGCTCTCGGTGTGGCCCGCGAGCTGTGCTGCCCTGGAACCTGACTGCACACAGACCCAGCGGATGTGCAGGCCCGAGAGCCGGGCCGCAGGCTGGAGCGCCCCGTCCCCAGGCCACCCAGGTCCGTCACCTTGCGCCAGGCACTCCTTCTCCCAGGCGGCCTCGCAGAGCGGGGGCGGCGTGATGAGCACGATCCTGCCCTCGGGGACGTCCACGGACCGCAGGTACTGCACCATGCTCCTCAGGTTCGCCACGAACTCGTCCAGCGGGATGTGCTGCTTGGGGTTCTCCTCTGTGCGGGTGCAGAGGGAAGTGACAGGTCAGCGCCGGTCACCAACGCCCACGCTCAGGTCACCGGGGAGGCCTGCGGCACCAAGGCCGGAGCGGGAAGGGTTCAAGCACACAGTTCTCCAAAGGCCACCTCCAGGGCGCCCTGCAGCCAGTGGTTAGGAGGCTGAGACTGCCCAGCCCGCGCCGGGCCTTGTCGCTGACCAGCCAGTGGCCTCGCACAAACGCCCCCCCTTTCTGACCCGTCTCCTCACTGGGGCGAAGGGAACAGGGTCTGCCTCACGGGGTGTCTGTGAAAATCAGACCCCCAGGTGTGGACGGCACGAGGCACCTGCCTGAAGGGAGCACTCAGCTGATCAGCCGTCCCTACTGCAGCTGCAAAGGATTCTTTCTAGACGAGTGGCCCGGGCACGGGTTCATGCACATTGAGAGAGAATTAATGAGAAGAAATATTTTAATATCGCTATTTGTAACTGGCTAATGAAAAGAAAATAGGATCCCACCGAGTCTCCTATCTACCTACTCCAGGACTTCTGTGAGGACCAAATAGATGAGGCAGGGAAAACACTTCACAGACATTTGGTTACAGTGTGAAATGTTTGCACCTGGCCGTAAAGCAAGTCGGGTTTCTGGGCTGAAGAAACTGCAAGGAGGCTAGTCGCTGGGGAGAGGAAGCCGGCATTGCTACGTGACGTCATTACCTGGCGCCTGCAGCCACCGTTTCCGGGCTGGCTGGGCTGCATTTTGCACCACGGGGTCTCAGCAGCATCGGCTGCGATTTGGTGGGCTGTCGCTCCAGGGTGGTGGCGGGGCCTGTGTCCCACTTGGGGGAAGCCCAGTGTTGGTTTGTTGGTGCCAGGTCCATTTATTTTTAAATGGCCAGTGTGCATCCCAGCAGCTCCTGCACTGAGCGTCTGCCCCCTGGTGGTCAGTGCCTGTCATAGCTACCAGTCGGTCGGACAGACAGCCTTTTATATATACACGTATAGATGGGTTTGCGCGTGAGCATCACAGAGCTCCTTGCACCGCCTGCAAACCCCACGTGACTGTAATTACAGAAGAAAATCACTCAGGAGCCTCCTGCCACCTAGAAAACCTCAGCTGCCACTTACATGTGCTTCTTTCCAGTCTTCCACGTGGCTATGCATACTTTTTAAAAAGGAGTCACATTAAAGCTAAATGACCCAATTTTGCCTTTTTTCACGTAACCTTGTATTAGGCGCCCTTCTGTTTCCATAGCTAACCCTCAGCAACATGGGGGGGGGGGGTTGCAGGGCAGCCACACGACGCTCCTCTCCCTCACAGCACAGCATCCTGGGCTTTGCCGTGGGGGCGCCACACCTGCCGCCTTTCCAGACGAGGGAAGTCTTGGTGCACGCCCCGCCCCCCAGCTTCCAGAAGATAACCAGCTTGCCCACCGGCAAAGGGAGAGAGTGCCCGGCTGATCCCACACCTGTCAGCGATTACTGCTCAGAAGCACTTTCCCATTTGAGTCAAACATAAACCCACATACATGACCAACCCACAGCCAACATCATACTCAACGGGCAAAACTAAAACCTCACCCGGTGCCATCACTCAGGCTCCGGCTGCGCCCGGTCCGGGCTGCCCTGAGCTGCTCTTTCCATCAATAAGACGCAGGTGCCAGGCGCACGCGCCACGAGGCTAGACGGCAGGCGTCTGAAAAGGCCGGTGAGCGGCACGGGCACTGAAGGCAGCAGAGACGCCCCGCGGCTTCAGGACACTCACTGCCCTCAGGGATTAAGTACCCAGGACACACATGTACGTCTGCTGTGACGTGAAAATGAACCAGGAAAATACAAACACGCCTTTACCTTTTAACGCGCTGTCATTGGCACCAAAGAAAATGGTAACTGCTACGGGGCTGTCCAAAACACTCCCTTTCCTGATTAATCTTGGAAGGATAATTTTGGCCCATCTAGTATTATAGCCTGAAAATCCACGATTCAGAACATCACATTTTCTGAAATGAAAAATTAAAAGAAACGTAAAGATGAATTTCAGACACGGCCGTTTCCGTCTCATAACCAACCCGTGAGGGTGAGCGTGCCAGGCTGGGGCCTGCTCTGCCTGCCCTCGTTCTGACAAGGGCAACAGCGTGGAGCGCTGGTCAAGTCCTGCCCACGCAGGGCCCGCCGGCACCCCTGAGAGTGATGGGTAACGACCACAGGGGGCGTAGTCTGCAGACCGCTGGTTTCATGCATGGCACAGGGTGCTTCTGAAATGGAGTTGACAGCAGACAGGTATTAACCTGAGCAAGTCTCATAGGCAGGAAGTCTCTAAGAAGCTGTCTTTTCTTATAATTACTCTCAATTCCGAAAAACAACAAGCTTCTAATTAAGAGGTCTTCTAGCACTCACACCTGTAAACTATCAATTGAGATTTTAGTGCTAAAATTAACTATTTACAAAACCTATGTGGTGAAACACTTAAAATTCCCGGAACTTCTCAGGCCATTTGAATGATGAGTTTTTCAACATCTTCTGTTTGTTCAGAAAAGGTTAACGGAGCAAAGAAACGGCTGCTGGCTCAGGAGGGTCCAAGCACTGGCTCTTCCGGGCGGCCCCCCACTCAGCAAGCGCAGGTGAGCTGCCTCGCCGCCCAGCACCTGGGCAGGCGCCCTGCTACCACCGGCTCCGAGCACCGCCCCGCAGCCAGCGCCCCGCAGCCAGCGCCCCGCAGCCAGCGCCCCGCAGCCAGCACCCCGCAGCCAGCACCCCGCAGCCAGCGCCCCGCAGCCAGCACCCCGCAGCCAGCGCCCCGCAGCCAGCGCCCCGCAGCCAGCGCCCCGCAGCCAGCGCCCCGCAGCCAGCGCCCTGCCCGCCTCCGCCGTGTGGCCTGTGGCTCAGTGTTCTAGCTGAGCACGGGCTGGAGCTTAAACCCTCCGTGTTGGAGCGGGATCGCGGAAGCACCTGGAACAGTCTGGCAGCTTCAGCAGGAGGCAGCCGTTTTACCCGCAGCCCGCACCCCGGATTTCACAGAAGAAAACGGAGGGATGGAAGGGTACCTGCGCGTTTTTAGATTAAGTCACTTAAATAAAGGAAGCATTTAGGACTAGAAAAAGCGGGATGCACTTTTCATTTTTCTAGTTTAGGGGATAAAAAGAGAGGAGAAAGTGAAGACTTTAAAACACATTTCACATTCAGAAATAAAATCTATGTTCTTGGAGTGTTATGTTGATGAAGAAGATTATCAAGTAATGATAAGCGTATTTCCTCTAACGGAGGAAGAGGCAAAATTCCTGCTGATCAGTTTACTGAGACCCAAACACAGATACGTGTGTCTGTTTCTATTTTTTAAAATATGTTTTATTGGTTTCAGAGAGGAAGAGAGAGGTAAGACATCAGTGATGAGAGGGAATCATTGATTGGCTGCCTTTGCACGTTGGACCGAGCCCACAACCCAGGCATGTGCCCTTGACCGGAATCGAACCTGGGACCCTTCCGTCTGCAGGCCAACGCTCCATCCACTGAGCAAAACCGGCTAGGGCTTGTCTCTACTGTTTTTAATCGGGAAGTATTTATAAATATATATGTTAACCTCTTTTTAAAAATTTGTACTTTTTCTTAACCAATTTTTAAATATTTTTATTGATTTTTTTATTTTTAGAGAAAGGAAGGGAGAGGGAATAGACACATTGACGGGAGAGAAACATCATCCAGAGGCTGCCTCCTGCACGCCCCCTACTGGGGATCAAGCCCTGAAACCTGGGCCTGTGCCCTGACCGGGAATCCAGCTGGTGCTCCGGAGCCACACCAGCCAGGCTATTGTAACCTCGAACTGGGACACTGTCTCCCTGTTCACGAATTCCTCAGCAGACACTTCAAATACCAACATCACTACTCTTTCTGATACAAAGAGAATTGTGGAGGAAAAAACCCTCTATCAAAACTTTGTGTTAAGAATCTATTCTGGCCCTAACCGGTTTGGCTCAGTGGATGGAGCATCAGCCTGCAGACTCAAGGGTCCCGGGTTCGGTTCCGGTCAAGGGCATGTACCTTGGTTGCGGGCACATCCCCAGTGCGGGGTGTGCAGGAGGCAGCTGACTGATGTTTCTCTCTCATCGATGTTTCTAACTCTCTATCCCTCTCTGTAAAAAATCAATAAAATATATTTTAAAAAATAAATAAAAAAGAATCTATTCTGCATTCTTGCAACTGAACTCACTCATCACGGAAGTCACACCCACCACAATGCCTGGAAAAGGACTGGTCGCCTTTACATGGTGAATGGCTTCACACATTCCCCACAGCTTACAGGGTTCGAGTTCACATGGCGGCAAAGCTCTTTCTCCTGAACGCGGAGGAGTGGCGCTTCCTCCTCTCCAGCCCCGGGCACAGACCAGGAAAGTTCAGCCAAGACTGACAGGGCACTGCCCCTCTCTCTTCCTGAGATGCGGCTCATTTCCCGTCAGTCAGCACTCAGGTACCAGCCCTGGCCAGGAAGCTCAGCGGGTTAGAGTGGAGCCCAGATACACCCAGGTTGCGGGTTCGATCCCTGGTCAGGGCACATACCAGAACCAACCACTGGATGCATAAATAAGCGGAACAACAGATGGATGTTTCTCTCTAAAAGCAAGCAATAAAATAAACATTAAAAAACCCCAACATGGCTCACCTGACCAGCTTGTCAGCTAGGGATGCACCCCATCCTCCCTGCTGGAAAGAAAACTGGAGAAAAAGCGGCCGTTAGTACTGGTCCACGTCATGAGGCCATTTTGGCTGGCAGCTCCCCCTGCTGCCTTGGCACCCAAGCTGGCCTTCCCTCTGCTCTGCCCCAGGTCAGGCAGGGACACCCTCGGCCCACCCTGGCCACGGCAGCTTCCTTCTCCATCAGGGGACCTGGCCAGCAGCCGACATGCTGTGGAGACCTGGCCTCAGTCTCTTATCTAGAAAAGCGACTTAAGAAACTCGGCACAGCCCATCCAGCCAACCGTATGAGGTGGGAAATGAAACCACGCTGCACGCACCAAGGTGACTCCTTACAGAACTCGGGGTGCACAGCCGACAGCCATCCCCATGGAGCCTGGGAAGCCCTCCTGCCCAGAGGCCCGAGGTGCCCCCTTCCCGGCAGACAGACGCCGCTTGGGGAGTGGGGCCTGATGTCGGGGGTGAATTTTTAACACGCTCCCCCTCGCCAAGAGCACGTGTTTCCAGAGTATTCCCCAACGTGAGCTGGAGTGACCTCGGGGGACAACGTCTGCTTTATTCTCGGAGGCGTCCTCTTGGGGCTCAGCCTGTTCCGCCCGAGGCGGCAGAGGGGCGGGCTGCGCCGGGCCTGGCGGACACGCAGCCCCGACGGCGCCGATGGCGCGGGAGCGCTCAAGCTCGTGCGGCGGGAAGAACCGCCGCCGCCAGGAAGGCACCGAGCCGGCGTCCCCGGGGCCGGGACCGAGACGTGGCGCCGCACAGGCCGTCACCACGGACCGGGGCGCAACGCCCACCGAGGTCGGTGCCCAACTGCTCCCGCCCCGGGCGCGCTCAGGCTTCTGGGCGACCCTCGGAGAAGCGGGTCCGCGTGCGGGCGGCACGGCCTTCGGTGAGGAGGCCACGCCCGCGGCTCTCGGGCAGGCGGGATGGGCCGGGCCGCGCGGCGGTACCTGGGTGATGGAGTCTCCGAAGAGCAACACCCGAGGCCAGAGCAGAGAGCTCCCGCAGCCCAAGCCCTCGCACAGCGCCATGCCTGGCAGCTGACAGAGCCCGCAGGACGGATATCCGGGCGGGGCGCGCGGCGGGGGCGGAGCTAGGGGCGGAGCAGGGCGGATATCCGGGCGTGGCGCGCGGCGGGGGCGGAGCTAGGGGCGGAGCAGGGCGGATATCCGGGCGTGGCGCGCGGCGGGGGCGGAGCTAGGGGCGGAGCAGGGCGGATATCCGGGCGGGGCGCGCAGCGGGGGCGGAGCTAGGGGCGGAGCAGGGCGGATATCCGGGCGGGGCGCGCGGCGGGGGCGGAGCTAGGGGCGGAGCAGGGCGGATATCCGGGCGTGGCGCGCGGCGAGGGCGTGGCGCGCGGCGAGGGCGTGGCGCGCGGCGGGGGCGTGGCGCGCGGCGGGGGCGTGGCGCGCGGCGGGGGCGTGGCGCGCGGCGGGGGCGTGGCGCGCGGCGGGGGCGTGGCGCGCGGCGGGGGCGTGGCGCGCGGCGGGGGCGTGGCGCGCGGCGGGGGCGTGGCGCGCGGCGGGGGCGCGGCCGTTTGTTGAACCTGAGCCGTTAGGTGCGGCCGCCGCGCTGCCCTGGGAGCCCACCGGCCCGCCCTCTGGCCGGGGTCCCAGGTCAGCTCCCCAGCCGGAGCCAACTCCGAAAGGAGAGGGGTTGGCGCCGCCGTCCGACGCCGGTTGGAATGTTCCAGCAAATGGCGATGAGCGAGACGCCCGGCGGCCGGAGGGCCTCGGGGTGCCGGCCACGCTCCTAGCATCGTTTCTGTAAATGGTGACCTGTACGTCCACGCGCAGCAGCGGGGACAGCCCGTTGGCTCGAAGGCCCTAGGAGCTAACCTCAAAGGAAGGGACTCCGGCCTTCGGGCGTTTTGGCTCCCGGAGATGTGCTCACTTGGACCCTCCTTGACCGACGGAAACCAGACCGCCGACCCGCGGGAGATGGCTTTGGGAGCGGGCACCCGGCACCCGGCCCCCGGCCCGCCGCCTGCTGCTCCGAGAGGCTGAGATGGCCTTTGTGACCCGAGTCCACCTGCTCGGCCGCCGCCTCTTGAATAAACTGGATTTTCCTTCCATCAGCTCCCGGCTCACTGGTTCCCGGCTTTGGCGCTGTCGCCGAAGGACTCACTCCGCACACAGCGCCTCTTGCTGAATAAAACCCGTGCTCACCGCGTACCGAGGATCCGGGGTTTGATTCTGGGCGTGACCCCCAGCAGGGGGCGCTGGGGAGGCAGCTCATCCGTGTGTGTCTCACATCCATGAGTTTCTCTCTCTCCCCGCTCCCGCCCACTCTGTAAGAATCAATGGAAAACACCCTCGGGTGAGGATTAACCGAACACCGTAATGTACTCTTGGCATCTGCTAGTGTCGGCAGCAGACCCAGAGGACTCGGCAGGGGGTTTGGCCTCTGGGGGAAGGGTTAGGCTCAACTCCGAATACACAGAAAAGTGGGGTGCCAAGGAGCAGGTGGGGTGGGGGTGCAGAATTACTAAGGCAGGGGAGTCTTCGCTGAACTGAGCCCGGGTTTTGTTGAAGTTGGCCAGGAGGTAAGACAAGGGTGTGGGGGAGATGAGGAATTTGAACAGAGCCTGTGTGGTCAGACCAAGCGTGGGGGAGTGTTGCCAAGGGGACTGGGCAGGATTCCTGCTGAAACTTGAACCCAGGGGGCCGAGGAGAGCCCGCGGGGTGGGGGCCTTGTCTGAGGAAGCTCAGGGGCCTGACTGGTGTGCTCCCAGGAGCCCCCGTCACCTCAACCCCGTGATGGCCGTGGGAACGAGCCAGGTTATCCTGAAACGCGGGTTGGGTGGAAGCCAGAGGGCTGGGGAGCAGTGCGGGCTGGGAAAGCTGACATACCTTTCACGTGCCTGGATGTGGGGTGTTCCACATGGACCGGCTGGAGCTGGAGAGGCAGCTGGGGTGACACAGAGCACGATCCAAACTCCAGGCTGGGAGTCCCCGGGCCTCAGCTGGAACCACCGGGGGAGCTTCCACACCGGCTGCTGGAGGACCCACTGCAAACCACCCACTTCCCACGCGCACATGTGGGCACCTGTGTTCCGTGCTCCCATGTGCCTCCGTCGTGCAGCCAGGCGGAGCCCGCCAGGCCAGGCCAGGCGCTTGGACTTGGGCGTCACCGTGAAGCCAGAGGGCTCCAGCAGGGGGGCCGGCATCTTAGGAACAGCCTGCTGCGCTCCCTCCCTGAGCCCCCGATGCTGCATGTTTCGCACATGGAAGGCAAGCCCTCCCCACAAAAGGTGATGCTCCCACGGGTGGCCTGGGCCGGCCGGTACCTGAGCTCAGCCCGCCGCGGGGAGGTCAGGCTGCAGCAGGAAGGGTGGGAAGACGATGAGTTGGACTCAGGGAGCCGCCCTGGGGAAGATGGGCACTTTCAAGAGCCATTTAAATTCTTACCTCTAAGTGGTTACCCCGGAGGAGGGACAGGGGGAAGGACACGCCCTTCTTGCTGTATATTCAGTAAGACATTACACGTGTATGTTTTGTAGCTTAAACATTAGAACAGCCTGGCCAGTGTGGCTCGGACATATCCAGGTTTTGGGTTTGATCCCCGGTCAGGGTGCATACAGGAGGCAACTGATATTTCTCCCTCTCCCTTTAAAATCAATAAAACATATAAATTTTTCAAATTATAATTTTTAAAAATAGATTTTTATTAATTTCAGAGAAGGAGATAGAAACATCAATGATGATAATCATAGATGGGCTGGCTCCTGCACATCCCCTACTGGAGACTCGGCCCTCAACCTAGGCATGCGCCCCTGACTGGAATTGAACCCGGAACCCTGCAGTCCACAGGCTGACGCTCTATCCACTGAGCAAAACTAGCTAGGGCTAACTATAATTTTAAAAAAATCTCATATGACCCTTAGACCTATGGTTTGGGCCAAAGACTAAGTTGGCTATGTTACAGAAATAAATGTATTTCATTTCACGTAAAAGATTTACACAGTGAAGTTTGTCACCAAAGCACAGGGAATGGGTTTATAAGTCACCAAGAGGAGAGGCCTAACCAGTGATGATGGAATTTAGTGGCTGGACAGCTGATGTCTTTAGCTAGACTGAGTGCAAGCGACTCTTCAGTTAGGAGAGGAGCGATCACGCACAGCGTGCGCCCTCTGCAGAGGAACGAACACCTGTTGATTAGATGCCGCGTTGGCCCGGGCAGGGCTGACCGCCCTCAGCAGCAGCACCAGATAGGCCTGTGCCATTTGCAAGTCTGAGTGCTGTGTACCTCAGGAACCTGGACTATCAGTTTACATACAAAACAATTCAATGTCACCTGAATACCCTTGAACTTGAGACATAAAAAGTATAATCTTCCTATCTCTGAAATCGAATACATAGCTATTAAACAGAGGAAATATCACTGAACCCCCAAAGTTGTAATTTTACAAATGTAGAAATTAAGCAACTTGGCAAGAGGATCAGGAGGGGAGATAGAAAAGGGCCTTAAAACTTGATAATCTGGAAAAATTAAATTCAGAATATCAATATGAAAATAGAAGTTATTGTGTATTTTCTTAAAATGTATGGTAAGACATTCTGGGTCAGTTGGTATGAACAGACTTAATGAGAAATCCTCGTCTGAGGACGTGTTGATTGATTGTAGAGAGGGAGGGAGAGAATGTCCATTGCCTCCTATATGCATCCTGACGGGATCGTACCTGCAACCTGGGCTGTGCCCTGGCTGGGAACGGAGCCGCACGTTCTGGTGCAGAGGACGTGACTCCACACAGCGGGGCTCTGAGCCGCCTGGCCAGGGCGCTGTGAGCAGGTTTTAAAGTTTATTGGGAGCTGCATCCGTGCCCAGAAGTGGAATCAATAAATCCTGAACGGTTTATTCAGCAGTTCTAAAACAATGGACAGATGAGTGGGTAGTTTATGGTATGCTAACTACTGGAATAAAAGCCGTTTGCCGTCCCGAGAAAGGACTGTTTCCTTTTAAGTAACAGCGTTCCCGCGCATCCGCAGGCAGGCGGTCTCAGTGCACCGGCGTGAGGGCCTCGTACAGTCTCTGCGCGGCCAGCTCCACCATTTCTCGGAGAGACTCGTCATCCTCGCTTCCTTCCTCACACTCGACAGTCTGCAGGTGAAAGCACAGACATTATTACACAGCAGTAAGTGACTGCTCTTCTAGAACACTCATCCCGGGGGGGGGGGGGGGGGGGGGGGGACAGGGGGACACACCCAGCCCCGCACACGCAGGCCCCGCACTGCAACCTGTGGGCGGGCATGAGACTCGTGATAATCGAGTTACTTTTCAACTGTAAAACACTCTGTGCTGTTTAAATATTTATCCTACCACAAATATTCCTCGTGTTAAAAACTGAATTCTGTTAACACTTCAGTGTGTAACCTTCTAGACTTTAGGTATACGTATAGATTTCTTTCAAACAAAAATGGGATTAACTTATCATACTTGCTAGTGTGTAACCTTTCCCCACTTAATGCGGGCGGACACTCTGTCTGCACACTCAGCCTGCACCAGCATCCATTCTGGCTGCCTGCACCGCACTCCTCGCACGAGGGAGCACCCTACACGACTCGCTCACTGTTACTTATCATCTCCTCCCCTTGGGTTCTTCCTAGGGCTCTGGTATTTGTTCGTGCGATAATCGGTGCTAAAACAGACATCCTGGCTGTGTCACTGCTCACTTGTCTAGTTATTCCCTTTGGTTAAACCCAGCGCGAGGTGGTGTGGATGACGGCGTTTAGTTTTTAAGGATCTGATGCGCACCACCACACTGCCCGGGAGCGTAATGTGCCACCTAATCGTCACCCCTCCTCACCCCACACACCACCTGCGAACACCTGCCTTTCACCATCATGGTTCACAGCCATCCCTTCCGTCTGTGCCAGTAAGCACAGTGATCGTTCACACTTCACATCTGTGTTCCCGGAGGAACACTGAACACTGGTTTCCTGTCCCTGGCTATTTCTACTTCCTCTCTATGGATTTCCCCATTTATGTTCTTAGTTTATTTTTCTATTGAGGAAAAATAAATGGAGTGTTTTCTCAAAGACCATGCAAAAGAAATTTTAAATACAGGTTATCTGTTCAGCATAACTGTTCTAATCTCCGGAACAACCCTGATGGCTGGGGGCGGGGCCGGCTAGCGGGGACAAGGAGGAAAGGGGTCATATATAACGATTTCAACAATAAAGGTTTAAACAGAACAAGACAACCCTGCGAGGCAGTGGACTCCGCTCAGGCCTGGGAAGTGATTACGCCAAGTCGGCTGGCGTGAGCCAGAGGCGCCCGCACCCTCGGAGCTCAGCGGCTGCAGAAGCGCGCGGATCCCGCGGCAAAACAGGAGGGCGGCGCCTCGGACGCACCGGAGCAGCTGGCGCCGAACTAGGAACCGCTGAGCTGGACCGGGGTGCCAGGCCAGCGGAGACCACGCAGGGACCTACACCTGGGAACCTCGGAAAACACTGACAATGAGGAAGGGAAAAGCAGGGATGTACAACTTCTCCTAGGGGGTGGGCAGAGCAGGTTTGCAGTTATGAATACGGGACATACAGACAACTGTACGCCTACTTGTGCCTCACCCTTGTAGAATAATATAAACACAACTTGTAAAAAATAAAAAAATAAAAAATAGGAAGAAACTGGAAGGAAATGTTAAAACACAAAAACAACTTGTCAGGCGTGGGATCACAGATTACTCTGTCAGGCGTGGGATCACAGATTACTCTGTCAGGCGTGGGATCACAGATTACTCTGTCAGGCGTGGGATCACAGATTACTCTGTCAGGCGTGGGGTCACAGATTACTCTGTCAGGCGTGGGATCACAGATTACTGTCAGGCGTGGGGTCACAGATTACTCTCAGGCGTGGGGTCACAGATTACTCTGTCAGGCGTGGGGTCACAGATTACTCTGTCAGGCGTGGGATCACAGATTACTCTGTCAGGCGTGGGATCACAGATTACTCTGTCAGGCGTGGGATCACAGATTACTGTCAGGCGTGGGATCACAGATTACTGTCAGGCGTGGGGTCACAGATTACTCTCAGGCGTGGGGTCACAGATTACTCTCAGGCGTGGGGTCACAGATTACTCTGTCAGGCGTGGGATCACAGATTACTCTCAGGCGTGGGATCACAGATTACTCTCAGGCGTGGGGTCACAGATTACTCTCAGGCGTGGGGTCACAGATTACTCTGTCAGGCGTGGGATCACAGATTACTCTGTCAGGCGTGGGGTCACAGATTACTCTGTCAGGCGTGGGGTCACAGATTACTCTGTCAGGCGCGGGGTCACAGATTACTCTGTCAGGCGCGGGGTCACAGATTACTCTGTCAGGCGCGGGGTCACAGATTACTCTGTCAGGCGCGGGATCACAGATTACTCTGTCAGGCGCGGGGTCACAGATTACTCTGTCAGGCGTGGGATCACAGATTACTCTGTCAGGCGTGGGATCACAGATTACTCTGTCAGGCGTGGGATCACAGATTACTCTGTCAGGCGTGGGGTCACAGATTACTCTGTCAGGCGTGGGGTCACAGATTACTCTGTCAGGCGTGGGGTCACAGATTACTCTGTCAGGCGTGGGGTCACAGATTACTCTGTCAGGCGTGGGGATCACAGATTACTCTGTCAGGCGTGGGATCACAGATTACTCTGTCAGGCGTGGGGTCACAGATTACTCTGTCAGGCGTGGGGTCACAGATTACTCTGTCAGGCGCGGGATCACAGATTACTCTGTCAGGCGTGGGGATCACAGATTACTCTGTCAGGCGTGGGGTCACAGATTACTCTGTCAGGCGTGGGGTCACAGATTACTCTGTCAGGCGTGGGGTCACAGATTACTCTGTCAGGCGCGGGATCACAGATTACTCTGTCAGGCGTGGGGATCACAGATTACTCTGTCAGGCGTGGGGTCACAGATTACTCTGTCAGGCGTGGGGTCACAGATTACTCTGTCAGGCGTGGGGTCACAGATTACTCTGTCAGGCGTGGGGATCACAGATTACTCTGTCAGGCGTGGGATCACAGATTACTCTGTCAGGCGTGGGGATCACAGATTACTCTGTCAGGCGCGGGGTCACAGATTACTCTGTCAGGCGCGGGGTCACAGATTACTCTGTCAGGCGCGGGGTCACAGATTACTCTGTCAGGCGCGGGGTCACAGATTACTCTGTCAGGCGTGGGGATCACAGATTACTCTGTCAGGCGTGGGGTCACAGATTACTCTGTCAGGCGTGGGGTCACAGATTACTCTGTCAGGCGTGGGGATCACAGATTACTCTGTCAGGCGTGGGATCACAGATTACTCTGTCAGGCGTGGGGATCACAGATTACTCTGTCAGGCGTGGGATCACAGATTACTCTGTCAGGCGTGGGATCACAGATTACTCTGTCAGGCGTGGGGTCACAGATTACTCTGTCAGGCGTGGGGTCACAGATTACTCTGTCAGGCGTGGGGTCACAGATTACTCTGTCAGGCGTGGGGTCACAGATTACTCTGTCAGGCGTGGGGTCACAGATTACTCTCAGGCGTGGGGTCACAGATTACTCTCAGGCGTGGGGTCACAGATTACTCTGTCAGGCGTGGGGTCACAGATTACTCTGTCAGGCGTGGGGTCACAGATTACTCTGTCAGGCGTGGGGTCACAGATTACTCTCAGGCGTGGGGTCACAGATTACTCTGTCAGGCGTGGGGTCACAGATTACTCTGTCAGGCGTGGGGTCACAGATTACTCTGTCAGGCGTGGGGTCACAGATTACTCTGTCAGGCGTGGGGTCACAGATTACTCTGTCAGGCGTGGGGTCACAGATTACTCTGTCAGGCGTGGGGTCACAGATTACTCTGTCAGGCGTGGGGTCACAGATTACTCTGTCAGGCGTGGGGTCACAGATTACTCTGTCAGGCGTGGGGTCACAGATTACTCTGTCAGGCGCGGGGTCACAGATTACTCTGTCAGGCGTGGGGTCACAGATTACTCTGTCAGGTGTGGGGTCACAGGTTACTCTGTCAGGCGTGGGGTCACAGATTACTCTGTCAGGCGTGGGGTCACAGATTACTCTGTCAGGCGTGGGGTCACAGATTACTCTCAGGCGTGGGGTCACAGATTACTCTGTCAGGCGCGGGGTCACAGATTACTCTGTCAGGCGCGGGGTCACAGATTACTCTGTCAGGCGTGGGATCACAGATTACTCTGTCAGGCGTGGGGTCACAGATTACTCTGTCAGGCGTGGGATCACAGATTACTCTGTCAGGCGTGGGGTCACAGATTACTGTCAGGCGTGGGGTCACAGATTACTCTGTCAGGCGCGGGATCACAGATTACTCTGTCAGGCGTGGGGTCACAGATTACTCTGTCAGGCGTGGGATCACAGATTACTCTGTCAGGCGTGGGGTCACAGATTACTCTGTCAGGCGTGGGGTCACAGATTACTCTGTCAGGCGTGGGGTCACAGATTACTCTCAGGCGTGGGGTCACAGATTACTCTGTCAGGCGTGGGGTCACAGATTACTCTGTCAGGCGTGGGGTCACAGATTACTCTGTCAGGCGTGGGGTCACAGATTACTCTGTCAGGCGTGGGGTCACAGATTACTCTGTCAGGCGTGGGGTCACAGATTACTCTGTCAGGCGTGGGGTCACAGATTACTCTCAGGCGTGGGATCACAGATTACTCTGTCAGGCGTGGGGTCACAGATTACTCTCAGGCGTGGGATCACAGATTACTCTGTCAGGCGTGGGGTCACAGATTACTCTGTCAGGCGTGGGGTCACAGATTACTCTGTCAGGCGTGGGATCACAGATTACTCTGTCAGGCGTGGGGTCACAGATTACTCTGTCAGGCGTGGGATCACAGATTACTCTGTCAGGCGTGGGGTCACAGATTACTCTGTCAGGCGTGGGGTCACAGATTACTCTGTCAGGCGTGGGGTCACAGATTACTCTCAGGCGTGGGGTCACAGATTACTCTGTCAGGCGTGGGATCACAGATTACTCTGTCAGGCGGGGGGTCACAGATTACTCTGTCAGGCGTGGGGTCACAGATTACTCTGTCAGGCGTGGGATCACAGATTACTCTGTCAGGCGTGGGGTCACAGATTACTCTGTCAGGCGTGGGGTCACAGATTACTCTGTCAGGCGTGGGATCACAGATTACTGTCAGGCGTGGGGTCACAGATTACTCTGTCAGGCGTGGGATCACAGATTACTCTGTCAGGCGTGGGGTCACAGATTACTCTGTCAGGCGTGGGATCACAGATTACTCTGTCAGGCGTGGGGTCACAGATTACTGTCAGGCGTGGGATCACAGATTACTGTCAGGCGTGGGATCACAGATGATTTGCCTTCACTTTATTTCCTAAATGTCTTGAGACATAGGAGCAGCTCATACCCGGGTCTCCAAGTTCACGTTGGCAGTTTTCCCGTCCACGGTGACACTGAGCATGGAGCCGTCTTTCACACTCACGCAGTCTTCTCCGAATATGTCCCTAAGGCACACAGCACAGCGTTAGTGAGACGCATTTAGAACATGAAGCAGTTTTATAGAGTTGGGGGAAATGAAACTGAAGCTAGGCCCAGTGTTGCAGTAGAATACTTATATCTATAACCCTGAGATACACTTATTAATTAGTTACCTTCTGTATTTCATTGATGTTCTAAAACAGGTAAAACAGAGCTACCACTTATTAAGAATGCTCTATTCCAGCAGGCACTGTGCTAGGCACTTACATACATGATCTCAACCTGTAAGAACGCTGGCGAGAAGCCGCTTTACACACGGGGTTTGCAAGACGTGTTCAGGGGACTGGCCTACAGCCCCCGGCCGGTGCCAGTGGAGCCGGGATCCAGACCCCGGCCTCTCGGCTGCAATGGCTCCGTCCGCCGGCCGCTCCTTTTAGTCCACTCTGGGCGCCTCCTCTGAGTGGGACTCTTGCACTGGCACCTCCCGTGCAGGCGCGGTCAGGCACTGCCGGTGCCCTGGAGCCAGCCCGTCACTAGCGGTCGCTTTTGTCCCCGTGGGTCACACACATTTGCAAACAGCAGGCCGACTGGCAGGTGGGGCGGTGAGGAGTCAGTGAGTCTGCAAACCCAGAGACTGGCCAGCCCGTCGGCACTGCCCACAGGGGTTCGGCTGGCACCGGGGGGCGGGGGGGGGGGGGCACCGGCTGCGTGACCGACCGCCCAGCGGTTAATGTTAGTAGTTCCTTTGCCCAAGTGTAACCAGAGCACTAAGGAGAAACGTTACACTTTAGCTGCAGAAATACATTCAAAAGGAGAGAAAAGAGGTGTCATTTCAAGTAACAGCGGGTGGTCTGTGTGAGAGCAGCCAGTGCATCTGTCCCACAAGCCCTGCGGACGCAGCAACCGCATGACAGCTGACGCGGCGTGACAGCTGACCGACACGGCGTGACAGCTGACCGACACGGCGCGACAGCTGACCGACACGTGGCGCTTACGCACGTGCCTTCTCTCAGCCCTGAGGTGGCTGTGAGCCTGGGCGTGGCGTGCGTTGCTGTTTCTAACACTCAGGTGTGTGGGTGGAGGTGTGTGTGGGTGTGGTGGGGGGGGAGGGGAGGGATAGGCGGGGAAGAGGACCGGAGGAAGGTGGGTAGAAAGGTCAGCACCCGCGCCTGGATCTGGCTCTAAGGGTAGAGCTGCGCCAGGTGTCCGTCCACCCGACAGAGGGGGCGCCTGGCTATTCCACGGCCACAGCAGAACCGCTGTGTTCCCGCCCCGGAAGGCACGGGAGCCGACACCGAGTTCCACAGAAGGCTTCTTAGCCTGGGCCCGAGCGCGGCTTCGGGGGCCCGGAGCCCACCCCCCGCCCCGCCCACCTGAGGCGCGAGCCCACTCACTGGAGCATGACCTCCAACCTCTTGCTGTACACGTGCATCTCCAACTTCTTCGACACTTTCTGGACTGCACCTGGAGAGAAGCAAGAGTCTGTGTCTGCATCCTGTGTGCACCAATTCCCAACCAACACGCAGAACCGTTTCTGAGAGTCCGTGACCGACCACGGATCCTCCACTGACAAACGCGTCTGCGTGCCACCTCCCTGTGGAGGCAGCTGGATCCTTCATCCCCTCATCTCACATTGCGTGAAGGAGCCACAGAAACGCCGCAAGTGAGGGAGATGGCAGCTCCACGCTCCTTGGTCTTAGCTACACTGCATGCAAAGTCAACCCTCTACGCTGTAGAATGCACCTGTACTCGGTAATAATAAAAGCGTAATGTGCAAATTGACTGAGCAGCCGAACGACCATCCGGACGACCTTCCGGACGAAGCTGGGGCGGCCAGGGCCCGCTCTTGAACGAATGTTGTGCATCGGGCCTCTCGTCGTTCCATAATGTTAATTAACGAGAGGCCCGATGCACGCAATTCAGGCAGGAACAGGCCTTCCTCTCCCCAGCGGCTGGCACCAGCTCCCTCCAGCCACCGGCAGGCACCAGGGACCTGGGCTTCCCTCACAGCCCCGGCTTCGTCCAGAAGGCTGTCTGGTCTAATTAGCATATTACTCTTTTATTATTATAGACTAGAGGCCCGGTGCGCGAATTTGTGCACGGGTGGGGTTCAGCCGGCCCGTCCTGATCAGGGCCGATCAGGCTGGGCCAGACATGGGGAGGGGGCGCAGGAGGTGGGCCGGTTGGCCCCGCCCCCTGGTTGAACTCCCGGTCGAGGGGACAGTTTGCATATTAGCCTTTTATTATATAGGATATTTATCACTTGCCAGTTAGATTACTTAGCGTTCCCCCAAAACAAAGTAATCTGGCAGAGTAGGAAGATGAGCCACCTGGCCTGGTTTCAAGGATGCCCTGGCTCACACTGAGTACCTCCCAGCCATCACCAGCAGCCATCGGCACAGAATGAAACACGGAGTTAGCACACGACCCAGTAACTCTCGTGCTAGGGACTGACCCAAGAGCAACAAAAACCGGTGTCTTTACACAAAAACCTGCACAAGAAGGCTACGCAGCAGCTTTCATAATCGCCGAGCGGCAGAAACAACCAAGAGTTGATCACCTGCCCAGGGCAGCCAGCTGGTTTCACGCGTAACTCACGGAAAGAGCCGATCCCAACGCGTCCACACGGACCTCTGCCGACGCCGAGGCCAGCCCTCGGAGACACCCGACCGTTACCAGTGGGCGATGGCCCTCAGTAACATCACACCTACGTTAGCCACTACCCGCGTCCGAGGAAGATGCACTTGCATTCTGGACCAGAGTCCTAAGAGCGCCCAGCGCCCCCGATGAACACATCCAACCGAACCGAGCACCGCCTCTGTGCTTCAGCGCAGTCACAGGTGGCGCCCGTCCGAACAGCAGCTGCCGCCGACAGCGGCCAGCACCGCAGGACAGCGTGCTCCGGGCTCCTCCACCTCAGCAGGAGGAACCCTGGGGGCTCGGACCCTGAACTGAAGACAACCAGCACCTCACTGGCCTGGGGAATGCCATTTTTGCATGGACATTTCATTTTTCAGAAAAGTATACAGATATCGGACAAAATACCGCCATTATATCACAAAACAGACTTCATTTACAAACGGGTTATCAGACTATACGGCAGAGAAGGCAACCTTGGAGGACAGAACACAATTCAACCCAGGGGCGTTGGATGTGACAAGAACAAATCGAAGCCACACGCAGCGTGTTCTCAGAGGCCTGGGCATTAGCACGGGAGGGTGTGCCACCCAAACTCTGGGCTTAACCTCCCCTTCCTGGTCCCTGCACTCCACCTGCCCCTTCTCCTAACCTTCGCTCCACTAGTTAGTTATGACCTTTGTAAAGGTCATACGACCTTGCATTTGTCCTCTGTATGTTTATCTACGATAACAAAAATGTAAACAACAGGAGCAAGCTGTCACTGCCTGTACAACTGCTCCGTCATGAGTGGGCCTGCGTCGGGGCAGGGACTGTGACACCGCACACGCGGGGCAACCCAGGGCGGGGAGCTCTGTGCTGAGCGCACGGCTCCCACACGGCCGAGCACACGGGCACCCGTTACCCACTAGTGATTCAACAAAACAGATGGCCAAACGGAGCCCTAATTACAATTTTTATGACTATTACTCAAAACATATTCAGTGCTTACCAGTACCTTGAACACTTTACATTTGTTTGGGTGTTTCATAATATAGATTTGGCTAGTCTCAGGAAGATGATCATGAAGGTCAGCTAAACTTCTTTTTCTCCCGAAATCCAAGAACTGCCGACTGCTTATTTTTTAGTATTTAGCGAGAAGCGCTCCCAGAGGACAAGGCCTGCTGCGCGTGCAGGGAGGGCGGCAGCCGCAGAAGAGCCACGTGCCTCCTCCCCAGCGGCAGGAGGGCTGCCCGATGCCAACGACACCCCACGACGTGTGACAGCCAGCGACGTCTGAAACGGAGCCGACTGTGAGGACATCCACGGGGACACGTCCGCGGCCGGTTCCCTGGTTCAAAGTGCTTCTCGGTACCCGACAGGGGAGTCCGCTGTTCCACAGCTTTTGGGAATGGCGACACAGCAGCCGTTTTCCCGTTAGGCATGCTGGCTAACGGCAATAGTGGGACACTTCCGATGACAGTGTTTCCAGAGGGACTGTCACAAGAGATTTTATCTGAGAGCTAGGTGCCACCAATTTCTACAGCACAAATAAAGGCCGGCACAGAGCAGGTAAAACACTAGTGACGTGCACTGTTTCGCGTGTAGTCAGTGCTGTCAAGGTTACAGGAATGAAAGAACCAGGAGAGTTCAAGCAACTTAGCACTCTCCTTTCTGCCTTTTAGCTCAAAACACTACAGAGTGAAAGGACTGGCTGATACAGTGAAGTGTAACGGAAGATGGAGAATTCTGTACCTTTCCTGATTTTCGGGTTTGACTGCACCTCGAGGACCACGGTGGTCACGGTGTCTGCATACATGTCGTTGGCGGGGTTAGCTAGCCACTGCAAGCAAAAGGCAGAGTTAGGAGGGCACAAGCTGGGCCAAACCTTCCATCACAGAACTGCAGACGACCAGTGACAGGCCTTTTTTAATTTATTTAAAATAATATGTGAAAACAACAGCTGACCTTGTAGCTGGAAAACTTGCAAACAATTTACCTACAACCCTGGGACAGAGAAACAGACAAGGCCGCCTTAGGTCATTCCGTCCCAGGATTCATTTTAAAAAGAACCGCCTGGGCCTTAGATGCCAACCTATCAAAATCAACCATCAGTTTCATCTGGTGTCTGGGTCCCCGATTCCACCAGCAGGAATTTAAAATTCTACCAGTGGGAACCACATTACCTAAATTAGTGACTGCTTGCCTTTGTGGACGTGGGTCATGTTAATGTTGCGTACTTGAGTGTTCAAAGTTCCACTCTCTCAAGACGTGTACATGACAAGTTTTAATGTAAAGAATGAGATTTTTATCTTGAAAATGTTAAGAGCTTTTTTTTTTTTTTTTGTGTGTTAAGAGCTTTTGATATACTGAAGGCAGCCTGGGATACTGTAAAGTCAGCTCCAACGTAATCATATGAGAGACTTCTCTCTACTCATCACACACACTCAACACCAAGCCTTGACTGGTTGCCAGTTTCTATGTTACACAGACAATGCCTCGCTATGTTGTATGTAAAGCTGATCTTGTTAAGAAAGCTATACTCTCCAATAATTTTTTCCTGATTGGGAAGCTAATTTCTCTACAATTACATGTAAACTCTTTTCTTAAAATGGAATTTATGGGGAGGGAGGGCATTGGCTAATGAGATTATACCGTTTCGGATATACAATCCTATAGGACATGAGCTGTACACAGTACTGTGTGTTCACCACCCCACGCCAAGTCTCCACATGTGAGTGCTTAAAACCTTTTCCTCCGTGTTTGGGTAAACAATCTCATCTTACTTCTAACACCACCATTCCTGGTTCCTGTATTACAGTAATATTTTTGAACACTTTCAAAGCAGGTTTTTCTTGAATTTCTAATTCTTCTACATCACCTGAAAGAAAGAATTAGAAGATGTACATAATTTCCTGATCATCTGCCAGAGGCATAATTATTCATTTGCTTATAGAGACAGCTGAACTAAAGCTGACACGTAATGAAAAAAATGCATAGTGTGTCTGTGTGGTCTGATTTAAATAGCTAAGTGAGGTCCATATTGATTGCTCACAGTAACTAGGGGATCTCAATATGTATTAAAAAGCCATACCACTAGAATGGATTTACCTCGGACATTAACATTTCATCACCAGCACACTGTGGGGACTGTCACACTTCTGTTTTTGTGCTGAGACCAGCCACTAGCACCTGAACATTTACCACAGGCTCCTCAGCCCCGACAGCCCCTCTGCCCTGTCTTCCCAGGGCCCCTCCTCCCACAGGGCAATTCGATCGTTAACATGAGGCTCTGGTTTCCTCCTGTGAGGCCCTGAGGTGGAAAAGCGTGTGCGCTGCTGTGCCTGGCCACGTGAGGGAGGAGGAGCACGCTAACAGACAGACCACGTGAGGGAGGAGGAGCACGCTGACAGACAGGCCACGTGAGGGAGGAGGAGCACGCTGACAGACAGGCCACGTGAGGGAGGAGGAGCACGCTAACAGACAGGCCACGTGAGGGAGGAGGAGCACGCTAACACACAGGCCACGTGAGGGAGGAGGAACACGCTGACAGACAGGGCACACGAGGGAGGAGGAGCACGCTAACAGGCCACGTGAGGGAGGAGGAGCACGCTGACAGACAGGCCACGTGAGGGAGGAGGAGCACGCTAACACACAGGCCACGTGAGGGAGGAGGAGCACGCTGACAGGCCACACGAGGGAGGAGGAGCACGCTAACACACAGGCCACGTGAGGGAGGAGGAGCACGCTAACAGACAGGCCACACGAGGGAGGAGGAGCACGCTAACAGACAGGCCACGTGAGGGAGGAGGAGCACGCTGAGAGACAGGGCATCTTGTAACTGGAAGTGCTCTTGCCCATGACGTCTCTCCTTTAGCCTAGTCTGCCCCTCGCTGTGCTCCGCAGCCCTCGCTGCCAATGGCTAACGGTAAACAGAAGAGGGTTCCCTCACAGCCTCTGCCCAGCGGCCCTGCGCTCTCAGAAGACCTGCTGAGCACAGCAACTAGCGGCACGAGAAAAACTGTCACTGAACAAAGAAAGAAACAGGTAAGATTCGGGTAAGTAAACTAAAGTAGATTTTAAACCCAAGGAGCAAAGACTGCCGATATTTTTAGAATTTTAAGTGGACTGAAGATAAAAGGTATAATAGGATTTTAAAAAATTGACGAGTAATGAGTAAATTTTTAAGCTTCACCTAAATGTGGTATGACGAAGTACAAATAAAATTTGTGCTAATCTGAGACAGTTACCAAAATGAAACCATATCCTTTCCTAGATATGTCATTACTTTAAAAAACAAAAAAACAAGTGACTGTCAATCAATATACACACCTGTCAGTTTCTGCAGCTGGTAATAGAGCAAATTAAAGGGGCCGGTATAGGGAATGGCTTGGGTCTGCTTCACAGTGCTCATGGCCAGGTCAGTGTAATCTGCAGAGAAACGAGAATGAACACACTTTAAGGAACAATAGAGTCCCACCAACACAACCTGCAAATACCCTGGGAGTAAAGGCAAGAGAAGTAAAGCCACCGAGAGCACGTTTCAGGCGACAAGGCGCTCCTTAGTCCGTCCCCAGCCTCGTTTCCCTAAGCCCCCTGCTGACCCCCCGTAAGGTTAAGCTCCAGCCCCAAGAGAGCACCCCATCCTCCCGAACACATCCGGTCCCTCCGCGTCTCCAGCCAGCAGACCAGCTGGCCGCCATTTCTCGGGCTTGGCACCTCCTGACTGGCACAGCCTTTCCCGACGCCAGGGCCCATGTCTCCCCACACGCTGACCGGGCTCCTCGGCCTCGTGACCGACACTGGGACTCACTCGGACAAGCGCCTCTCTCCTCGGGCAGCGCTTCTGGGGGGGGGGGGGCGGGGGCTGTGCTCCTGCGTGAACCTTGGCCCTCCCGCCCCAGCACAAGGCCAGGCGCAGGTAAGAGCGCCCCGACTGCTGAAGGAAGGACGCCGACGGCCTGCAAAGCTGAGCCGTCCACCTGCGCACAGCCGCATCCTCATCCCTGCATCAGCGCCGAGAGTTCACCGAAGTCTGAGCAGTGGTGCACGTGGACATCAGACCACACTGACTGCAAAAGCCACGCTGGCTTAGCATGTGCACAGGCTCCGGCCACAAGGCCCAGGAGCCACATAAAGCGACAGGCATACACATCAGTGCCTGTGGGGCCACCTTCCTTCAGGAGAGAACTATGTGCTCCGCTGAAAGGGAGGACAGCGGCCAGGGCAGCAGGAGCCACTCTGCCTTAGAGGTAAGCCTGTTCAATGAAGGAAAGAGCGGCTTCACAAAGAGATGAAGTGGCAGCAGTTCAGGGGAGATTTCTATTTTCCCATAAAACCAACTGGATCATTCACTTTCACCTACTGCTCTCTTATTATTTGGCTGTTATTTAAAATGTGGCCACTAGGGAAGAGAAGTTTTCATAGACTTTTTCTCTCAATGCTAAAATCAAATTATATTTGACATTCAACAGTGCACTTACTGGAGAGGTCACAAGGAGAAAGTATGTGATAATTGAAGTTTCTCTTAACAAGTATTCCTGAGACCCGCTGGCCTTGTTCTGGCTTCTTGTCTGCCAAAAAGCCCATGACCTTGGCTAGTTTTTCCCCTCTGAAGTTCAAGGTCACTGCTTCTGTGTTCCGAGGGTTATGAACCTCTATGTGAACTTCGTCATTATCTTCATATTCTCGAATCAGGGCTGCTTTCAATCGGGCCATTTCGTTCTGTTCTCCATGGACTAAAATCTACATGAAAGACATTTGAAAGAGTCCAGGAAGGATCCTTAGTTCAGGTAACTACGGCCTTTCTGTGAATATGAATCAGTTAAACATCAAGTGGAGAGCTGTTACTACGCACAAACCCGCACTCTTATGTTACTGGGGAGGCAGCAGAGGGTAACAGAAAGAACAGTGGATTTGGGGCTGGTAGGTCTGAACAGGTGCCCGTGTAGTGGGAAATTAAAGTGCACAGCTTGCCCTAGCCGCTTTGGCTCAGTGGATAGAGCATCGGCCTATGAACTGAAGGGTCCCAGGTTCAATTCCGGTCAAGGTCACATGACTGAGTTGTAGGCTCCATCCCCAGTGGGGGGGCGTACATGAGGCAGCTAATCAGTGATTCTCTCTCATCATTGATGATTCTATCTCTCCCTCTCTGAAATCAATAAAAATATATTTTAAAAAATAAAGTGCACAGCTTGCCTACCTCACAGGGGAGCTGGGGGGATGGGTGCAAGGTGAGTGCAAGCTCCGTTGACAGAGCTGCGTGGACAGAAGGCGGGTCTAATCTGAGAAGCAGCTGCTGCAAGTGGGTATGCTTCCCCTGTAATGCGCTAAATGAAATCCAGACTGACCACGTGAGGCGGTTTCAAAGCGCGGATGAATTCGCTGGTTTGCTGGTAATCTGTGTGAGCGGAGAAAGAAATGTAATCAACAGACATTTTCAACGGCAGCTTCTGTCCAGACATGGTCGTGATCTCTTCGGGTTCAGACATGATGTGCTGTGAAAAACAAAGAAAAAGAAACAAAACAAAATAAACCACCCAATTGGAGACGGCACATTTTCCACTTTCCATGCAGCCATAAACTCACGCTACATTTAGGACCGTCAGCACAAAAAGCGTTCTAATACCACGGACTCAGTAACTATCAAATGCTTATCTCCTTCATCAAGCAAACACTTAATCAGAAAGCTAAGCGGGTTAATTAAAACTCGATGGGCTGGAGTGCTAGAAGAGGAAACAACTCTCGGATTAGAAAGGCAAGCCTGCCCTCTCCACTCTTCTCTTGCTCTAGAAAGAAGCTTCCAGTGAAGAGGGTGTGCATAAAGGGTAGGTGCGTTACTATTCGGAAAATCTAGTTTTTAAAATACATTTTTATTGATTTCAGAGAGGAAGGAAGAGGGAGAAATAGAAATATCAATGATGAGGAATCATCGATCCATCGGCTGCCTCCTGTACACCCAGGCATGCATCACTGATGCTTAGAAAGACTGCGCTCCCCGAGGAGCCCGCAACCTGGGGATATGCCCTTGATCGGAATCGAACCTGAGACCCTTCAGTTCGCAGGCCGACACTCTATTCACTGAGCCAAACTGGCTAGGGCTGAAAATCTATTTTAAATACACAGCTAACATTGTCTGAATGACTCACAGAATAAGGTAAAGTAATAAAAATGAGCAAAGCGGAATCAATGTACTTAGAAAATGAAATGGAAGTTAACCACAAGAGGAGATACGAGAACAAGATGCTTGGTGCTCAGAAACTGCCTCTGGAGTCCTGCACATGACGGTGTGCCCCCTGAGAGCTCACAGCAGGCATTTCACAGCGACAGGAAGACGGGCCATGAGCCCAACACACCGACAGCCTCTCAAGAGAACACTTGTCAATGAGCCTCGTCCCCATCAGCCACGGCACCGTTTGTCCCAAATGGGATCCTTTCCACCGTTTTCACTGCACCTGACGGTGCTCCTTGAGCTTTAATGCGCCTCCAACCGCCTGGGGATCAGGTCACGCCACTCAGCGCCTGCATTCCTTCTCAACCTCACGAACAGCTCCAGCTAACGAGTTCCATCTCCTTCAGAATCAGTGACCCTGCACTACAGAACCGCATCAGGAAGACGCTGGCAGGGCCTCTGCAGTGCGCTCGGCGTGACTGACCTTGGCCAGGGTGCCTTCCACGCAGTACCCTGCGATGATGACGCCGTTCCTCTTGTCCGTGCACCAGCTCTCGAAGAGCTCCCTGGACAGGCCGCTCTGCATCATGCCCGGGGAGGCCATCACCACGCTGGGCCCGATGTCGTCAAAATGGTCCATGCTCTGCGAGAGGGAAAGGGCGGGAAAGAGCACATCGAATACCAGCTGTGACCAAGCTTCCCTTATTTCTAATAAATAACAAAACGGTGAAAAGGTGATCACACGAGCGAAAGGGTCTTGACAAGACTAATAACCAGCCCAATTTCCAAGTTCCGAATAGTTCGGACTAGGAATGAAAGACAACCAAGTGAGAAAAAGCACTTAGCTCACAATGACCTTCAAAACCTGCTCTGGCAGCTAAGGGGCCAATCACGACCATTTTCAGCGCCTTGCAAGGAGGCAGAACGTGAAAGAAGAGCCAACTGGACTTCTCTTCACCCAGAATAGAACTCTGAAGGACTCCCCACGGACTCACAGCTCCCTCAGGCCTCAGGGATATTTTGAGCTGGCCTAGAAATCTAACAAAAAAATTAACACTGTTTCTAGGGAAAACTCGGCTCTAATTACTAAAACACTAACCTAAAATACAAGGATTTATGAACAGAGCTTATCTATAATTGGAAGACCACTTACAATCTGAATGCTGTGGGGTGTTATTTTATGATTAGAGCATTAGTTTGGATGAAACAATATATACATTTTAATGAAAGAAAATCAGATTTTACTGAGTGCTCTAGAAAAGTAAACATGAAGATGTTCACATATGGAATTTATAATGCTAATCATCAAAAAGATGATTAGGTTTGAGTAAGAACATACATAACACAAGATATTTCTCTCATCAGGACTTGTTATTTCTGCGACAAAAAGGTCCGAGTTATTCAGCAACAGTAAACAGTGACAAGGCATGGGGACTTGGAGCAGTGGCAAAAAGGAACGCCCGCTGCTAAGTTCCTGATCCACTCAGAAGAGTGATGGCTGCCGGGGAAGAGGCAGGACGTGGGTGAGGACGCGGCCAGAATGAAGGCCAGGCCTCTCTCCCCCCGCTGCCTCCTGGTGCGTCAGCCTCCCTGTCCTCCCTCCACAAGCTCTCACCTTCAGGTTACTGATGTGTTTGAAGACAAAGGGGTTGTTGATGTTGATCTGCTTGCGGATTTTGTCGTTCATGGCGTTCACGTACGTCTGGTACACGGCCATACACTTCTTGGCCAAAGAGGACGCGTAGTATATGGGAATATCGTGGAGCTCCGGGTGATTCTGCCAGTACTCGTCTGGAGAGAGGTTATGAGATAAATGTCACTTTGTTACGGGGGGTAGAGAGTCCACGGAATCAGTGATACGGAGAATTAATTTAAAAATTCAGACGAGAAATAATGAAAGCACGTAAGCATGTTGTACAGAGTCAGGAAGCATCAGCCCGACTCCCTCCCTCAGACGCAATGGCTTCCAGTTCTCTGCAGGCCGCTGCGGACACCCAGGCCCGCGTCGCTGGTGCTGGGAAGACTGTGCTCCCCAAGGAGCCGCAGGGTGCTTGGCTTTGAAGGGATCATCGAACCCACACCCAGCAGTGACCCACCGTTCCCCCTACCAGTCACACACGCTCACGGAGCATTTGGAAAACGAAGAAAAGTAGACAACTCACTCTCCAGAGTTAACCTTTCCAGTCTTTTGTGCAATCTGTACCTCACTAGGGTCAGAGTACATACTGTTTTGAACCCTATTATTATTATTATTATTATTATTTTTAGAAAACCACCTCTTAAACAATTTTTTTGATTGATTGGAAGGGAGAGGGAGAGAGAAACAGAAACATCAGTGAGAGAATCACTGATTGGCTGCCCCCTGCACACCCCACACTGGGGATTGAGCTTGCATCCTGGGCATGTGCCCTGACCGGGAATCGAACCGTGACCTCCTGGTTCAGAGGTCAATGCTCAACCCCTGAGCCAGACTGATCTCTATTTTTCGGTCCCCTTAACATGTTATGTGAATACAATGTAACATGACTTTTTTTCTATAATGTGGTATTTACTGACACATTCCTTTAAAAATACTGAAATGATTATACCCTTACTGACAGGTTTTCTGTGCATCTCACTTACTTCCCAGGAGTGGAACTGGTGGGTCAAAGGGCAGCATATTCTTGCCTTCTGAGGCTGACGGCAACCAGAAAGGCACGCCACTTATGTCTGCAGGAGCAGGCCAGTCACTGTTCCTCTACCCTGACCCTGACCCTGACCCTAACCCTGGCCCCAACCCCTACTTCTAAATGCAGAAACGGCAGCCCAGTAAAGTAGAATAACCTATTCAAGGCCAGGCACTCCAGGTTCTAAGAATCCCCCAAGCGAAAGGCAAAGACGCACCTAAAATCAGGAGCAGCTCCTGAGCCCTCCCGAGAGCAAAGACAGGGATGAGGCCCCGGCCGCCTCTGTTCACAATATCGTGGACCGTGTTGCAGAACCGCGCTTCTCGCTCTTCCCGCTTCTCGTGGATGTGGGTCCCATACGTCGATTCCTAAGTGACACATCAGATGGGTGAGACCAAGACCGCAATTCCAAAGGGTACAAAGCTAAGCACCCGTGAGATGGAAGCAACGTGGTTCATTTCTCCACTAACAGGCTACTTACTTGGACGTGTCTGTTAGAATAGATAAGAATGTCAGACCGAAGACCTGGCGAGGTGGTAAAAATTCTTTATAAAATGGAACCAGGAAATAGTCTGAAAATGTAGGGTAACCCACCTGGACAAAAACATTTAGGTGGTATCCTAGTACCCCTGACTTTAGACTAGAGCTGATATATTTAATAGCAAGAAAGTGGAGCTGCACTACAAAGAGAGGTCAGAAAATTAAGTATTATACCAAAAAAGATACGTTTATATACAACCACATATTATAAAAATGAGATTGCAATATTTCTCCCCACCAGGAAAAATTCTGCTTACATTATCCTGACTACAATCCCGTGCACTAATACTTACAATGATAAGAATATCAGGCTTAATATTTGGAATTTCAGCGGCCATTAAGTGTCTATCTTCTTGTCGTGAGAAGTCACCTGTATACAAAAGCTGTGAAAAGATAAAGCTAGAAGGTTAGGATTTTGGAAGGGTTCATCTTACTACTAAATACATTTAGCTCATAAAACCTGAAGTGAAAATAAACAGGCGAATAGCCCACAACGGATGAAACTGAGGTGCCACGCTGTGTCTACCCTAGTTGGTCAAAGACCATCCAGCATTTCAATCAGTGAATCTAACTAATGGGAATGATCACTCCCAGAATCCTCCCCCAAGGGGAACCTGGATCTTAGCAAACGTCAGAAGTGCTCCCAACATCTTAGAGAAAAAGGCAGAATGAGGAAAGACGTCCACTGAGGAATATGGGAAAACCATAAAAAATGGGAGATAAAAATCATTGGAGGGTGTGCCAAATTTCAAATGAGAATTTAGATCTGCATTTGTGCTATTTTCTGCGCCTTTGAGCAAACAGCAAGAAAAAATGATTTAGAATCATATAGGACAACTCAATGTGTAAAAATTTTAAATACTATATGAGCAGCTGCTGAAAATTCAGGACAATATTACACTAGAATATCGCCTCTCAACTCTGGCTGCACATCAAGATCACCTAGAAAACTAAAAAAAAAAAAAAAAAAAAAAAAGGTGTGGGGGGTTTGAAACGACACCATTTTGATTCAATGGGCATTTTTCAAAAGCTCCCTAAGTGATTCTCATGTGTAGCCAGAGTTAAGAACCACTGCTAGCCCGGCCGGTGTGGCTCAATGGTTGAGCATCAACCCATGAACCAGGTCACGGTTTGATTCCTGGTCAGGGCACATGCCCGGGTTGTGTGCTCGATCCCCAGTAGGGGCGTGCAGGAGGCAGCCAATCAATGATTCTCATTGATGTTTCTATCTTTCTCTCCTTCTCCTTTCCTCTCTGAAATCAATTAAAAAAATATTTTGTTTTTTAAAGAAAGAACCGCTGCTCTCACTTCAGTCTCGACACCAACTAGCCACCCACGTTTCCCGAAGTCCGAGAATGCCGCTGGTCTTTCCGTGTAGGACGGCGCACGGAGCTGTCTGAGAGCCCTTCACTCCCCAGGGCCTGTGTGCGAACCCCAGAACCGCAGGGGGACACAAAGGGCAGGTGCTGTTGCACGTTAAGTACACACAGAGCTCCTCCCAGGCAGTTTTCCAAGGAACTTTCTGGAAGTGGGAGGGAACGTCACGCTCAGATGCCCATTTCACTCTTTCCTCCCGCTTCTCCCAGGAAGCACTGTCCTGGGGTATGAACTATGACACTTAAGCGGACAAAGCATGGACTTCAGGTTATCTCGGGTTTCAGTGTCTGGACACTGCGAGTCCTCGGGAATGTTCTTCAGCACCACCTGGTGGCAGCAGCTCTGCACGGATTTCTCGTGGGGAGGAAGCGGAGAGGGCAGGGAGTACCTTCACGCCTGCGATCTCAATCATGAACATGGCAGCTCCGAGAACGTGGCCCGCGTGGTAACACCAAAACTTGATTCCTGCGACCTCCTTCACTTCATGGAAGTTGATGGTTTCGATTTTGTCCATGCTCTCTTCCAAGTCGGTCTCGGTGTACAGCATGTCGTCCGCTGATATGTTACTACATTTTTATAGATCCGACAAAAAGAATTCAGGGCAAGATTTTTAAAAGTCTTTGAACTCAAAGTAACTATGGATGACAAATCCATGAAATTATTTCTTCAAATTATATTGTATGGGTTATATTATCTAGAAGGTCACTGCCATCTTGTGTATCTTTTTGCTCTGCAGTTATAATAAAAATTTTAGTGTGTACAACCAGGAAGCATAATTTTAAGCACAGCACACAGTAAACTAAGCAAAGTGCTCTTGAGGATAGTACTTCTCAACCTTTGTTCTATCCCAACGCACCTGAGAGAAACTCCCTCACACACACTGACCCAGGACAGAGGTCCTGACAGTGACGTGAAAAGACTTCTCTACAAAGGTTAGCGTAACCTTTCTTCTGGAGATTATGCTGATGAACTTCCAAAACGGCAAGAGAGAGCAGTGGTGAAGGACACAGGCTCTGCAGCCAGTCTGCTTGGGTCTCAATCCAGCTTTGTCTCTTACCGTGACCCTCGTAGGTAAACTACCTAGCCTCTCTATGCCCATCACCATGCATTTCTCATCACCTGTAAAGTGGGAGTCATAACAGAACCTACGCCATGAGGTTCATATGAAGGTTAAATGAGTTAACCATGTTAAGAAGTGAGGACTGTGCCTGCATGTGGTAAGTAGCATTAAAATGTTAACGAGTATATTTACTACTAACGATAACTCTTCCATTCTTTTGTATTTACATATGAAGAATAACAAATGGCATCTTACAACGCTTGGGATACACATATTAAAGAGTAGACTTTTGAAGGCTAATAATCTGTGCTGTAGGGATCACAAAAATGCCACAAATTTTCCAATAAAAGAAGTTTTCCTCTTGCAACTGGAAAAGACTTCCCCAGGGAAAATTTTTCATTTAAAGTAGTCAATTTGCTTTGATCAAATAATCTAAAATAAGATTTCAGTATATATCACTGTATAACGTATTTGGTGTTAATTAACATTTATAGAATATTGTTGTTATACCTTATAATCCACCTAAATTACAAAGATTTAAAAGAATGTTAGAACTACGTAAGGACTTTAAGGCCAGAAGGTGCTGGGTACACAGTGGGTATCTGAATGACTAAATTAACGACATCCTGGTGAATTAACACAGTGCCTCGTTTCAAAAACCAAAATGGTCCGTATCGTGAGCCATGTGTTACCCAGAGTCTAACAGAGCACTTTACCTGACTTTGACGTAATCTGAAAGAAGCCACCTGTAGATAGCTTTAGTAGCATGAGTCATGAATGTTCTTCCTTTGAAACTTGTCTTCTGTAGAAACCAGGGCAGAGCTCCACAGTGATCCAAATGGAAACTTAAGAATGGAAGAGATTCTGTCAATTCTTAAAATAGTACCCATCACATATACAGGGAGGGAAGAAATAAGTGTAAGAAAAAGATAGTAAATGTAGTTTCAAACATCAATTACTGTATCAGTGATAATTAGAGACGGAAGAAGAATACACCCAGACCTCCCCCAGCCCCCAACGTAACAAGCCCCGCAGGGGCATAACACTGACACGCCGCTCTCTGTGAATGAAGTTCCTATTGGATGCGACAAGACCATGCCCTCAGGAGGCCTGGGGCAGGGCTTTCCTGGTCTCAAGCTGTACAGCGATCCAAGGCACATGCTCTCTCTGCCTCACTGCTCCAGAGGGAGGAAAAGAACTTCTCTGTAAACTGCTCTAAGCTGCGGACAATGCAGAGTGCTGTCTTAGACTTAGATGTCTGCAATATGCTTCCGGTAGAAAAGACTCTTTTAAACTTCAGAATCTTAGCATCTGGGAAAGAATGACTTTTAAAGTAAAAGTCTATGGAAAACAGTGTCGTCAATAAAGAAGAAACTTACTGACTAATGAGTAGGAGGTCAATCTCAGCTGGGTCAATTAAATCGATATAAGGAAGAGCGTCCATTCCTTCTAGGCCAGGGTGGATCCCACAGTCCAACTGAAAGAGACAGAAAGATCATTTTATTAAATAAATACATTTTATTAAAACTCACCCATTGAATAGACAATGTTATAACTGACCCATCACACACATAATCAAAATGGACTCTACATACTAGCATTTGGGAACATAATTCTTATCAAATACTAGAGGCCTGGTGCACAGATTTGTGCACCACTGGGGTCCCTCAGCCTGGCCTGCGCCCTCTCACAATCCGGGAAACCGGCAGTCTGACAACCCTTGAGAGAGGTAGTAGGGCGTGAAGCGGCAGGCAGCTGGGGAGGAGCTCTGAGCCTGGGGGCTGCTCCTGCTCATTCGGGCCCTGCAGCGCCTGCCTCCACAGCTCGGGAGCACTGGCATTGCCACAGAGGTGGGAGAGGCTCGTGCTGCTGCAGCAGAGGCGCTCACCAGCTGTGACCCCGGCATCTGGTGCCCGCTGGTTAGATGAGCAGCACTCCCCCTGTGGGAGCACACTGACCACCAGGGGGCAGCTCCTGCGTTGAGTGTCTGCCCCCTGGTGGTCAGTTCACATCATAGCAACCGGTCTAACGGTCGACCAGTCGCTTAGGGTTTTATATATGGAGAAGATGGGAAATACGCTACTACTAAAAGCTCTAACTTTCCATATAAATCTAAAATATAGCTCACATTTAGGATCACAAGACAAAAAACACAAGATATCCTCTCCCGACTAGTTTTTATAGTCACTCTAACAGTGAATAAACTCTTTTTCAAGAACTTTGATGTCAGAAGATGGTGGGCATTTTGAAAGTTTATAGATTTACTACCAGACCTTATTGATCTCCAGGTCAATTATTAGAAATGGGAAACTTTCCCAATCAGTGCAGTACAAGTATTTTAAGGTATTTGGGAACAACTTATTAAGAGTCGGTCATTAATGAGTTATACACTCACTTTGGGGCTGTTTCTACCAAATTCTATCCATTTCTACAAAATTAACACAATAAATGACTAAAAAGACGACTACGTGTGACGGGTCCCTGGTCTTTTAAGACTGGGAGCAGAGGAGTGGAGCTGAAGGAACGTGAGCCCTGGAGCGGCCTTTCTAATGAGGACCACGGCAACCATCTCTTCGCACCCCTCTACCTTCCAGAGAAGGAGAGGGGCTCAGAGAAGCAGCTGCCTTGCCCAAGGCGAGCGGCCTTAATGCCAATGTGGGCACCGAAGCTGCCAATCCAGGCTCCAGCGGCACAGCGCACGGGCGTGGCTGGGGCTCTGTGCGTGCTCCCGGGGGCCTTCCACCCGGGCGGGCGGTTAGGACGGCGGGACCCTCGAGAGTGGAAGAGGGGCTTTGTGAGCAACAGTTCAGGAGATCTGGCGGACAATGCTACGTCGCAGAATATACCTTCTCAGTTTACGGAATGTCTTGTCAAGTTACTACATTACCATTTTATAGCACAGACTACATATTCCAACTAGGAAGTGTTTCTGGGAGCTAAACAGCTAACTGCTGTACTAGAAAAGCCCTGACATCCAACTCGGACAGGGCCGTTGTTCACCGGACCACAGGGTGACACTTACCATTATCTTTCTCCCTTTGAACTCCAGGATGATGCATGATCGTCCCACTTCCTGCCCAGCTCCCCTGTGAACATCAAGGGGAGACATGAAAACAATCAAAATCAAGCCCACGAATTCCAACGTTTTTACAACTTACACTGTGCCCCACCCGACGACATCGCACCGAGGCAGGTGAGAGTCCCACAGAGACAGGGAGGGACAGCGCCGGGGCGGTGCAGTTCGGGGGACAGGGGAGCGGCAGCCTCTGGGAGCGCAGGATGTGCCGCTGTTAAGATTGTGAGAGACGGTGGAACAGACTTGAGAAGCCCTAAGGCTGAAGTTCACCCCTGAATGTGAGGGTATGATGACGCATTGAGAATGCAGCTAGCAGGAACACAGATTACGTAATAATACGTTCAGAATCAGCACTTAAGTGTAAGCCTGTAGGCACTGCAAAATTCTCTCACTTAAGATCACGATGTGCATTTACCAGAGAGGTTAAACGGAAATGACTTCTTACACCTGTGAACCTCGGGTCCTTTCCTTTACCTTGCTATTTCAGTGTAGTTGATGCTGTTATAAAACAAAACCCCGAAACTTACTCCAGCCCCCCACCCCCGTACTCCTTGGCCGTTTTGCAGCCATCCAACTAGGAATCTGCGTCATCCTACACTCCCGTTAGCTCCCTTCCCCACATCTCATCGCTCTACAGTCCTACAGGTTCCACTTCCCTCTCTCTCAAACCTGTTTCTTTCCGACGCTGCTGCTCATCCCATTTCACTCATTCCAAGCTCTTACGGCTGACCCCTTGGATTACCTCCACCACTAGATTCCCGCCACGCACCCCATCCTTCCATTTATCTGCTACACAGCTGCTGCCAGGCGCAGTCTTCCATCCTCCCCCCACCTCATTTCCACTGGATCCCCACCTGCTTAACAGCCTTTGTGGGCTCCCTGTAACTGATGAGGAAAGCCAAACTCCCCCGTCAGTGTACAAGATCCTTCCTAAGATGGGCCCTGCTCGCCTCGCCCGTCTCCTCTGCTAATCTTTTACCCATGGCCAGGAGGAAAGTGGCCCCAAACTGTGACCCTCTCATTTTCACACGTGCCACTTGCTGCGGCTGGAACATCCTTGCCCCCATCCTTTACCTGTCTGTAATTCCCACTCATTCTTTTAAGGCTCAGCCTGGGTACCTCTTCCAGGATGCGTGAGAAAGCACTCTCTCCCCTTTTCCATGCTCCACGGCACTCACTCAGCTGCCATGCCTGCCGGTGGTTATACTAACAGTAACCATGCACTGAGAGAGAGTTACTCGCACAGCAACAGCTGCTACATTATTCCCACTGAGGAAACAACAGGGTTCGGATTTCAGGGCTGACTGCAAAGTCACGGTCTCCCTGTGTTCCCAACGAGCTCTCCGGTAGTTTTTCATTTCGCGCTGCAATTCCTTCCAAGAGGGTGAATCCGGGTACCTTGGCCCGCTCGCCTATCTGTATCCCCAGCGCGCAGTGTGGTGTTTGACAGCTGGCAGTGAGCACATGAGGAGCGGACAGGTGTGCCCGAAGCAGAGCGAAACCTGCATTGTTTCCCCAGCAGGTGCTCAGCAAGTCCATGTTGGACACGTGTTAGGTAGATACTTCCAATCTTTTGAAAAACGCATCCATCCATCCATGTTGTGCTAACACCGAACAGTAAACATGTTTGCGGGCTCCAACTGCTTCGGCGCAGAGTAAGCTCCCCGCATCCCCATCTCCCTTTCTAAGCGGCACTCCAGGTCTGCCCAGCGCTTCTCCCCGGGAAGACCAGCCCGCTCACGGGCACCCAGGGCTGGGTTCCGTCCCCAGCACCCCTGCTTTCCCTCCTCTCCCGCTCTCTACCCTCCTCATTCCCCCAGGGTCTGAGCTCCACGCGGAACTCCTACGAAATCCCCAACTTATTTCCCCCCTTTCGCATTTCGGCAAATGTCAAGTCCCGGAGGTCCCAAGAAGCAGACTGCGCTCTTCCTCGCAGCTACAGCCTCATCCGGTCCTCCTCTCGGCCTGCCCGCCGCAGCAGCACCAGCTCCCTCAGGGGCTGCCCCACTCTCCAGCGGGTATGAAAGCGCCCCGAGGGGCTCCCCACCCCCAATTCCAACCCTCTTCCCTAAGATCGGAGAAAAGCACAGTCCCACTCAACCCAGCAGGCCCCTTCCGACCTACAGTTCCCCAAACCCCTTCGGCAGCCGCGGACCCGGAGCGACGGAGGCGGCCGGCCATCCCGTTAGCCCGCCCCGCCTCCCGGTGGTCGCTTACAGGGGCCGGATCAGCAGCTGGTCACTCTCCTCCGCAGGGATCGCAGACATCCCGGAAGTCCGAAGGCGACGCTGAGGCGAGCAATAGGTGGCGGGAGCCTTTCTATAGTGGAAGCATAGCCACGGGGAACCAAGCTAGGAAGAACCCCAACCACGGAGAGCACAACTTCCGGCGCTCCGGCGCCCGCGGCGCTAGGCTCCTCCCCTCGACTTCCGGCCGAGATCCCGCCTCGCGAGGTTCTCCCCCCGCCCCCCTCGGAGGCCAAAGACCTGGGCCGGGGTCAGGAGTGCGCCTGCGCGAGGTCTCGGAGGCGGGCCAGGTGGGCGGGGCCAGAGGACCGGAAAAGCTGGCGCTGGAGTCAGGAACGGGAGTGGCTGCCCCCGCGCGGGCTGCGAGGCGGTGGGCGTCCGACCGCAGACGACCCCAGGGATGGGCCAGCGGCTGTGAGGTGAGGGCCCTCGCCGCGCCTGGGCAGAGCCCGGCCGGGAACGCGGGCCCCGAGGGCGGCCGGCGGCGGGGCGGATGGGTGGGGCCGCGGTGTCTACGGGGACCCGCCCTGCCTGGTCGGGAATCCGAGCCCCGAGGCGGCGCGTGGCGGGCGGCGGAGCCGGGGAGCGGAGCCGGGGCCTGCGGGAGGATGCGGTGCCCTGGGTGACCCACTCTTGTCTGGGCGGGGACTGCAGCGCCTGGGACCACGGTGTCGCGCGTGGGAGGGGCGCCGGGAGTGGGAGCGCCGCGGGGCTGCCCTCCGTGCCCGCCTCTGCTTTGGGGGGCGCTGAGGCGCACCCGCTTTCCGAGCTGGCGCTGGTTGGTTTCTCTGCCGCTCGGGGCCGGGAGGTGCCTGCCTTGTTCGCCGTCTGTCGTCCTGCGCCCCCGCGCGTGGCGGGCACAGCCCCGGCGAGGAGCGCGGAGCCGGGCCTGTCAGTCCCAGGCTTGGCCCCACCCACCGTGGTGGTCCCGGCGGCCGCGTTTAAAGGGGCCGCACCCCTGCCGCCTGGATGGGCACCGCGCACGATGTCTTGTGTGCCCAGCCCTGCCACTTTCAGGACGCGCCCCGGAGACACTGACTGAGTCGCGGTGTCTGGAATTGACTCATGAGAAGCGAGGCGCTCAAGTGTCTCGAGAATTAAATGGCGTCTGTCTGTTGCTTCTGAAAACAGTGCCTGTAGGGATGACACCTCTAGGTATGGCCAGGTTTCTGCCCTTCTGGGGTTAGGTTTTTAGAATTTGAAAAAGAAATAGTGAAAAATAAGAATAGTATCCTGATTCTGTGTTCCAACGCTTTTTAAGTGAGAGGCATGGGTGGTGTTTATGCCTGTTATGCACACAGTGATGTACAGTTGCTTTCCTTGGTATAACGGAACATTTGTTTTTCTAGGGGGCTCCTCTGGACCAAGCTGTAGCGAAACATGTTTCGGAAAGGCAAAAAGCGACACAGTAGTAGCAGCTCCCAAAGTAGCGAGATCAGTACTAAGAGCAAGGTAGGGGCTGGAGCTGGCCAGCCGTGCGAATTCATTTTCTCCTGATGTTGCATGAAGGATACTAATCGTGGCAGACCTGCTGATGTAGCCTTCAAGCTAGGTGTGTTTTAACATTCTTTTTTTTTCTTTCTTCAGTAGAGACACATTCTGTGCGTGATTTCATTTTGTCTCGGTAGATTTTCTGAAATTCTTAAATCCACTAACCGAGGTGGGGCAGGACCCGTAAATGGTCTTGTTGAAACAAACACACCGCTTTTTAATTATTTTTTTTTTTTTTTACGTGATAGAAATTGCATGCAACTCAGGGGCTGCACTCCTTGAATCGTAGGGTTTGTGGAGTGTGCGCGTAGCCGTAGTTCCGCACTAACGTGTATGCTGCTTGGTATTTTGCTTAGCAGTTTTGTTGGTTTTTCTTTGCAATTCACATTGGTGCTCTGGCCTGCCAGCCCGGGTGTGGACTGGTGCTCGTCGGGATTTTGCGGAAGCGCTGGGGTGGGGCCCAGGAGCCCTGCTCTGATGGGAGGTCTGGGGTATGGATGAGGCGAGGCGAAACCCTGGGTAAATCACTTCACCTCTCCCGGTCGCTGCTCACTTATTAAACGGGGAGCACTCCCCGCCTGCTTTCTGCACAGGGTTCTCCTCGGGTTCAGCGGAGGTAAGGTGAAAGCCCGGTGTTGATTTTCACATACGAGATGCGTATCAGGTGCCGCGTGAGGAGGCAGAGGGACGGGCTCTGATCCAGGTCGGCCGTGGGGACAGCACCGGCACGCAGGACGGTGTTACCGGGAGAGCCGCTGGGATTACGTGTTCATCCGAGTGTCATACAGTTCGCATGTTCGGTGGAGAACTCGAGAGGAGATGGTGCTTCTGATGATGGTTAAATACTCTAATTTCTCAGTCTGTAGACTCCAGCCTCGGGGGCCTTTCTCGGTCCAGCACTGTGGCCAGCCTCGACACGGACTCCACCAAAAGCTCAGGTACAGAGGGGCTGGGTCACGTGTCTTCTGGGGCTCACCCGTTTTACCTGGGAGGCAGGAGTTCTTGTATGTTTGGGTTTTCTTTC
The DNA here is from genome assembly GCF_027574615.1 of Eptesicus fuscus. Classification (NCBI taxonomy): domain Eukaryota; kingdom Metazoa; phylum Chordata; class Mammalia; order Chiroptera; family Vespertilionidae; genus Eptesicus; species Eptesicus fuscus. The sequence continues at coordinate 1,870,936 of NC_072488.1, read as the reverse complement.
TCTCTCTGCCATTTTTTAAAAAATATATATTTTATTGATTTTTTACAGAGAGGAAGAGAGAGGGATAGAGTTAGAAACATCGATCAGCTGCCTCTTGCACACCCCCCCACTGGGGATGTGCCCGCAACCAAGGTACATGCCCTTGACCGGAATCGAACCTGGGATCCTTGAATCCGCAGGCCGACGCTCTATCCACTGAGCCAAACCGGTTTCGGCATCCTCTGCCATTTTTGATAAGAGTTTAGGAATGGCCCAAGACCTGGTGGGATGAGGGTTGGGGTTGTGAGGTGGTTAGTGAAAGCCGTTGGCCGGGCAGGTGCCAAACTGCTCTTAACGGTCCTAGAGCAAAGCACGGGGAACACGTGCTGGTGACTGCTGGGAAGTTTCACCATCGCTTTTTAAGAAACGGGCTGGCAGAGCGTGAGTTCTGTTGTTCATGGGGTGTGGGACAGATGCCTTGCCGACGAGGAGGATTAAGGAGCCATTTGCCCAGAAGACACCAGCTCTAAACCCCAGGAGCACATGTGATTAAGTGTAGCGTCTCTCAGACACTTGAAGACATGGATGCAGCCACCGAAATGAGCAGCTCTTTGGAGATTAAAAGGTGGCTCCTAACTACCAGCACCTAGTATCTGATGGGAAATTCTCCATGTGCACCTGTCTGCTCTCCTTCCACTCTTCCTTTCGGGATCACAGACGAGTCCATCTGTAAAAGTTGGGGGCGGGGAGCGAAGAAACATAGGCTGTAAAACAGAATATAGAAGCACAAGGTCTGTTACCGTCCAGATGCCTCTAACGTATTAGAAGGGGCTGGGCATCTTCTGACATGGACGTCACCTACAATCATCACACGGTCTTTATTTCCTCACTGTGGCAGGCAGCACAGACATGTTGGTGGTTTTGTATTGACTAAGTTTTATAGCTCGCACACTTCTTCGTCCTTTACCATTGGTTAAGGGACTTCCTGTCCAGCGTTATTCCTTCTGCATTGGGGAAAAAAAATTGCCTTTTCTGGCTCAATGGTAAGATAGATCAGGTTTCCTGAATCAGAAAAGCAAGTTGAACATTAACATGGTAAAGAGGGAGAAGGAACCAGAAAATAATTGTGTCGTTATGCATCAGAAAGGGACTCAGTCATTGTCTAGTTGATGCTTTTCTCGTTTGTTTGAAATGAAGGGTATTAATTTACTCCTATTTAGATTTTCATATTTAGCAATATTGTAACTGAGGAAAAGGTTAGTGAAATTTTAAGTTCTTTCCCATTCTAGAAAAAAAATTCTGTATGTCAGGAAACTTATTTTGGTTACAGTCCGTTTCTTACTTGGGAAGGGATTGAGGGTACTGAAGTCTTAGCCTGAACTTTTGTCCACCTTTAGGGCAAAGCAACACCAACTCGGACGCCTGTGCGGAATTCCGAATAAGATACGTCGGTGCCATTGAGAAACTGAAACCCTCTGAAGGAGAAAGCCTTGAAGGGCCACTGGACCTGATAAATTACATCGATGTTGCCCAGGTAAAAACAGAAAAAAGTTCCCGTTATAAGATTCTAGAGAGTAAACTCATGGCTGTGGGGAAAGACATTGCTTGTCCCCAAGCCTGGCTACATCGCGGTGACGATGTTACCGACGTGGTGGTCGGTGCAGGAGGCACAGGCGTCCTGGACCATGGCCGCCTGGGAACAGACGCCGCTCCTTCCCACAAACGTACTTTTTTACTTTCTTTGGGGCCGATGGACCTCCTTGTCTCAGCGAGGCCCGGAGCGCCGTGGCTGGTGACATGCCATCGGCTTGTCTGGAAGCAATCTGCAAACCTTCCTGGATCTCCGCCGAGTAGTGTTAGCGCCTCGATAACCCCTCAGTGGCGACCTAACACACCTACTTATTCCTGCCGTTTCCGTGAGAATTGAGGCCAAGGAGAGGAAGAGGGAAGTGCGTGTCTGCTCACTAGCAGGGCTGTCAGGCCCGGGGAAGGCTCCCTATCAGGTCACAGTGCCGGCCACCCTGGAGCGCCTGTTCTCCGAAGTCCTGGCCCACGGGATCGTTGTTTCATCTCGGGAGGAGTCTCATCGGCGAGGAAATCCGCCATCGAACTGGCCCCAGTGTAGCAGGGAGCCTTCGGTAGTCGGGGCTCCCACGGTTAGTGTCCCCCCGGTTCAGTGTGGAATATAGTCGTTCCGACAACCGTTCCACTGAGAGATTGCCAGTTTCCCCCAAACTACACTAGGCTTATTCCTTCCGATAGGGACTGCTGAATTCCTCCGTCACCTTAGGAACTGGGGTTGTCCAAGTTACGGACGGTAGCATGACTGTTACCGTCTTCTGATGCCTGGCCCTGCCTTAAGCCTCCTGTGAGACATGACTGGCAGGCACCGTAGCACTGAGCACCCAGAGCTAAGGCCGGTGGGCGGTGCTTCGTTATCACGGTGGCCTCAAGGCAGGCAAACGGCCCCGTGAGGACATTTACAGGCGGAGCACCTACCGACTGCCAGCCGGACCTGATGTCAGAGGAGGCCGGTTAGGTCGATTCGAGAGCAGGAGAGAGAGCTGGTCTGTGGGCCAGAGCTCCCACTCCTAACGGGTAGGCTGGAGAGTGAGTCACTGTCCACCCGGCACCGTTTCCTCACCCAAACCCTGGGGCGTGGGGAGCGCCGGGCAGAGCCGACCCCTGGGTGCGCTGCCAAGTGGCTGTGAAAGGCAATTCCTGCGGTGCGTTCCCTGACCGAGTGCTGACACGCGTGTGCACTGAGTATTCTTCTACGTGAACCACTAACCCTTACCCGGATCTGGGAAGGTCCGAGGTTGTCATGAGGCTTAATGCCCACGGGGAGAAAGGGCACCTGGAGTGCATGGGTCTGACTTTGCTCAGATTGGTTGGCTGTAAAAAAGGGGGGACGACAGGGCGTTTCCTGCCTCTTTGGAGACATTCTTGTTGCGCGGCTGTGTGTGCCACATTTTTTTTTCCTTTTAAAAAAATGTATTTTATTGATTTTTTACAGAGAGGAAGGGAGAAGGGATAGAGAGTTAGAAACATCGATGAGAGAGAAACATCGATCAGCTGCCTCCTGCACACCCCCTACCGGGGATGTGCCCGCAACCAAGGTACATGTCCCTGACCGGAATCGAACCTGGGACCCTTCAGTCCGCAGGCCGAGGCTCTATCCATTGAGCCACACCGGTCAGGGCATGTGCCACATTCTTTAAAGAGCGTGGGGTCTGAGCCAGGTCCTAAAATGGATTTCATGTCACCATTTTTACCGTGCGCCCCGCCCCTGCTTCTTGCCTTACAGCAAGATGGCAAGTTGCCTTTCGTTCCCCTGGAGGAAGAGTTCATTATGGGAGTTTCCAAGTACGGCATCAAAGTGTCCACATCGGATCAGTATGTGAGTGAGTAGGAAAGGCGCTCGGGGCGTTGGGGCGTTACGGGCCACTTGCTGTGGGTCGGCTCCTGTCTGCAGAGCCATGGGTGTGAAACGTGCTGGCCTCTGGTCTTAAAGGCGGCCCGTTTCTCAGGGTGGGTGGAGGGGAGCTTCCCCTGGGCGCCCCTGTGTGGTGGGGCCCAGGCCAGCGCCTCTGCTGGCCCCCAGGCCTGTTAGCTTGGAACCCCATCCCCTGCCGGTTCCGAAGGGCCGTCAGCCTGGGGCTGGGCGTGGAGCACCGTCGTGAACTTGGGTCGTCTGACTCGGGTCTTCCTGGAGTTTAAGGAGTCAGGGGCACAGCTGAGCAGCTGGGACCCCCTTTGGGCGAAAACCCCGACCTCGTGTTCCCAAGCCTCACAGAAGACGTGTGCACGGGAACGTGTTCCCAGGGGTGGAGACACGTAGCCCATCACGTCTCTCCTCCCTGCAGGACGTGCTGCACAGGCACGCCCTCTACCTGATCATCCGGATGGTGTGCTATGACGACGGCCTGGGGGCGGGGAAAAGCCTGCTGGCTCTGAAGACCACCGACGCCCGCAGCGAGGAGGTCAGCCTGTGGGTGTACCAGTGCAGCAGCCTGGTGAGCGTCTCCGTGTTCTCACTCGCCAGGCACAGCGGGAACCAGAGGACGCGCAGCCTTGGCAGAGGCTGAGGAGATGCTCTCCACGTGTCTGCCTCTGGCAGGACGCACACGTGGCCGCCAGCCCGCTGTCCGGGCCTCCTGCGGGGCACCGTGTGCCAGAGTCAGAGGTTCAGGGTGAACACCCAGCAGGTGGGGAGGGGTCCTCTAGGGGCAGGGGCCCTGCTTTTCCTGGGGTGTCCTTCCTGGCTGGCAGTGGCCCTTCCACTATCACCACGCCCGCCGGTCTCAGGAACACGGAAGGGAGCACGTGGGCCGGGCTGTGGGCCAGGCCGGCAATGCCACGCGTAGGGTTAGACGTGTAAAGGGCAGGTTCGTAGCTGTGCTGGTCAGATGAAGTTCAGGGACAGATTGGTGAACCTTCTTCCTGTACCTTTTCGCTCAATGTAGGAACAAGCACAAGCCATCTGCAAGGTTCTGTCCACCGCTTTTGACTCCGTGTTGACAGCCGAGAAGGCGTGAGTCTGCCGCCAGCGGAAGTCGGCGTTGCGGGGAAGAAGGTTCGGCTGCTTCCTAAACTGGTTTTCAGTCTGCAGCGCTGAGCTAGCATGCACGTACGCAGTGACCCCTTGTTCTAGGTTTTCTGGGAAGAAAATGCAACGCATAAAACATCGGCCATTTGTTTTTCTATTAAAATGTGTCTTATTAACCGTGAGTTAACGAAGTTACGATCGGGACTAAGAAAGAAACCTCATTTGTCTCTTTTCGACACAAATGAGCGTCACCCCTAAGGGTCCCAGAGGGGCGCTCAGGGAGCAGTGAAGGCTGAGACTCCTGAGGAAGCGTAAGGCTGCGGCTCTGAGCCTCCCAGGGCCGGGGTCTTTCTGGCTCAGCGCTCCGGCCTGGGGACGCGCCGCTGCCCCCGCGACACAAGGAAAAACCTTAAAAAGTCTATCGTCAGGATGACATGCCAGTCAGCCTCAGCATTCGCCTCTGAGTGGACAGAACCGCACGTGTTAGCACATAAAGACACTCATGGCCCTGACCGGTGTGGCTCAGTGGACAGAGCGTCGGCCTGCGGACTGAAGGGTCCCAGGTTCGATTCCAGTCAAGGGCATGTACCTTGGATGCGGGCACATCCCCAGTAGGGGGCGTGCAGGAGGCAGCTGATCGATGTTTCTCTCTCATCGATGTTTCTAGCTCTCTCCCTCTCCCTTCCTCTCTGTAAAAAAATCAATAAAATATATATATAGAAAAAAAAAAAGACGCTCACGTACAGCAGGCTGGTTAGTGAAGGGCTGTTCTCCATAAACAGCGTTTGAAGGGTTAAAAACAAAGCTAATGCCACGTCCATTTAAAAGTATTTTATTTTTTTCTAGTCCGATGACTAGTCACCAAGAAGAGGAGACTTATTAACATGCTCTAGGTATAAATCACTGCATCGCGGACAATGAAAATAAGGATTTAGGTTATACAATATGTACAGTTGCGCTGCAACTAGACCAAAGGAATCGAGTGGATGACTTGAATATCATACATCTCCGAGCATTCCCACTGCACGCCGCAGCGCCCACCCTCAGCAGGGCACGCAGGGTCCGTGCCCGTTTCCCAGTCCTCACGCCTGGCAGGCAGACCTGACCGGTGGCACGCACAATGCCAGGATCCCGAAGCAAAGTTCATGAAACAGACCTGAAGTATAAATAGATATCTACAACGCTTTCCTTCCTCTCACTTGCTTTTTTAATTAATTTATTTGCAAAGAGCAAATAAGTAGGAAAGGCGATCAGCAGGGAAGTGTATGATTTCTCCTCTGACAAGAGTCATATGCACAACAGCACCACCACACTGTGGACTGGAAAGTAGGTCCCAGGTGTCTGTACCCGTGAGCCTGACACCTTAGTTTGGGAGTGGTATCTGAATGCTGACACGAGTCAACTTGAATTCTCACACAGCTGGCACCGAGGAGTCAAAGGCGGATTGTAAGAGGCAGATGTAAGGGCCTGTTAAAGGAAGTGCACAGTGCAAAACCACATCTGTCCGCTTCCTTACATCTGCGAGAAACTTAACGGAGGGTTCAAACAACAGAAGTTAACCATCGGTGAAAACAGATGTAGTGCTTTGAAAAATAAGACTAATTACACGCCTACCACGTTACCCGGAACTTTGACAGGCAAAGAGCAGTTGCCGTACATCATAACACATTCCAGTTCCGTCTTCCTTTGTAACAGCAACAGAAACCACGACGCGATGACAAACAGAAGCAAACGTCCGCCGAGACCGGTTTGGCTCAGTGGATAGAGCGTCGGCCTGCGGACTGAAGGGTCCCAGGTTCGATTCCGGTCAAGGGCATGTACCTTGGTTGCGGGCACATCCCCGGTAGGGGGTGTGCAGGAGGCAGCTGGTCGATGTTTCTGACTCTCTAACCCTCTCCCTTCCTCTCTGTAAAAAATCAATAAAATATATTAAAAAAAAAAAAAAAAAAAAAAAAAAAAAAAAGAAGCAAACGTCCTACCCTCACAAGAGGGACCACGACACGGGCTGCTGCGCTCCGAGGCGCCGTCGCTCGCTCTCCGGGCCTGCCGAAGCTCAGGCCTTGGCTGCTGGCAAAAAGCCGGGTGGGCGTTCACGCCCGTTTCTCCTCCGAGAGCCAACACTTCCCACATCCCCCATGAGCACGCTCAATGACTAGGTAGAGGCATGACAGTCAAGTTCATCCAACGAATGAATTCTGGTTTTCTCATGTACAACCTAACCCCCAGCCCCAGCAGCTTAAGTGGAAGAATGATACGGTGCTTAGAGTGAAACTGGGCTGTCCGGGCGGGTTTCATTCCCGGGCCTACGGGTTTCTGATATGCTCTTGGCTACGGACGAAGGGACAGATTAAATGCAAGACAGTGGAACCATCAACCCTATTGGCATGTGCTACAAAGACCGGACACTAGACTGAGGGCGCATTCTCGGGTGGGAAGGGAAGGTGGGCGCACTCCGTAGGAAACAGCGAGTGGGGGCAACCACGGGGCCCGCCCTGCGGGCTACCTGTGCGATGGAGGGAGCTCAGGAAGGCAGTTTCCGAAACACCGAAAGCATCCAAACGAGTGGAAAGAACTTGGCAATCCATCATCGTTAGTTTCCAACTGCAGTTTCGCCCACCCTGCAACCGAAGGAACGGTTCCTCTCGTGCGCCATGATAGGCTACTGGCAGTTCCGTCAGGCAGGCTGGATTGTTCACAACAGGCCACACGCACATGCAGAACACAAGGAGAGCCGCGCCCTCACACACCGGGTTGGGAGTACAATGCTAGTGTGTCAGTTTCCAAGTTGCTTTAACTAAACACTGGGTGGCTTTCAAAGGCAATCTTAAAGAGGCATTTTTTAAAGAGTCTCTAAAGGGGAACTGACAGCGTGTAGCCTCCTAAACAATAATTAGCTGGCGCTCATCGACGTCGGAATCGGGCCAAGGAGAGCAGGAAGAATTTCCGGTCCTCAACCCGGGTTCCGCTCATTCTGTTGATTCGGGATCTTGACCGTGTAGTTAAAATAGCTTTTTAGCTCACCTTTTAGGCAATTCAGTTTTTCCTAATAAAAGTAGAGCCATGTTTCATGGAAATCACAAGTTATAAAAACGATCCATTTGTAGACAGAAATTGCCTTTGAGTTTTAAAAACGGAACAGTGAGTGGCATTCGAGCAAGCGGGCCTACAGTTCATGAACTGGTATCTGGCAAGAGTGTGGGTACCCATGACGAGACGGGACGTCACTGCTGAGGGGTGTGCAGCAGCGAGTCAGTCCGCAATAAAGTGCACGAAAGACACGGGGAACGCTCCTTTGCGGCTGGGGTCTCCATCGAGGTGGCCGATCTGCAAAGAACAAACGTTTGGGTGGTTAGAAAACTTGCAGACGTCGGGGGCTTAGGGCCTTGCGCCGTTTGGTGAAAGACTGTTCAGAAGAATCTCAGAAAGGACCGCTAGGGTGCGACACCTCAGCCGCTTTCCCCTTTCCTTGCCTCACATCGCAGAGCGGGGCTGCCTTCCGTAAGGCTCTCCCGTGAGAGGGGCTCCGTCTGCAGAGCCCTCCCCACCGCGTCCTGGCGGTCTTGGAGGCGGACAGACAGGCTCGCCATCTTCCCCTTAAATGAATGAAAAATCGAGTGCCAGGGTGTGTAAGCTGTAGCCACACAGTGGCAGACATGACGGGCCCTGTTTGAACGTGGCCATGCATTCAAGAAGGCCGATAGATCCGTTCCTTCCTGCTCTGGGTGAATTACAGAAGTCACACATCACGTCTGACCTCAACGACGTGAATTACGCAGGTCATAAAAGTTGAAAAGAAAATCAATCGCCGCCGTGTTTTCTGGGGGTGGGGCTGAGGTCACGGCGCACTTCCTGTCTTGACACCTTCCCGTGCTTCCCCAGGGCCCGCAGGCCTGAGAACATGGGCACGGAGGCCTCACCTGGCAGAGACCTCGGGCCAGGTGGGCAGGGATCCAGCCCCGCCCCCGGGCCCAGGCCCGACTCACCCACCACTCTTGGTCCTCCTCCCCGTCCACGATGATCACGTCCCCCTCGGAGAAGGTCAGCTCGTCGGGGTTGTCGGCCACGCAGTTGTAGAGGGCTTTCACCCGCTTGGGCTTCAGCTTGGCCTGGGAGCAGAGGGGAGGGTCAAAGGTCAGTGAGCAGGGCGGCACCAGCTCCCGGGCAGAGACCTGGGAGCCACAGGTTTGTCAGGATGAGGTGGCTCAGCCCGGCCGGTGTGGCTCCGTGGTAGAGCACCGGCCCATGAACCAGGAGGTCACAGCTCGATTCCCGGTCAGGGCATGTGCCCGGCATGCAGGAGGCAGCCCAGCAATGATTCTCATCATTGATGTTTTTATCCCTCCCTCTCTGAAATCAATAAAAACATTTTTAACACAATGGGGTGGCTCCGTGGAGCTCAGGGGCCGGGACCCTTGGAGAGCCAGCCAGGGCTGATGTGCATGGGGTGTCCTGACTGGAGTGTCAGGAGAGGGCTGAGCCCCCCGCTGGCGAGCTCTGGGTTGCGTCCTGCCCAGATCCAAAGACCGGGTACCCAGGAAGAAGCCGCCCGCCCCCGGCCCGGGGAAGACCTGCCTCCTCCGAGCCCTCGGGGAAGAGCCCGCACCCTCTGGCCCGAGCTGAGAGGCAGAGCAGGAGATGGCCCCTTACCGCCTGGGACTTCCTGGGCATGGGCGCGGGGGGCTGCAGGGCCGGCGTGCTGGACAGAGGACCCAGAGCTTCTGTTCCGGAGAGGTCCACCGCTGTAGGACCAAAACGCGTCAGTTTGCAGTGCGCCCCGAGTCCCAACACGAGACAAACACTGCGAAAGCCCGTGTCGGGCCCGGGAGGCAGGTTTCCTGCAACGTTCTCATCCGTTGAGGGAGACGTCCCCCAGGCCAGACAGCCTGTGACTTCCACGCACCCTCTGTAGGGCGTGCGGGTGTCAGTGTGACAGGTGGGGCGCCTCCTGCCACCCGTCGGTCCCTGCCGGGGGCTCAGGACCCAGGACGGAGCAGCCCGGGAGCATCGGACGCTCCACGGAGGGCAGGGTGGCAGCCGGTGGGTGGGCAGCCGGGCCCTCACAGGGCTGCCACCCCGGACCCTGCCCCCACCCCTGCCCCGTGCCTCCACTAACCCAGGGGAAGGGCAGCCCAGCTCAGAGGAAAGCCTTACCAGGGCCCCGCGGCTGGCCTTTGGTGATCAGGGGGGCAGACTTGTCAGTCCTACAGAGAAGGGAGAGCAGACCTGTGACACCTGAGGCCGGAAGGCACGCACCTCCCACCCGCCTCACCCCTTCATCTGGCACCGGCTGGGCTCCAGCTGCACCGGGTGAGCCGACCCAATAAACTGTCTTTTAACTACGGCCGGCGGGGCTCAGTGGTTGAGCGCTGACCTAGGAACCAGGCCACAGTTCGATTCCCGGTCAGGGCACAGGCCTGCGCTGCGGGCTCGACCCCCAGTGGGGGGACGCCAAGAGGCAGCCAATCCGTGATTCTCTCTCACCATTGATGTTTCTCTCCCTCCCGCCCTTCCTCTCTGACATCAATAAAAATAACTTAATAAACAATAAAGGAAGACTGAGGCCACAGTGCCAGACCCAGGTCCCGAGGTGCCCCATCCCCACGGCGGGCAGGTCATGACCCGGGGCTGCGGCTGCGGCTGGAAGCTGGGCACCGGCCGCCCGGGCTGCCCCTCGTTTGTGCGGCCCTTCCCTCGAGGGCCACGGTCTCGGAGGGCGGGGCTGATCTATCCCAGGCCCCGAGGGCTCTGCCTGGCCCAGCCTGGCAGCGTCAGTCAGCGTCCTCCACGCCTCTGGACTCCGCGGTCCCTGCGCCCGACGTGCGGACCGGCTCCGAGAGGGCCCATCCGAGAGCCTCCAGGGCCGGCACCGCCAAGGCCGCAGGTGGAAACGCACAGGCAGGGGAGCGGTTCTCGGGCCGCAGACTGTTCTGGGAAACGGGCCTCTCTGGGCCGGCACTCTCATCTGAAGAGGTGAGCCCCTGGTTGTGCCAACCCTCAGAATAAGGCCGCGTGACAGCGTCTGGGATGAGCCGGGAGAGGAGCGCCATCGGGCTCCCTGCCGAGCCTCGCTGCGCCCACCTGGGCCGGGCACACACCTGGGCCGGGCACACACCTGGGCCGGGACCCACGGGCAGGGCCGCGGGCCGAGTTCTGCTCTGAGAGAACCAAAGGGAGCAGGCCGCCTTGTCCCCAGGATCAGGGCCGGGCCGTGGGGCTTCCTCCTCCAGGAGGCCCCGGCAGTGGTCCCTTTCGGAGCAGAGCCCGCGGGGCGGCGGGCACGATGCCCTCCACCAAGATGCCCTCCACCCAGATGCCTGGAGGTCCTCAGGCATCACCTGCTTTGCACCCTCCCCTACGGGAGAGAAGGATCCCATGAAACAGGTGAGCACTGCGCCAGAGGAGGCCCCCCCCCCCCCCCCCCCCGCACACAGGTGGAGCCCTCCTGAGACCAGGGAAGCAGCCAGAGGCCTCGCGCGGGGAAGAAAGAGCCGCAGCGCAGCCCACCCGAACCCGAACCCGACCCCTCAGCACATGGCGTGGCCTCTTAAAGGACAGAAGCTGGGAAGAGCAAGCCTGAGGGTTTACAAGGGAGGAGAGAAGAAAGCCGAGACGCACAGGCCCGCACACAGGACGCGGGAGCCGGCCTGCCTTTCGGCGGATCTACGAGCACGTCCTCCCGACACGCCACACCGCGGCCCCGACCAGGCCTCCCCGCGCTGTCCCCGAGGACAGGGAGGCAAGCCCCGCCGGGTCTCCCGGAAAGAGCCGGCAAAGGACGCGGCACTGAAAAGCCGAGAGCGTTCTGCTGGACACATTTACTCCCGCTTTCTCCCAAGGAACAGAATTAAAAAGAAATTAAACCAAAATAACAAGGAGCAAGGAAGAGGAACAGTGTTGGGAGCTGAGAGTGGAGGGATGAACATCAGCAGCCCGGGCCTCGGGGGAGGGGGACCCGGGCCCCTGTCCCCTCCAGGGAACCAGAAGGCGCAGACAGAGCTGCACTTCCAGCCTCTGCCTGCAGGTGGGGCCACAGGACCAGCGCTGGTCCCAGGAGCTTGGGCATCACCCCAGCCAAGGAGGGTAGCGCACCTGCCAGTCTCCTTCCCTCAGAAGTGAGCCCGGGCCCCGGGGGGAAGAGGGTGCAGTCAGAGGCAGGCCGGGCCTGGGTCCCCAACTCCCCCCGTGGCACTGCTGTCCATGCAAGAACATGGACCCAACGTTGTCTGGGCAAGACGTGAACTCTCTCATGAAACCGCCGAGGGGCAGGGGTGGGTGTTAGCAGTGAGTGTACCCACGCAGGAAGGGAAAGGCCAGGGGACCGGGCAGCTGAAGAACACGAATTGTCTGAAAGCCGAGGACGGCGCCAGGCCAGGCGGCTCAGGTGGCTGGAGCACAGCCCCGACCCGCCACGGCTGCGGGTTCAATGAGAGTGCCGGCCCGGAAAGGCCCGTTTACGACACCAACGAACGCGTGAGTGAGTGAAACAACAAACCAGTGTTCCTCCCCGGCTCTGAAATCAATGAATTAGAACTGAGAACAGGAAGAAACGGAAGGCATTAAAATAGTCAACGCAGTTTCTCAGAACTAAAGGATGTGGTTTCTGTGCCACGAATGCCAGCAGACACACGCTGTGTGCAGAGTGCGTCAGGAGGGGTCCTCCGGGCGGGGGACGGGGCACAGGGGACCACCTGGCGGGGGAGTGGGAACCCAGCAGGTCAGACGTGGGCCCCGGGTCTCAGCAGGAGGCGGCGGCACTAATGCCAATCAAGTAAGTGGACACGCCAGCCAGACCTCTCGTTACCGAGAGAGGGAATGATGAGTCCAGAACAGGAGGACATTAGATTGAACCCTGGGGAACTTCCAGAACACTGCCCCCCAGTTCTTCACGGAGAGCTGGACTCTGATCACCCCCCTCCCGGCTGAGCCCGGCTCTGCCCCGGAGTGACCAGCAACACCTGGCAGAAGGGCCAGGATCCGGCCTATCCCTGGGGACTTGTGCTCCGGCCCAGCCACCGTGACGTGAGGAAGCCCTTGCCACACGGGGAGGCCACGTACATACGTGCAAGTATTCCAGCCCACAGCCCCAGCTGGGGGCCCTGCTGTCGGCCCGCCCCACGACCAGCGGGTGGAGTGCCGAGGCCCCCACGATAATCCCGCTGACGAGTTCCTGTCTGGAACCTTGCACGTGAGCAACAAACAGAACCCAGCGGCCTCGAGTGGTGAGGACTTGATTCCCCAAAACCCACGTCTGGACTGCAGAGAAACCTACATCGTCATGTGGACGGAGAGGACAGACCTGTATGCGAAACTCTCACGGTTTAAAAATCCCGGGGAAGTTATGGTCAAGACACCTGAAACCTGACGGAACCGACCCGCGTCACTTCCCCTCCCCGGTCACAGCGGCCGATGCACGGATGTCACGCCTGCACGGCAATCTCCGCAGATAAAGCCTGCGGCCACGTGGAGGCCCCTGGAGGGCAAGAAGCGAGGCCGGCCCCGGCGGCCAGGCCCGAGGGGACGGGGCGGGAGCGTACCCCGGAGCAGGCCTCCTCTGCGGGAGGCGGCTGGGCGGCTGCGGCAGGGCCGGGGCCGTGGTCTTGCCCGGCGGGCCCCCCGGCTGGGTCAGCTTGCTCTGCTGGCTCAACGCTTCCAGGGCTCCGGGCATCTTGGCTGCGGGAGCAGGCGGCGTAGGAGCCAGGGGGTCTGCGGAGAGAGGAGGGGGCGGGGAGACAGAGGGTCACGTCCAGGCGTCGCGCCGGCCTTCCCGCAGAGAGAGGCTCTTGGGCAGCGCGGCGTCGCTATTTCGTGAGGAAAAGCCCCCGTTCCCTGCGGAGTCTACGCAAACGGCACTGCGGGGAGCCCCCCCACGCCTCGCCGTAGGGCTCCAACGTTCCCACGAGCCCGTCTTTCTCCGAGGGAGTTCCCGAGGACAAGCCAGGAACCAGGACGGCGGTGTGCCACCTGGGGGGCGGCAGCCACGGAGGCTGAGGCCCAGGCGGACTCTGGCCACGTCCTGTCCCCGGGGGGCCGGGCCGTCCGGGGTCCTTCTTCCTTCCGCCTCTGGACCCAGGGCCGACCACTGCCCCGGCTGCGAGGTCAGCCCAGCGGAGGCGGCGACGAGCGACCCGTGCCGGCCGCCCGGCTGCGAGGGGCAGGACGAGGCTCGGTCCCTGCGCTTTACAGGCGAGGAGGCCGCGTCCCAGGCGGGACATGCGCTCTCCCGGGGTCACCGAGGGGAAGCACGGGGGTGGGCCTGGAGCCCCCGCCCCCGCCCCCCCGCCTGGCCTCTGGGACAGGCAGCAGCACCCTCCCTGAGGGTCCCGCACTCTCACCCGGGACCCCCACCTAGGAGCCCGCCGCCTGCGGAGTCAGCGCCCCCCTCTCCCCGGACAGCGGCGGGCGAGGCACCGGAGACTCGGGAGGAGCGGGCCGGGAGTCTGCCTCGGTTGCACTTACCTGTTCATTCTCGGTGCCTCTGCTTCAGAGGAAAAGTCCAAGGCAGACTCCAGCGACAACCCACAGCCCCAGGGACCCAGCCCCAGGCAGAACGTGGGCTTCCAGAAGCTCCCGGTGCCCCAGGCCCCGCCGTGTCCCCCTGGACCTTCGGTGCCCCCGGTACGTGACTCCGGTGTGTCTGGGCTGGACGCCCCGTCCCCCCCAGGTTCTGGGCGACCCTCCCAGGCAGCCCAGGCTTCCATTGTAACCCAGGTCAGTCCTAGGGAGACCGGGGAGGCTCCCACGGCCAGAACCGAGCCCGGGCCGGCCACCCTGACCCAGGAGACCTCCTGCTTTGCTGCTGGAGAAAACCCTCTCCCCGGCCCCTCCCCCGGTTCCGGGACCGTCACCCACGTGCTGCCATGGAGGAGAAACACACACCAGGATCCAAACCACGGTGCCCAATTCCGAGACCCGCCACAGGCCGAAGGAGAGGCCCTGGCTGATGTGGGGGAGGGGGTGCTGCCGAGATGCTGGGGACAGAGGAGCGGTGGGGGAGCCCTGGGGTGGGGCCGCCCCACGGGGGATTACAGCTGGGGAGGAGGAGGCCGCGGGGCCGGGGGATATGAAGACCCACATCCCGCCACGCCCTCCCCGCCCGGACCGCGGCCGCAGGAGCGGAGAGGAGGACGGGGAACGTACTGGTGGACGTCACGCGGAGCGGGGGCAGCGGCGGGTGGACGGCGGGCGGATCTGACGAGGACCGCTGCCGGCCGACACCGTCCACGCTCACGGAGTTCGTCTTCCACGGGGCGTTGGTGGAGGCCTGGGCTGCACACCACACACGCACGCGTCACACAGGCGCACACATGTGTCACACAGGCGCGCACACATGTCACACAGCCGCGCACACGTGTCACAAGGCGCACACACACGACAAAGAGAAACAGAACACGGCGTTACTGACCTGCTCCCCCGCCCCACGGCCCGCGGGACCTTGTGGGAGCAGCAGGACCTTCTGTAAGCACCTGCTCCGCCCGAGGCCGCCACGCCACGCGCTGAGGACGCCGCGGGTGCCCAGCGGCCGGCGGCCTCGCAGCCTCCAGCTCAGACGGACCGACGTGGGCAAGGTCCGGCCGGCGGGCCCCACACCGACCCCCTCCCCGAGTGGATGGACGCGGGGGGTGCCCAGAGGGGGACGGGGCGGCCCTCCGGGGGCCAGCAGGGCGAGGTGCAATCACCAAAGAGGAACAAAGCAGCCACCAGAGTCACACACACAGAAAGGGGAGAAGAACCCCAAACCCGCATTCTGAGACGCTCGGAAAGCAAGAGAGACGAACAGCTTCCACCTCTCCTCCAGCTGCCCCGGCCCCCCGGCAACAGGACAGTGGGGGGGAGGGGGGACCAGACAGCTGTGGGGCAATCTCCCACCCAGCGTGGGGAGGACCCTGCCTGGGGCGCGGGCATGGGGGCTCTGCCAGGGAGGGGAGCAGCTGTTTCGGGGGCCTGCCTGGCGCGGGGCCGGCCTCCAGCGGGTGGGTCTTCCCTGAGGGTCTGACCCAGGGACCCAGACAAGCTCAGCAGCCTCCTCTGGGGCCCCCTCGCTGTGT
The DNA here is from genome assembly GCF_027574615.1 of Eptesicus fuscus. Classification (NCBI taxonomy): domain Eukaryota; kingdom Metazoa; phylum Chordata; class Mammalia; order Chiroptera; family Vespertilionidae; genus Eptesicus; species Eptesicus fuscus. The sequence continues at coordinate 1,855,363 of NC_072488.1, read as the reverse complement.
GGGGGTCTGAGACCCAGGACAGCGGGGAGGTGGGCCAGCCACCGGGGAGCACAGACCCAGGTGATGGCCCTGCCGGCCCCTCCTCGGCCCAGGCCGCCACCTACACCTGCACGCCCCTCCCGGGGGCAGCGGCCCCACGAGCGAATCGGGGACTTTCTGTGACCACCGCAGCCCGGGCAGCCGCAGAGCCTGCACACGATGCCCCCGGAGGCTCCTGTCCCTCCCGGGGAGCCCCGAACCCTTTCCATCCCCGGGGAGCCCCCGAACCCTGTCCCTCCCCGGGGAGCCCCCGAACCCTCCTGTCCCTCCCCGGGGAGCCCCCGAACCCTGTCCCTCCCCGGGGAGCCCCCGAACCCTGTCCCTCCCCGGGGAGCCCCCGAACCCTCCTGTCCCTCCCCGGGGAGCCCCCGAACCCTGTCCCTCCCGGGGAGCCCCGAACCCTTTCCGTCCCCGGGGAGCCCCCGAACACTGTCCCTCCCCGGGGAGCCCCCGAACCCTGTCCCTCCCCAGGGAGCCCCCGAACCCTGTCCCTCCCCGGGGAGCCCCCGAATCCTGTCCCTCCCCGGGGAGCCCCCGAACACTGTCCCTCCCTGGGGAGCCCCCGAATCCTGTCCCTCCCCGGGGAGCCCCCGAACCCTGTCCCTCCCGGGGAGCCCCCGAACCCTGTCCCTCCCGGGGAGCCCCCGAACCCTCCTGTCCCTCCCGGGGAGCCCCGAACCCTGTCCCTCCCCGGGGAGCCCCCGAACCCTGTCCCTCCCGGGGAGCCCCCGAATCCTGTCCCTCCCCGGGGAGCCCCCGAACCCTGTCCCTCCCCGTGGAGCCCCCCAAGACCGCTGGCCACGGACCTGCCTTCAAGAGCAGCACGGCCAGCTAAGCTTTTGTGCTGGGAAAATTACTTAACTTTGGGGGGCTTCATTTCCCACTGTCCCCCCCAAAAAGCAAAACAGCACCCGCTGAGTCACACTCGCCACGTTGCGACAGTGAGCGCGTGGGTGTAGCGAGCTTTGGCACGCGTGTGCTGGGGGACCACAGGGGCTAGTTTGTGTTTTTACGATTGTTCCCACGTCAGCCTCTTTACGCTCCGATCCCCGGGGATCACGGAGATAAGGCCGGCCACGTGCGGGGGTGGGGGTGGGGGGAGAGGGAGCAAGAGAAGAACGGAGTCCAAGGAGGGTCCGAGGGCGAAAGCGAAGGGAGAGGGGCAGACAGCAGCGCCCGGAGCCGGCCCGCGGCTCAGCCTCCCCCGGGGGACCGCATCCCCACGGCCCACGGAGGCCACCCCTGTGCCCGGAACAAGGACCGAGTCAACACGCTCCCGTGTGCGGCCCCTGCGGACGCGACGGCGTTTCTTCGGGAAGCAAACCAGCGAGCGGCACACGCGAGGCCCCCGTGGAGCCACCCGTCCCGACGGGCCCAACGCCACCCGCGGGGGCAGAGCAGCTCCCACCGCCCCACCCAAAACCCAGCCACGGCCGCCCGCACGGCCCGCTCCAGGGCTCGGTACCTTTGGCCACGTTCCGCGGGGGCAGCGGGGGGGCGCCGGCGGCGCCGGGGGCCGCAGGCTGGCCGGGGGCTGGGCTGCCGCTCAGGACGGCTCCGTACGTCTCGTTCTGCAGGATGCTGGGCGCGAAGCCCCGCGGCTTGTCCTTGGCCAGGCCGGCGGCGTCTCGGGCCGAAGACGCGGTGCCGGAACCCAGCTGGTAGAAGCTGACCGGCCGGTCTTCCCGCCGACTGGGGCTGGGCTGCGGGGGCGGCAGGGGGGGACACGTGGACACGGGCCTCTGGGGCACAGCGTTCCAGCTACCGGTGACAGGCTGGCCGACCCCACGGCTCACACCCAGCTCAGGCGTGCAGAGCTCAGCGGCGGCCAGCTCTCTCATCGTTTTAAACTCCCACAAAGCCCCCGGCTGGGTGAACGGACCAGGCCCGCCACTCTCTGCTGGGAAAAGGGGGGGTGGACGCGCGTCTGGGCTCCGGGCCAGAGCCCTTCCGATCCGCTCTGTACTTGGGCGATGCCACCTGCTGGGCCACTGGCCACCCCGGGGAGGCGAGCTGTGGCTGATGGAGAGGCCCTCACCCGGGGCCGGTGTTTCAAACCTGCTCCGTGAAGGTAGGAGCGTAGAAAACCAGTCTGATCCCGTGTTATCGCTAACTCACGGAAGGAACTTCCTATTCTAAGAGTCAGTAAGGCCCTCGCCGGTTTGGCTCAGTGGCTCGAGCATCGGCCCTCGGACTGAAGGATCGAGGGTTTGATTCGGGTCAGGAGCTCCTACCTCAGTTGCAGGCTCGATGCCCAGCCCTGGTCGGGGCACGTGCAGGAGGCAACCAATCGAGGTGTCTCTCTCACATCCATGTCTCTCTCTCTATCTCTCCCCCTCTCCTCCGCGCGCTAAAAAATTCAACGGGAAAGAATACCCTCAGGTGAGAACTGACGAAGGGTCAGCAAGCACAGCCGTGAAGTGCTCCACCCACAAGGACGGGCCACTCGGTGTCAGAAACGCCAAGTATGCAGCTGGACACCCCCAGGACACACCTGAACGTCCTACGGCCGTGGTCGGCAAACGGCGGCTTGCGAGCCACATGCGGCTCTGTGGCCCCTTGAGTGTGGCTCTTCCACAAAACACCACGGCCTGGGCGAGTCTATGTTGAAGAAGTGGCGTTACAAGGAGTTTAAGTTTTAAAAATGTGGCTCTCGAAAGACATTTCAATCGTTGTGCTGTTGGTATGTGGCTCTGTGGACTAATGAGTTTGCCGACCACGGGCCTGAGGAAAACGAGGAAACCTGACGAGCCTTCCGTTCCACAGCAGCGGCAGCGTGGGCCTTGCGGCCAGCCTGTCCGCGTCTGACTCTCCCTCTGAGGCTGTGACGGAGGCCCCCCTGGGAGTGTCACGAGAAGGGACTAGGAGGCAAGAGCCGCAGTTTGGGCCTCAGTTGGTCTCCACATACTTGCTTCCTGTGGCCCAGTCAACCGCTCTCTTAGCGTCAACGGCCCCATCTGGTCAGGGAAAGCCTTGAACCCCGGGAGCACGAAGGGCCGCTTAACGGTTTCAGCGATGGTTTCAAAGCCCGTCTCGGTGGGCGTGGCCGCCGAGGAAACCTGGCTCCTAGGCCCGTTACCCGCAGCGTGCGGCCTCCTCTCCGCCCGCTGGGATCGAAGCCCGCCCTGTCTTCCCCTCACGTCAAAAGGCGAGCAGCTGCCCGGGACGCCGCCATTCACGTCCCTTTAACGAACGTGTGTAGGCGCGGGGAGACCGGCGGGGTGAGAGCAACGCCCGCCGAGATCACTGGAAGCAAAAAGCAAACGCTCCTCTCTCCCCCGCACACCAGCTCTCTGCCCGGATTGCGGGCTGGAGCCGCGCGGCTCTGAAGGGAGCTCGTCGGGGAACGCGGGCTTTACGCGCTGGCACGGACCTGCAATTTCTCGTCCACGTCGTCATCGCTCTCGTCCAGGTCCTCGGGGAGCAGCCGCCACTCATACTCCACGTGCACGTGCGAGTTGAACCTTCCAGACAAGGCTTGGGTCAGCTGAGGGGAGCAAAGGACTGTGGGTGATGCAGCTCAGGCGCTCGGCCCGGCAGACACTCAGCTCGGGACGCGGGCATCCAACCACACGTCCAAGGAGGGAGGCAGGGAGCCCCCCCTCCAGCTCATGTATATTTCTGGGTCTCAGGTACACCCCCTCCCGGATTCACAGATAACCATGAGACGCAAACCCATGAAGTGCCCTGCAAACTGCATGCAGGTCAGGGACGTGAGAGCTACAGAGCGACGCGCGGCCTGTGCGTTCTGACCCCCGCGTCAGGGAGCACACTGGACATGGCCAGCAGGTTCACCCAGCCTTCCTCACCGACAGGAGAGGGAAGTCCTTCCCAGGGACCCTAGTTCCAGCTGCAGAGACGTCAACTCGTTAGCTTCACCTGGTGTCTCGGGACAGCGGGGCTTAATTTTCTCCACGGCCACCGAGTCGCTGTGTGGCCTTGGGCAAGTTACTTAACCTCTCTGTGCAGACTCACCAGCTCCTCGCAGTGCTCGTGCCTGAGGCGCTTGGCGATGTCCAGCGGCGTCTCCCCGGACTCGTTAGCTACAAGGCGGGGCGACAAGAACACACGGAGGTGAAGACAATCAGAGGGACAGGGCAGCGGCCAAGTTAAACGGAACACGACCGATGGAACCCGCAGCACGTGTGCGCCGGCCGGGGCTGAACCCGTCTCACGAGCGTGTGGAACTGACGCCCTAGGTGGTCGGTGAGCTGTTACACGGTCTGCGCTGATCCTGACCATCGAACCATGGAATTAGCCCAGCAACGAAATCAACACGCAAACTCCACGTCCCATAAAGCGGTTCCCCACCAACCGCCAACCAGAGCCCCGCGGGGTGGGGGCGGCGGCCGGTGTCACCTCACGCCTCCCCCGCGGTCTGTCCACAAACGGGAAATGGTGGGCTTTCTCCTCGGGAACCCTCAGCCAACCAGGCTTGATTACATTTTTAAAAATTATATTTCCATTGATCTCAGAGAGGAAGGGAGAGGGAGAGAGAGAGAAACATCAAGGATGAGAGAGAATCACGGATCGGCTGCCTCCTGCACGCCCCCCGACTGGGGATGGAGTCGGCAACCCGGGCCTGTGCCCTTGACTGGGAATCAAACCGTGACCTCCTGGTTCCTAGGTCAACACTCAACCCCTGAGCCACACCAGCCGCGTTTGACGATTAAATTTGAAAAAGAAACCTGGCTCTCCAGCAGGCGTGTGCCTCCCTTGCTCCTTCTCAAAAGCACCTCTGACGACCCACTGAGCCAGCACCGTTGGCCTGGCCTGGGCCGGACGTCAGGGTCCCCCGGTGGGGGCACGGGGTGACCTCTCTCCCTGAGCCAGCAGGGCTGGGCTGACCCGAGGTGTGGGCTACGGACAGGAGGGTGAGGAGCCCCAAACCACGGCCAAGACTGCCTCGGCCTCAGGGGCAGCGGCAGGGCCTCTCGCCTGCCCACACCATCCCTCCGACGCCGGCCACTGATGGACGGTCTAGGAGGCAGGCCGCTCCTGACCCCGGGCTCAGCAGCCCTGCAGGACATGCCGGGCCCCTGCTGAAGGAGGGCAGGCTTATGCCGTCCGCCCCGACGGGAGCCCAGTGTCGTCCGACTGCCCCGTGTCCCTGCGAGGACGCAGGCGGGAGAACGTGGCCGCTCACCGATCTCGATGGAGGCCTTGCCGCGCAGCAGCAGCTTCAGGCACTCGGCGTTGTCGGTGAGGCAGCAGTAGTGCAGGGCCGTGCTGCCCTTCCCCGTCTGTCTGTCCAGGTTCCCGCTGGCCGGCGACCGGGAGAGAGAGAGGGAACAGTGAGCCATGGGGACTGAGGGTGAGCGGCGGGATGATGCTCACTCCGGCTGCAAGGCTGTGAGCTGGGGTGCCCTGGCTGAGGCCGCCAGGGATGGCAGAGAGGCAACGAGGGAGCCAGGCACCGGGCTGCCCTGAGCAGGTGCGGCGAGCACTGCCTTCCCGGCCCCGCACCACACGTCCCCGCCGCCTGGCTCTCCGGTCAGCGCCGAGGCCGCAGGAAGCCAGGCGACGGCCCATCCTGGCCCACAGGACGGCGAGCTCGCCCCGTCTTATTACGGACTCTTCCGCAGAAAAGGCAAAGCCGCTTTCCAACGGCCAGAGTCCCCAGGCTCCTCTGGGCCGCTCGCCGGGCCGGGCCCTGAAGCAGGGGCGGGGGCTGTGAGTGAGATTCCAGATTCTTCCAACGCAAACCCCCCGAAAGGCTCCCGTGTGCCCCGGACGTGGGACAAGCCGCTCGGCCACTGCGGGGGCCCCGGCCGGGCTGCTTCTCGGGCCTGGGGTCTCCCCGGGTCCGACACCAGGGCTGCAGCTTGCGGCCCCCCGCCCCCCCCAGGGTGCCCTCCCTCTCACTCTGGGCTCCTGCAGGGCCGCACTGCCCCCGCCCGCAGCCTCGCTCAGGCCTGGGGCCGTCCCAGCCTCTCGGCCCACGACACCCGCCCCCTCCCTCGGGAACCCAAGACCCCACCGACCGCCCCGGTCCGAGCAGCCCACCTGTTCTGAACCAGGAAGTCCACGATGTGCAGCGAGGTCCGGTCCACGGACCTGACGGCCAGGTGCAGGGCGGTTTCGTCCGGCTCCTGCAGAGCAAGCAGAGGCGGCCAGCCCCCTCAAGCCCACCCCGGGGACACGGGCCCCACCGGCCGGCGGCCTCGCTGCCCGCGGGAACCTGCTCTTACGGATGGGCCCGTCTCGGCCTCCGCAGGAAGAGCGCAGAACCGGGGTTCCATCTCAGAGCCCCCCGCCCCGTCCTCTGTCCTTGTCCCTCCATTAACATCACCAGAGCCTGTGGGCAGGGGTCTCAGTTCCAGGACCCGGGAGGCTGCCGGCCCCGGTACGCCGGCTCTCACACAACCGGACTGTCACCAACTCACACCAGAGGGCACGCGGCTACCACGGCCTCTTCTGAAAGCAAGTTCTGGTGAGGGGGGCTGGGGGGTGGGTGCCACATGAGGCCTGTTCCAGGTGGGGGTGGGGGTGCGGGGTGGAAGGCACCGCTGAGCTGGGCACCTGCCCTGGACCGAGGGCCCGACTCCTCTCCCAGCCCTGAGTGCCTTTGTTCTGGGCGGAAGGAGGTTTCAGGGGGACGCGTGTCCCCGGGACCCCCCCCCCCCCCCGGGAGGAGTTAGGACACACACTGACAGTGAGACCCCACCCCTCAGGGAAGTGCCTCGGGAAACGGGGGTGGGGGGAGGGCTGGGGAGCGGGCCAGGGGCGCACCAGGCCTCTCCCTCCCCCACGTGGCCCCCGGAGCTGCCGCTGAGGCCCGGCCCCGAGAGCCCACGGGGTGCTCACGCTCCCCGGGAACCGAACGCCGCCCTCCCGCACAGAACCCCCCTCCCGCCGGCATTCCCGGCTCCCGGCCTCGCCACGCGCTTACATGCCCGTTGGCCAGCGGGACCTTTTCCGTGAGGTCCACGCCGTCGGCGTAGGCTTGGAGTAACCCGAAGATGTCCCTCGTCTTGACGGCCTCGCACAGGCTGTGCAGCTTGGCCGCGCCGTCCGCGTGTCTCTTCCGCGCGAACTTCCTCTCGATGTACTTGGCCGTGATGTAGTCCTTCCTGGCGTTCCTGGGAGCGAGCGCAACGGCCTCGTAAACGGCTGAGGCCTCTAGGCCAGTGGTCGGCAAACTCATTAGTCAGCAGAGCCAAATATCAACAGTACAACGACTGACATTTCTTTGGAGAGCCGAATTTTTTAAACTTAAACTTCTTCTAACGCCACTTCTTCAACATAGACTCGCCCAGGCCGTGGTATTTTGTGGAAGAGCCACACTCAAGGGGCCAGAGAGCCGCATGTGGCTCGAGAGCCACGGTTTGCCGACCACGGCCCTAGTCCAACAGCCAGCATCCATTCATTTGTGACAATTAAAAACAACCAGGCCCGGCCGGCGTGGCTCAGCGGCTGAGCATCGACCTATGAACCAGGAGGTCATAGTTCAATTCCAGTCAGGGCACAGGCCCGGGTTGGGGGCTCAATGCCCAGTGTGGGGTGTGCAGGAGGCAGCCGATCCATGATTCTCTCTCGTCATTGGTGTTTCTCTCTCTCTCTCCCTTCTTCTCTGAAACCAATAAAAATATATTTAAAAAAAAACCCAAAACCGAAGAACGATCCCCACCCCCTTACAGGAGGCTCCACCAGGGAAGCGGCCGCCGCGTGCCCATGCGGCACCTGCTCCGGGGACCCCTCAGCATGTTCAAGAAGCAGCGATCCTCCCGCCTCCGGTGCAGGCGGCCTCAAGCCCACGCAGGGGTCCTGGGCCGTCCAGATCCCAAGGGCTGGCTGTGCGGGCCCGGGGTGGGGCCGCCCGCTCTCAGCCCACCTGCCGCCGCCTCCTATCTGCTCCCCCTCAAGTCGTGCCCCACCCCCCGAGCCGCACCACCTCGTGCTCCCAGCCTTGCCTGCCCAGAGCCCCGACGGGGCCCCTCCCCCAGTCACCCTTCCTGCCGCAGCCGCTCACGGCCCCCGGCAGACGCCTGCCTGGCCTCTGGGAGGGGTGCTCGCGAGGGTGGCTGCCCGCCCGCCTGCCCTGGCTTTAGGGGAGACCTGAGCCTGGAGGGACTCCAATCCCGGGCAGACAGGCGAGTGCGAACCCACACATCACCAGGCGAGGGCGACTCACCGCACCCCCTGCACATGCACAGAGCCCAGCCCACGGCGCTCCCGGGCCTCTCCCTCTGAAAAACATCCCTACTGGGACACCCCGAAAGCTGAGCGTGATGTCCAGAAAAACCCCGAAACCCACAGCTTAGGCTGATTATTCCCTCAAGCCGGTGGGGGGGAAGGGCCGCTGGCATCTCCGTGACGTCATTCGCGGGCCACACAGATGACCAGGTTAAAAACGAGCCTGCCTGACTCGGTCAAACATCTCGTTAACGCGCCCCCAGTGCCGTGGCAGGGCCAGATGCTCCCCACCCCCGCCCGAAAGAAACAACCGATGCCCCCAAACGCGTCCTCTCCTGCCCCTCAGAACCCGGGCCATGGCCAGCCAGCCCCCCACTCACATGTCGCTGCCCGGGCTGGGTTTGACGGGGTCCCCGGCGGGCAGGCAGCTCTCCATGATCTCGTTGAAGCCCGCGTTCCCGACGTTCTTGGCCAGCTGCAACGACACAGCCTGCTCAGGGCACTCGGCCGTCCGCGCCCTCCCCACACACGCCGCGGCCCGCTGAGGGCGGCTCAGGGCCGCTACGAGGGAGAGCAACGAAGTGGTTTGCCTTTCCTACCGACGGACAGCCCCTCAGCCCCAAAGGAACCCGTCAAACTCGAGCGAAGAGGCAGCGTGCCCGTTCCGGAGCGTCCTTCCGGAGCGTCCTCCCGCAGCGCCCTCCCTGGACGGAGTCCCGACGGGGCGGGGAGCGGTGGGAACGGCCTGGGGCGGGTTCCGTCCTCACTGACGCCCCAGAACTTCGCTCCCACTCGCCTTCGGGCCAGCGAGCCAGGACTCAGGTTCACATCCCAGTTCTACCAGCTGGCTCTGGGGCCGCAGCCAGGCCGGCAGGAGCCTGGACACCTGTCCTGCCCTCCAGGCACCACCCCCAGGAGCCAGGGCTCAGGGCGGACACCCGGCCAGGTGAGCCCGGGAGGGCTGGGGCGGAGGTGCTGGTCACTCAGAGGAGCACCCCCAGCCAGGGGTCAGCAGGAACGCAGAGCGGGCCCGACAGACAGACAGACAGGCAGAGGCCAGGGGCAGGCAGAGGGCAGGAGTAACTCCCCCAGGGCTCAGGGCCGTCCCCGTGTTTCTGCAGAGAAGGGAGAGCTGAGAACCACCCCCGGGGAGTCTGTGAAAACGTCTGCAGGTCTGCCCTCGGCAGGCTCTGTCCGACTTCCCCGTGACGGTGAGTGACCACACTGGAAGCTCCCACGAGCATATACACGCAGGGGCTCTGGGGACCGAAACGGAGGCCTGGCCCAGGGGTCAGAGGTCGCGTCATCCTCTCGAGACGGAAACATCGTCTTTCGACCTTTCGTGTCTCCTCTTGTAGGTACCAGCGTCCCATGAAGGGCAGTTCCGTCTGAGACAGTTTGGCAGGTGTCACAGGTGGGGGAGGGGCAGGCTACCACCGGCTCACGTGAGCCAGTATTAAAGTTACAGATAAAGACCCGTAATTGAAAAAGTCATGGTCTGCCCGGCCAGCGTGGCTCAGTGGTTGAACCTCAACCTATGAACCAGGAGGCCAGGGTTCGATTCTCGGTCAAGGGCACATGCCCGGGATGCGGGCTCAGTCCCCAGAGTGGGGCGTGCAGGAGGCAGCCGATCCATGACACGCTCTCATCATTGATGTTTCTCTCTCCCTCTCCCTTCCTGTCTGAAATCAATAAAAAAATATTTTTAAAAAATCGTATTTTAAAAAGTAATAAACACTCAACGTTCGTCACTCCCCAGTCACTACTCCGTGTTGCTGTCACCCGTGTTTCTGAAGTTACGTGTAAGCGTGACATCTGTGGGAGAGCTGACCGTAGCCTGTGCCCGCCCAGGAGTCACCCAGCAGCCAGGAAGGGCCGGGGGGCGCTGGCCGGCACGGGCCAGGCGGCTGCAAGGGCTGGTTTTCCTAGAACAACGGAGCGCGACGTGCTTGGTGGTGAGGTCACGGCTCCTTGTGTCCTGGGCCCTTTGAGGAGCAGCCGACAGGTATCGCTCGTGTGCCCTTCACGGTAACCAGCACACGCCAGCTGCCGCCGGGCTCCGGTGCCGACCGAGTAACTTGTTTCTTTGAAAATACTCTGTGCGAGTCTCCTCCTACGCCTCCTCCGTCACCCAGGGCACCGCCTGCACACACACACACACCTCTCCACACGTGTGCTTCATGCATCGTTACACTAGCAGTAACCACAGCGTGTGACTGAGGACACCCAGCTCGGGCTACTGAGCTTCTTTTTTTTTCTTTTGTTCATCCTCACCCGAGGGTATTTTTCCATAAGAGAGAGTGGAAGGGAGGGGGAGCGACAGAGAGAGAGAATCGAACCCGGGACCCTTCAGTCTGCAGGCCAACCCTCTATCCGCTGAGCCAACCCGGCCAGGCAGGCTAGCTTAGTTTCAAACCTGAAGTAATCAGGGGTGTTACTGATGTCGGAGGTGTTACTGACATGGGGGCGTCTCTGACATGGGGTGTCACTGACATGGAGGTATTACTGACATGGGGGGATGTTACTGACATGGGGGTGACAAGGATTCTCTATCCACTGGAGTCCACTAGGGTCTCCCCACGTTGTCCTGCAAGACCAGGAAGGACGACCTTGGAGCCGGGAGGAGCGGACAAGGCGGGGCACAGGCATTGCAAGCTCAGACCCGCTGGCCCCTGAGGGCGCGTCAGTGAGATGCTGGGCCCCTTGAGGGGTCTACTGACCACAGGGATTGATCTTCTGTCCAGACTATTGCTCTTGACACTAAAATCAATGGCAATCAATACCCACTTCTGTTTACTGCCTGGCGCCCAGCTCCCCCAGGGAAAAGTTCAAACACGGTGCCTGGCCAGCAGCCGCGATGCTGAAACTGGCCGTGGCCCCACGTGCCGCCCGCGTGCGTGTCCTGCCCCTCAGGGCTCTGAACGCTGCCGCACAGAAAACGCCTCGGCCCGACCTCGGCCTGTACCCGTGTTATCACGGGACCGAGAGGAAAGGCCTTTTTCAGAAACAACGGAGTAAGAGCACAGAGCCCTCTCCCCCAGAGGCGGACGGGAAAGGGGAGGGGAAAAGCCCACGAGTGGCTGAGCCAAGCAGTGACCGCAGACTTGGCAGGAACTGGCCGGTGACTTGGGGGTGGGGTGGGTAACGGAGTCCCTGACCGCCGTGGGCTCCCGGCTCTGCCTGTTGAATGAATGGGGTGAGCCGGGCGGAACCACCGGCCTCTTCCAGCGTCTCACCCCGTCCCTGGCTCCTCTCAGAGCCTCGCTTCACTTCACTCATCGAAGAAGGAAGTTTTGTAACAAGAGTGACCTCAGCTGCTGGCAGCGGGGAGGAGGGATCACCAAGGAGTCTGAGATTGCCCAAATCCACCGCAAACCTCACAGCCACCGGCCCCGTGGAAATCAAATCCAACGAACAAAATAAACTGATGAACAAAACAGATCCAGAGACGTCGAAGGATGGGACAGACTGACGAAGTTCAGAGAAAGCAGGAGTGGGCGAGACGAACCAGGGAACTTATATGCATACTAGAGGCCCGGTGCACGAAATTCGTGCACTCGGTGGGGGGTGGGGAGGGGGTGGGCCCTCAGCCCGGCCTGCGCCCTCTCGCAGTCCAGGAGCCCACGGGGGATGTCCGACTGACGGCTTAGGCCCGCAGGGAGTGGGCCTAAACCTGCAGTTGGACATCGCACTGACCACCAGGAGGCAGCTCCTGCATTGAGTGTTTGCCCCCTGGTGGTCAGTGCGTGTCATAGCGACTGGTTGTTCCACCGTCTGGTCGATTTGCATATTAGCCTTTTATTATATAGGATTATATAGGATATGCAGAGCCCAGGGACACAGGTGTGGTGAAGTCCCGGGAGGGGAGGGGAAGGGGTCACTGGGATAAAAAAAAAGAGCGGGGGGCATCTGTAATACTTCCAACAATATACATTTTAAATAAAGACCCCCCCCCGCCCCAAATTATCTTAAAATTCCAATTAAAATAAAAATTTATTATCTTAATAAAAGAAAACAGCCCGGCCAGTGTGGCTCAGTGGCTGAGTGTCGACCTATGAACCAGGAGGTCACGGTTCAATTCCCGGTCAGGGCACATGCTCGGGTTGCAGGCTCCATCCCCAGTGTGGGGCGTGCAGGAGGCAGCCGATCCATGATTCTCTCCCTCTCCCTTCCTCTCTAAAAACCAATAAAAATGTATTTAAAAAAATAAAAGAAACCAAAGTGGGTTCGAATGCCTAAACAGTTAAGCTTTCAGCGCAGTTTACGCCCACCCCCAAACCCAGGCCCGGAAGGTTACCAGCAGCTCAGACGTGCCCAGGACGTCCAGGGTGAGGGACTGCATGCGGGAGTAGTGCACGCCCAGCTCCCGGTGGATGCCCGAGCACTCGATGCAGGTCAGGATGCCCAGGTTGGTGGAGAGCCACGTGGGGTCTGTGGAGGGAACACAGGACTTGGAGCTGGTGGGAAGCAGAGGGCCCGGGGCCGGGACACGCCCTCGCAGTCACCGAGCACGGAGTCCGAGCACCAGCATGTTCTTGATCCTTGATGCAGCCAGGCCTGCATTCCACCAGAATCACTCCACACACACAGAGGCACCTGTGTCCTCTCCCTCTTCCCAACCCCCCACCTCCCCGTCCTGTCATTCATTAGGTGACGGGCGAACAGGAACAGGACACAGCGCCCTCTACTGGCTGTGCCCATCACCGATCTGGTCACACCAGCCGACGTCTAACTACTACGGGGGAGCCGACTCCGGTCATACATGTCTGTATGTTCACAGGTGCTAATAATAGGGAGAGGGGACAGGCTGCGTGCTGATGCCATGCTCTGTGCACAGCACTCTGGTGGCAATCAGAGCTCACACTTTGAGGGCCTCAGCAATACCCCCTCCCCTCACTGCGCGCACACAGAGCCCCGAGGGGGCAGGGCGGTGCCTGCACGCTGCCCAGAAGGGCCTCGCTGGGGGCTGCAGGCGGGCACAGAGCCAGACGGCTGCCCGCCCCGCCCTGGATCACACCTGTGCTCCTCCAGGGGGACTGACACCCGGAGAGTCCTACACTGTGTGCGGCGCACAGTAGGTGCTCAGAAATGCCTGACAGAGGGATGCTGAGTTTACCGAAACAGGGAATTCCGAGAAAAACTCCCTCGGGCCCAGCGGTACGGCTCTCTTTAGACCTGCTCGTGGCCCTTAGAAACACACAGCGGGCACGCAGCACAGCCGGGGTCCCTGGGTGACTGGGCGTGCAGGGGGCAGCTGATGGATGATATTCCTCTCTCACTGATGTTTCTTTCTTCCCTTCTTTTTTTTTTTTTAATATACTTTATTGATTTTTTACAGAGAGGAAGGGAGAGGGATAGAGAGATAGAAACATTGATGAGAGAGAAACATCTGATCAGCTGCCTCCTACACACCCCCTACTGGGGATGTGCCCGCAACCAAGGTACATGCCCTTGACTGGAATCAAACCTGGGACCCTTGAGCCCGCAGGCCGACACTCTATCCACTGAGCCAAACCAGCTAGGGCCAGGGCTTTCCTTCTTTTTTTTAAATCCTCACCTGAGGACATTTTTCTATTAATTTTTAGGGAGAGTGGAAAAGAGAGGGAAAGACAGAGAGAAACACATCGACGGGTTGCCTCCTGCACGCACCCCGACCAGGGCCCAGGCCAGGGAGGAGCCTGCAACTGAGGTACGTGCCCTTGACCGGAATCGAACCTGGGACCCTTCGGTCCACAGGCCGACGCTCTATCCACGGAGCCAAACCAGCTAGGGCTCTCACTGATGTTTCTATCCCTCTTTCCCTCTCCCTTCCTCTCTCTCTTTAAAAACATCAATTAAAAAGCAACGGAGGGAAAATCAATGGCCGGGCCTGGGCCTGGGCTGGGCCTTCCCAGCGCTGGGGGGATGGTGTGTGGGGGAGAAGGGGGGTCACCTGGCGCCCCGCAGTCGCAGCACACGTCGTTGCCCGGCATCCTCTGCACCTCGGCGATGATCTCCTTCGTCAGCTCCTGCACGATGTTGTTCTCCCCGGGGGGGTCGTCGCCCTGGAAGGCGTTGTTGAGGGCCTCCTCCTTGCTGTTCTGCAGCACAGACATCCAGCTGCGGGAGGGGAGGAGAGGGCGCTGTGACAGGCCCCGGCCCGCCGGCCCCGAGCCCACCTCGCCGGCACTCACATCTGGCACTCCTGCTCGTCCTCGGCCTGGAAGTGGTACGTGCGGTCATCTGCGGGCAAGAGGAGCCCCGTCAGCGTGGGCGGCGGCAGCCGGGCACCGTGCCCACGGGAAGCAGCTGGCCGCCCACCTCTGGGGCCGTCGGGGCGCTGCGCGGGGGCGCGCACGGGTCCTATAAAGGCAGGCACCCCTCGCTCCTCCGCACGCCTGCCTTCTTGGCGGCGGAGGCTCCGAAAGCCGAAGGACCGAACCTGCCTGTCCCTCCATCCGCGCTAAAGCGACCACTTCCAACGAGGCCACGCCATCGAAACCGTCACCGCCTCTCAGGAGCTCAGTGTCCCTGTTTTTAACATCCCGTATCCTAACAGGCCAATATGCAAACAGACCGGACGGGGAAACAACCGGTCGCTATGACGTGCGCTGACCACCAGGAGGCGTGTGTGGAACATGGCGGGTGTCGGCCGCAGCGGGATGGCGGAGCAGGTGAGTGGGGGCGCCAGACCAAGGTGGGGCGCCGGTCGCTGTCATCGGGCGAGCCTCTGGTGGTTACTGAAAATTCTTTGCTCCCGGGCACCACGGTCCCGCCCGGCACTCGCACCCGCAGCCGACACACAGCATCAGTCCTGGTCACTCGGTGCCGTCAGCGGGTGCGAGCGGCGGCTGCTGCCCTGATCGCCCTCAGGAGCAGGGGGAGGTGGAGAAGCCCTCGGGCGATCAGGGCTGGCAGCCACCGCTCACACCCCCTGACGGCACCGAGTGATCAGGACCAGCGCTGGGCGTCGGCTGCGGGTGCGAGTGGTGGCTCTGGCGCCGGCAGCAGGTGCAAGTGCCGGGCAGGACTGCGGTGCGCGGGAGCGAAGAATTTTCAGTAACCGCGTGCACCAGCGGCTGGCTCCGGCCCCAGTCGCTCCACACTGTCAGCGGGTGCAGGCAGGGCCGGGGCTGCCAGCAGACAGAGGACCAGGGGCCACAGCGGGAGGGGCCAGCGGGGGCGTGGAGGATGGGCCAAGACCCGCCCCTGTGCCCACCGCAGCCTCACGGCCCACAGTTCCTTTCAAGGTGCACAAATTGGTGCACTGGGCCCCTCGTATTTTTATAAAGGGAGAGGGAGAGAGAGATAGACGCATCCATGTTGAGAGTCATGGATAGGCTGCCTCCTGCACACCCCACACTGGGGATTAAGCCCGCAACCGGGCATGTGCCCTGACCGGAATTGAACCGTGACCCCCTGTTTCATAGCTCGATGCTCCACCCCTGAGCCACGCTGGCCGGGCAGGACGTGAACTTTAATGTTGGAAGCAAAACGTGGCAGAGAACAGGCTGGGCGTTCCCGGCAGAGAGGACGCACACGGAGGCAGGGACCGGGCAGCGGAGGCCGCCCTCTGGGGAGAGGAGGACAGAGTGCGGCTCAGGCAGAGCGGCCACGGGCAGAAGCGACAGGCAGGCGTGAGTCAGCGCCGTGGGATCCCCTGCGCGCCCCGAAAGGCAGGCTCACGAAGCAGGGGCTGGTCCCGTGGTCCGAGCACGAACCCAGTTCAAACACGAGAGCTTCGCGAGCCCCGATCCTGCCGTGGGCAGCACTTTTTTTTTTTTTTAACGATAGTGCTTCTTAAACCTTATACATATATTTATTTATTTTTATTGATGTCAGAGAGGAAGGGAGAGGGCGAGATAGAAGCATCAATGATGACAGATATTCATTGATCGGCTGCCCCCTGCACGCCCCCTACTGGGGACTGAGCCTGCAACCTGGGCATGTGCCCTTGACCAGGAATCGAACCCGGGACCCTTCAGTCTGCAGGCGGATGCTCTATCCACGGAGCCACAGCAGCTAGGGCTGCAGCGTTTTTAACGTCAAAGGAGCTTCCTTTTTTATAAGGGAGGGAGGGGTTCAGGCCACGGGCGGACCTACTATCATCTCGTTTGCAAACAGGACGAGGAGGCTGGGAGCTGGGACGAGGCATGGCGGCGTGTAGAGCCTCGAGGAGCTGGGGGGGGGGGAGGAGGGGTGCCTGCTCCACATCAGGACGGGCATCCCCGGGAACAGTACACCCGCCACCTGAAACGAGGGCCTCTCTCTTCCAAACCAGCCCTTCGGCCGGCACAGGGGCCGGGGCCGCGGCCCTGGGTTCGAAGGGGCCCCTCCGGGCGCAGCGTCTGAGAAACGAACTCACGGGAGATGAGGTCGAAGCACTTCTTCTCCTCGGGGTTGGTCTTCACCTGGCAGGTGAGCAGGTTGAGCTTGGCGGGCGGCCGGTTCGCCTGGTGGGAAAGGAAACCTGCACTAAAGCAAAGCCAGAGCCGGGAGGGAGGGAACGGAACGTGGACGGCTCACTCCTCCTTCAGACGGGGCGGGGCGGGGCGTTCCCTCCCCGCAGAGACCGCCCCCGCAGGCAGGCCTCCGTGGGAACCAGGCCCAGCCCCTCGCCGGGCGGCGGCCCACCGGCAGGGACACCCGGCCGCTCGGGGCCACGGCCGTGGACTCCGAGACCAAGATGGTCCCCGGCTGAAGCGCGGGACGCCCGTTCTGGTTCCTCCCGGCGCCCAGGCGGCGGGCGGCCCACGGGCACCCAGGCCCACGCCTGCTCTCCCCCCGGGGTTTTCCGGAGGGCAAGCACTCGCTTCCGGGAACAGCAACCTCACCAAAGTGACGGAGAAATAACCTCCCTGCCTCCTGGAGTGATGACAGACAACAGATCCCCCCCGAAATCCAGCCACCTTCCTCACGTCTCCACGAGACCAGCCTCGCTCACACCCGGTGTCCACTCCCCCACGACACACGCTAACGAGCGGCCACAGACACGGGATCTTTGTCCGACGTGTGTCAGGACGACTCTGACGACGTCAGAAAATCGCCTGTTTCATCCGAACAAGCAGACGGCGGAGGGCAAGAAAGAAATTTCAGAAACGCCCCCTGCCTGGCCAAACGCCGCTCCGAAACCTCGGGGAAATCTCCCAGCACGAACCGGCTTCCCTTTCCCCACCCACCACGCCGCTCACAGGGGGATCCAACACAACGCCTTGGACTTTGAACCGTTCGCCATCCCTCCCCGTGGCCAGCCGTCTCGTCAAGACCGGGGAGAAGCCTGGATTTGGGATTCACGGACACGTGTCTACACGGGGCCGACCTTGAGACCCTCACGCCCTGGCAGGCCCCTCTCCTCGGACGCAGGACGGAGCCCAGTGGTGTGAGCCATGTGGTTCCGTAAAAGGGCGTCGGGGAGCAGAAGGACCCGCAGGGCCGTGCCAGACGGTCCCGGCCGGCGGCCCGGCTGACCGCACCTCGCGGAGGGAGCCACTGGCCACTCTATGTGTCCCCGGACCCCCGGGAACCAGCGGACCAAGACCCCACCCTCTGCCTGGTCATGCCAACCTCAATGCCAAGGAAGAGCACCGCCCATCCCGTCGGATCTTCACCAGCAGAACTGCCTGGCTCGCCCGGGAACCGATACACCAAGTGGCACGCGGGGTGGGCAACGCGGGCGGACAGCGGTGAGTACACAGCACGGCTCATTCTCGTATTCTCATGGACTGGGTGACTTTCCACACCAACAGCTGTACCCCTGCTTCTGCCCCTCCCCCCCCCCCCCCCGTTCTCCTACAGCCTAAGCAGAAGCCCCGCCCCCCACAGTGGGAGAGCGGTCTGTGCCTGTGGCCGCCAGCCGTCTCCGCGAGCGAGCCTAGTGATCACTTTTCTCCGCGTGTTTAACAGGCGGACACGCAGGGCTCAGCCCCACATGGGCGACTGCGTGCAGGATGACAGGGGACTTAGGCTGGGGGGCGGAGTCTTAGGCCAGGGGGCGGAGTCTTAGGCCAGGGGTGGAGTCTTAGGCCAGGGGGCGGAGTCTTAGGCCTGGGGGCGGAGTCTTAGGCCAGGGGGTGGAGTCTTAGGCTGGGGGCGGAGTCTTAGGCCAGGGGGCGGAGTCTTAGGCCAGGGGGTGGAGTCTTAGGCCAGGGGGCGGAGTCTTAGGCCAGGGGGTGGAGTCTTAGGCCAGGGCGGAGGCTCAGGTTTCTAGAATAAGGTGACTGGCATCACTCGCCTCTGGAATCTCTGGTCCCTGAGTCCTGGGGTGATGCTCGCTCCCTCCCTTCCCAGAGACGGGCAGAGGGCAGGCGGGGCTGGTTTTGCGTGTTTCTGGGTCCCAGCTGGGAATGGGGCGCACAGCCACCCTCCTCCTGGCTGCGGGTTCGAGGCTTTCCCCGCCCGGCTGCAAAAGCACAAATGGGTGCAGGTGCACCACACGCAGCGGGAACCAAGCTCGCTTCTCCGCAGACAGGCTTCCCTGGCGTGGAGACCCCGCGGGCCGTGTGCAGGACGCCCCCGGCTCCCCCAGCGGCTCCCCCGGCGGAGGCCGAGTCCCGGAGACACTCACCGTTCCGTGCGATATGGTCAGAAACCCGTTCTTCACGGAGCACTTCCTTTTCTGCCACACCTTCCGGATCCTTCCAGAGAAACGGGGCAGGGGTTACATTTTAGGACTTCCGGACACAGGAGCTAGCAGACACGGGGGTCACCCCCCCCCCCGCCCGCCGCGCCCCCGCCCGCGCACCCGTCGCTCTTCTTGTAGAGGCTGCCGCTGCGCTCCGTGCCGTGCTCCTTGTTGCCCTGCGGCTGGTGCAGGCTGTAGGCCGTGCTCTGGCGCAGCTGCGAGTCCTAGAGTGGCCGGAAGTCCCTTAATCCCCATCGAAAGGGCAGCTCACACAGGAAGCTCATGCCCTTAAAGCTTTTCTTTTTAATTAGAGACATTTCCCCTTCTCACCGCACACACACACAGACACACACACACACACACACACACTCACACAGATACACACACACACACACACACACACACACACACAGACACACACAGAGACACACAGAGACACACAAACACACACACACTCACATAGACACACACACACACACAGAGACACACAGACACACACACACACACACACACTCACACAGAGACACACAGACACACAAACACAGAGACACACACACACACACACACTCACACACACACACAGACACACACACACACACACAGACACACAGACAGACACACAGACACACACACACACACACAGACACACACACTCACACAGACACACACAGAG
This sequence comes from Eptesicus fuscus, assembly GCF_027574615.1. Lineage (NCBI taxonomy): Eukaryota > Metazoa > Chordata > Mammalia > Chiroptera > Vespertilionidae > Eptesicus > Eptesicus fuscus. The sequence goes on along the minus strand of NC_072488.1, from coordinate 1,835,915 downwards.
ACACACACACATACACACACACACACACACAGACACGAGTAATTCCCATCCAGGAGCTCGTGCAGGTCACCCACCGGGCTGGAGAAGGGCGTGGCCAAGACCAGCCGCCCCGACCGGCCACAGTGAGCTGCTGGGCAGTTACAGGTGTGACTCGGCAATGACCTTCCGTCCCCGATCATGGCCAGAAGGTCCTGAGAGGCGCACGCGGCCCCTCCGAGCAAAACCAACACCCACAACCCAAACAGCCAGGTCCTGCCTCTCCCTCAGGCCGATCCTCAGGCCCCTGCTGTTTCCTCCCCGGAAACAGGCACCACCGCCCTGTGTGGAGGTCACCGTCGTAAGGGCTGAGCAAGGTCACGTGCCTGGACACCTGGTACAGGGCAGGCCCAGAGCGACCTTCACTCCGACCCCTCCCCCAGGGCTGCACCCCGCCCCGCCCCGCCCCGCCCCGTCTCAGGTGGGCCGAGAGCCAAGCTTCTGGCAGGTGTGAGGGCAAAAGGGGAGCAAAACATGGACCTGCGCTCACAGGCCAACCAGGAGGGCGGAGGGCTGGGGACCCCATCAGCTCCCTTCGCGGTGGAAGAGAGAAACGCGATGACCAGGTGATCTGCGGGAGGGGCCGGGGCCGGGTACCCACAGGCCCTGCACCCGCCTCCCACGCTGATGCTCCTCCCCGGACACCACGTGTCCTCGCGGGGCCCGGTCCCGTCTCCCCCCCACGCCCAGGACTGGCCCTGGGTACCAGGCACGGCCCAGACGAAGAAGAACTCACACACGACACTCGGCGTGGTCTGAGCTGAGGAGCGCGGGCTCAGCCAGGGAAGGGCCAGCGGGGAAACGCACAGGGAGTGGAGGAAGCGACTTTTTACGTTTCTACTAACGTATGTACATACTCCCTATTGATGTCAGAGAGGCAGGGAGCGGGAGAGAGAAGCACCCATGATGAGAGAGAATCACGGATCGGCTGCTTCCTGCACGGCCCCTACTGGGCATGGAGCCCGCCGCCTGGGCCTGGGCCCTGACCGGGAATCAAACTGGGACCTCCCGGTTCATAGGGCGACGCTCAACCCCTGAGCCACGCTGGGGTTTAAAACATAAATAAATAAATACAATGTTGATTTTAGAGAGGAAGCGAGAGGGAGAGATGGGAACGTCCGTGATGAGAGAGAGTCATCTGCCGCTCGCTGCCTCCCGAGGGGGTGGGCGTGGGTGGAGGGAGCGGTTTCATTTCCACAAGGAACGACCGCGAGTGGGTACACGGTACCCGCGGGAATTTCCACGTCACCGGTGTCTGGGCATTCAAGTCCCTCAGCCTTTCATGAGCCCCCGGCTACCGGGAGAGAGGGGACGAAACGAAAGACGCCTTCCTCCTTACTCTACACGTGGAAGAAACCGGGTTTGTTTTTTTCTTAAGTTCACGAAGAAAGCATGCAAAATTCTCCAATTTATTAAAATGCTGAACTACTTACTCTCCTAGACTTCGGTCACAAAAGGCAAACGCATTGGGGAGAAAAACACAATGTTCAGTTAGAGCACAGACACGTCCACCCACCAACAGGGAACCTGGCGGCGACTGAGGCAGCGGGCGCCAACCGGCGGGCCGCGGGCACTGGGCTCCGTGAGGCCCGAGGGGTGGTGGCCGCTGCCCTAAGGAGTTTCACACGTTCCTTATCTAAAGCCCACACGGGACCCCCGGACACGTCCTCTACCACAGGGAGGCCCAGTTACGCTGCGTTTCTCGTTACCGTAGGAGCAGGGGGACCCGGGCGCAGGAAAGCCGGGGACCCCTGAGGAGCGTGTGTCTGGGGGAGGCGCTAAGAGCTCCCCGTCACCCGTCGCCACCGGGGCCAGGCCCCCGGGAAACACACACATCCCCACGGGCGGCGGACCCCGCCCTCGGAGAGCCCGCTGGGCGTGTGGCGGCTGCTCGGACAGCCCAGCAGGGTCGGTGAGCCCCTGGGAGACACGGGTGCCGCCCTCCTCGGTCCCCCAGCCACCGCGGCACGGAACCAAACGGCCGTCCTTCGCAAGTAAAGCCCTCACCTCCTTCTGCTCCACCTGCAGCGCCGACTTCAGAATATCCCGGAGCTGGGCCAGCTGCCTCCGCTCTTCGTCCTGGGCCTGTTTGATCTTTAGAAACAAAACAGGGGGGGGGGGGGGGCATGACGGAGGTCCGGCGAGGAGCTGGCGTGCACAGGGCACCCCCCGCCCCCGGGACCCCCGCCCCCTCACTCCCGAAGCCTTCCCCGGCGGCCGAGCGCGGGGCTCCGTGCTCCGGGGGGTGCTGCCGGTTTCTGCCCAGCCCAGCGGCGAACTCAAGGCCGGACAGAAGCAACACGTGCAAGAGCGGCTGCTGCATCCAAGCCGTGTGGACGCGGCGTGGCGGGGAGGCACGTACCGTGTGGAGGTCGGTGGAAAGCGTCTCGATGGAGGGCTTGAGGTTTTCCACGGCCTTCAGTCCGTCCTGGAAAAAACTGGGGGGAAAAGAAGAATCAGATCGTGGTCCCTGCAGCACAAGCCTGCCCGCCGGAGAGAACGCTTCTCTAAGGAGAGGGGCGGAGCCACGCTGTCATCCCGGGAGACGGGGACGTGTTTGCAGAATCAAAGGACGCTCAGAACCACGAGGAGGAGGGGGCGGGAGGGAGTTGCCATCAGGCAGAACACGTGTGACTTTTCCTGACCCACAAACACGAGCCCCGCGTTTCCCGTCTGTAACGGGAACCGGGACGCGGCTGATGACGGCGGCAGAGGCTTCGGATCGGGAGCGGAGGAGTCCGGGAGTCAGGGGAGCGAGAGACAGGCCCTGCCGCAGCCGTGGCTGAGCTCCACCACGCGCCCCGCTCAGTGTGTGCGTGTGACCCTCGAGAGGAATGAAGGAAACGGGGGCCCTCAGGACACAGACCCTGGGCCGGGGGCTGGGCCGCGCCCCCGTCACCAGCACACGCAGCTCCAGGCACCGGGCCTGCGTCCGGCACCGGGCCAGCGGGCCTCTCCTTCATCCCTGTGCCCGCGTTCACCAAGCAGCCTCCGCAGGGATTGGCCAAAGAACATGTCACTCAACGCTCTTCCCGCCTTTCGGGACGGGACCCTCCTCGTTTGTGTCACTGTTGCTGTTTCAAAGACGCCCCGTTCCTAGACCCACTGGACAGCCGGCTCCGGGACGGGCGGAGAGAGGGGGCAATTCTCTCCTTAAATGAAGTAAACGACGAAGAACACGATGGCCGGCTCTTCTCAACCGTCTACGGCAAAAAGCAAAACCACGCCCGCGGCTCCCGGAGCCCGGTGTACAGGGCCTCCTCACACCTGCAGGACCCGCAGCCCCGGCACCCGCTCGCCACGCACCGCCACACTCCCGGGGACAAGTGGAGACCGGAGGGATCGTTAATGGGGGGCTCGAAGGAACCCCAGATGGATAAACTCTGCATGGCCACAGCCTCCTCTGTCCATCAGCTGAGTCATCAGGCTCCACACAGTGTCTCCCAAGTGATGCATTAAAACAGTCAAAGGCCGCGGAATAATTTGAAGAGCACAGCGTGTTACACACACGCATACGTGCACACGCACACGTGCACACACACACACATGTGCACGCACACGTGCGCGCGCACACACACACACACACACACACACACACTCTCTCATCCGGAAAGGAAGCGACGGGCGATGCATCCTCTCTAAAGGTTGCTGAGCTCATGCCCATAAAAGGCCAAACTAGTTCACTGTCCACAAGTGGCCAGTTGCTACCCGACTGATCAGTTTGGGCAAAATAAAGGAGGAAAAAAAAAAAAGGAAATCCGAGAATAGCTGCTTCTTAAAAATAATCAGCAGGAAGCGACCCACTTCCTAAACCGCCTCCTGGAAGGTCACGAGGACGCGGACCGGGAAAGCACCTGCCTGCTCGTCACCACGTCAGGGCTCTGCGTCCGAGAACCAGCCCATCTGGAGGGTCTGCACGTCAGGGAGGGGGTCAGGGCGACCTCGATGGCGGCTCCCCGAGCTCACTGCCCGTCCCTCCCCCTTGGCGGAGTGGCCTCGGCCGCCGGAGACAAGCACCGGGAGCGCCAAGCGGAGCTCGGCTCCCTGCCACAGGGGTCACCACGGCAACCATTCCCCAGGTGAACGCGCCGCGGGCTCCAGACAGAACGTCAACGCCGTGGCCCGTTTCCTCACGAGCGCGCCGTCGGCCCGGGCCCGGGTGGCTCAGGTGGCGGGAGCACCGTCCCGTGCACCAAAAGGTCACCGGTTCGATTCCCTGTCAGGGCACGTGCCCAGGTGCGGGCTCGATCCCCGGCTGGGGCGCGGGAGGCAGCTGATCCATGTTTCTCACATCAATATTTCCCCCTCTCCCCCCACCCCCCTCCCTTCTCGCTCCAAAATCAACAAAACGTTTTTTTACAGAGTGTACAGGTCAGGGGGAGGCGCCGCACAACAGGAAAGACGTTGCCATGGAGACGCAGGAAGACACGTCATTGCATCAGGGCCCGAGCAGACGGACTTCCAAGGAGCAGCTACGTCTGAGCGAGGCCGTGGGGAGGGGTGGACGCTGGGGAAGGCGCCGAGAAACAGGACGGAATCCTGGGGAACGGGGACGGCGGGGCCGTGTGGGCAGAGGTGCGTCGTGGGGGGCTGCCGCCGGGAAAGGCACGCCTCCGGGGGGGCCGTGCGCCTCAGGTGTCTCCGTGGGCCCACGCCTCCCGCCGGCGCCAGCAGCGCAGTGGGCACTTACGGAATGGGTCTTCCGCTTCGGACTTTCCCAGAGCTCCCCCCACACACCTGGGACAACCCAAGCCCTTTTGCAAGACCGGGAAGGACGCCGGGTCTCTCATGCTCTGGGCCCGGGTTCCCTCCAGGCCGCTCACTCAGGGTGGGGGGGGGGGCCCACGCTGGCCGTGCTCCTGCGTCAAGACCTCCCCTTTGCCCGGCGTGTTCTCCCCCTGCTCCTCATCCTTGGAGCGCAGAGCACACGCCTCCCCGGAGAGGCCTGCAGCTCACTCAGCAAGTGTGGGAATGCCTACTGTGTGCCAGGCGCTGCGTTCTGGCTGCGGGCAAACACGGCAAGGAACAGGAGAGAAGAGAGACACACCCCCTGCCCCTGCCCTCCCTGTCCATCTCGGTGAGAGCCTTCTGTTTCTGTCTTCCTTAGATTCCTACACGTTAGGACACGGGCTACGTGTCCAGTGACAGGTCTGCCTGCTGGAGCCTGACGTCCCTGCTGGATTCGAGCAGGAGCCAGGCCTGGGGTGGGCGTCACCTTATCGCCGGCATCAGGGACCGTGCTGGACGCACGCTCTATGAACGTGTTTGCATTAGCGGCCGGGGGTCAGGGCGAACCAGCACGACCAGGAGCCGGGAAGAGAGCCAGGCTGGCGGCGCGGGCCGGACGGTGCCGGCCGAGGTGAGTGCTGGGGCCGCCCTTGCACGCGGGCGTGTCCCCTCCTCCCTGCACGCGGCCTGCTGCGCTCTGTCTGCTCTGCAGGACACGGAACACCTGGAGGCGTGTCTTAACCCAGTGGTCGGCAAACTCATCAGTCCACAGAGCCAAATATCAACAGGACAACGACTGAAATTTCTCTTGAGAGCCACATTTTTTAAACTTAAACTTCTTCTAACGCCACTTCTTCAAAACAGACTCGCCCAGGCCGTGGTCTTTTGTGGAAGAGCCACACTCAAGGGGCCAAAGAGCCGCATGTGGCTCGCGAGCCTCTGTTTGCCAACCACTGTCTTAACCTGACGCGCTAAATTCCGCCCCCCCCGCCCTCCGGCCTTCCTCCTCTAACCAGCACCGCCGAGGTCACGTGTTGGGTCAGCCTCCATCGCCCCTCTACAGAAAGGGCAAAATAAGCCTATTTGATAAAGTCTGTTTTTATGTTTGTTTTCTTATTGAGATCTAACTCTCAGACCATAAAACGCACCCT